>NC_142039.1:21972699-22299484 GCF_982192425.1 Myodes glareolus | reverse complement strand
TAAAACGAACTGTTTTGCTTTTGCTACTCTGAGTCTCCAGTACTCTTATTAGGAAGTGAAAAGTCAGTGTTTTTTACATAAGAAACTAGTGTACATCATGGTGTGTATACGAGCACAGTGTGGAAATTGGAAACATCTCTATGCCCCTGGGCTGAGCGGGTGAGACCATGCGCACCCTTTCTGCGTAGGCGGATCCAGGTGGTCTTCAGAGCTAAGCTAGACAATTGCAGTTATATTAGTAACTTGTCTCGTGGCTGTTACAAAATATCTGACCCAGAGCCTTAGAGGGAGAGGTTTACCCTGGCTCACAGTCAGAGTGTACAGTGCATCACGGCAGAGAAGGCATGTCTGCAGGAGTGTAAGGTAACAGCTCACATTGCAAATAAAATCAGGAAGCAGGGATGTGAATGTTGGTGCTTAGATGCTTAATGTTTATTTTTAATCAGGGATGTTAGCTATGAAATGGTGTTGGCAGTGGGAACAGGATTTAACTCTAATTCGTGAATTGACTTTGTGGAGCCCATTTTCTATGGAGAGATTTCTTGCTCAGCCTGACTTGGTCCTCCCTCAGTGAGGTGATGGGACAGACGTTGTTGACTTCCCCAGGAGAGGTCTTACCCCCACTTTTGAGCAGATGGGGGATGGAGTTGGGGGGGGAGATGAGAGAGGGGGAACTGGGATTGGTATGCAATAATAAATAAATAAATGGTGCTGTCCACAATCAGGGTAGCTGTCACATCCAGGTAAGTCTAAGTCCGAGATCCTCTGTCCTAGCTTGTGGCTTGATTAGGTGTGAGGCATGATTCTCACAGCTAAGGTTTACGTTTTCTGGAGAGCAGTTGCTTCAAAACATCCCCCATGAAGCACATCCTACTTGGACGGATGGCGCCTCAGGACCCTGACCTCGGGCTCTTCTCAAAGTCAACACCAATCCCTCAAGTCAAGCTGGATCTTGACTTCCCTTTGTTCCTCCCAAATTTCTCCAAGATAGAGCAGCGTCCAGGGAGTGACGCTCATGCTGTTTCCAGAATGTGTGGCTCAGTGAAAAGGAGTTCTGCCTCACATGATTCCCTCAAAGGCAGGGTCACATCTCAGTACACAGAGCTTCCGGAGGATCCCTTGTTAACCTGCTACGCTTCTCTCAATTACTCAGAGTTCAAGTGGTAATAGACTATACATGCTGTGTTAATTTCCATGGCTTTTCTCAACCTGCTTATATGCATTCTACCTGTAGTTTGATGTATTTAAAGCTGTCCGATTCATTTTTAATATCCTCTAAAGACCTTTACATTATGGTACTTCGTCTAATGTCACACATTTGATCCCCCTCTCTCTGGAAGACGGAAAAACTTGTTTTCCTTTTCCCTTTGTATTTCTTCTCTCTTTTTTTTAAAACATGGACTGAAGTCTAAATGGGTAGCATGGGATCTGCTTGGGTCCTTCACTGATAAGAACTCACAGGCAACTTGGCCGTTTTTCAAATGCCTGAGGAAAATGTGTCTGTGTTCTTGCCTTTAAATGGATCATAATCTGTGAAGTGGCCATTAAGTCCCATTGTTTTAGAAGTAAACAGAATACAACACTACAAACATACATAAAGGAAAGCACCGGACAGCGCCTGTGTCTTCACTTGAGGAGACGCTGTTAGTTCTCTGCCTTGAATATCCGAAGATATAAACTTGGGGATTGAGGAAGTGGCTCAGTGGTTGCGAGAACTTACTCCTCTTGTAGGGGACTGGAGTTTGGTTCCTAGAACCCACACTGAAAGGGTGATTACACCTTCCTGTAACTCCAGCTCTAGGTATCTATGTGTGTGCCTAGACACAGAGATACATGCACGTACACATAATAAAAAAATAAACTAGGAACTGACAAGATGGCTCAGTAGGTGAGTGCCTGTCATAATGTTTGGAAACCTGAGTTTGATCAGCTAGACACACTGGTAGACTCCTGAATTCTGTCCTCTGAGTGCCACACATGGGCCATGGCATTCATGCGCGCACGCACGTGCACACACACACACACACACACACAGGCAAATGTAAATTTTAAAAAATAAAGTAAATCTAAGCAAACATTGTCAAGTATATTGTGGAGCATATTACTATAAACAGCTTCTTTTTTGTACTTATGAGTGCCATACATTAATAACCTCAGGGGAACGTAAAATAATTTAATACACTAAATCTCCTTGGAGGGTTAATAAAAAAAAAAAAGTAAGTAGAGGGAAATAAAAGAAGGCATAATAAGAGGAAGGAGAGTTTGAAAAACCACCAAAGCCACTAAGTAAAGAGAGATAAGCCAATATCAACAGACAGGGATTTATGAGCAGAGGACTGTGTTTCATGAGGAAACTTTGAACTGGCAAGGCTGATGATGCCGAAGAGAGAAACACTTGAGACCAGAATAACTAAGTGGAGAAGGTAACTGAAAGCCCAGTTTATTCAAAAGCTGAAACTGCAGGAGAAAGGGGCGTGTGTCGGTGTCGACTTAGTAATTCCCAAAGAGGAGCAGAACTCCAGGAACATTCCATAGGTTAAGTTAGCGAGGCTGTGTCCGGTAGGCTCTCGTGACACCTTGCTGTGTCATTTCACAGTGAGTCAGTTCATAAGCACTAATCTTCCCAGGGCTTCACCCAGGCATCGGAAAGAACTAGAAGGGCAAATATTTGAGTAGTCAATTTCACACCAACTCTGCACCTAGCACTACCATGGTTTACTCAACAGACAACAGCAAAAGGAGTCGTCTAGAGGCTTACACTTTTTACACTTCATTTTATTATTATCAGTTTGTCATATGCTATAATAGACCTAATAAAATATGTCCTGTTTTCATTCCTAATTCATATTGTCAGAAGCCTGTCATTTTGCAATTCTTTGTGGTATTTTCATTGGATATCTCTCCATATTGAAAATGTTTGAATTTCGATTTTGATGTTGTCTTTCTACTCCAGGTAGATGTGGTCCTCCCAAGTACCATTACCAGGCTTGCACATGAACACACGTACACACATTCACATACACATGCACACAGACATATGTACACACCATACTCCATCACCTCTACTGTCAATACCACAGTGATTCCTATTGAATGTGATGTCATAATTTGGGGTACATAATTATACATGTATTGTTCAGAGTTGGCCTTGCAATTTATTATAAAAGTATGTTATGAACATAACCCATCCTTCCAACATCTTAATTTCTCTGGTTAGTAATAGCTTCCTGGTTTTATTTTACACAGATTCCCATTTAACGGTCACTAATTAACTAAAAAAACAAATCTATTTATAATAATAATACAGGTCTCTTAGAAGTTAGATCACCTGATATTCATAACCCATATTTGTTTATTTTCTTAGTTTATTTCTGTGTCAGTAGGCTAGATTTTCTAGTACTTTCATGGGAAAGGCTGTATGGGGTACTGACTCTCTGAGTCTGTAAGTATAGGTAAATGTAGATGTCAGTAGATAGATATGATTTTCAAATGTTTGCATTCACACCTGATAGATCGTTAAGTGGGTATAGAATTTAAAGTAGGAAATTATTTTTCATCAGAAATGTGAGTAGTTTGTTAAATCATTGTCTTGATACTAAGGTCAATATTCAGAATCTAGATTTTTAATAAGACTCTTATCTCAATACAATGCACTTGATATCTCCAAGTTCAAAAAGTCCTCTGTGGATCTGAACCACCCAAAATATCCCTAGTATTCTATCAGACTATAGGACAAAAAAGACAACCTTTTAAGTAAAACTCATGCAAGCAAGGATGTGGGGAGTCTAATAGTTCTTACTCCGAATTATAATCATAATCAAATTCTTTATTTTAGGCCTGCAATTTCAGACATATCTGATACCTCCAGATCATGACTTTCTGTGGTTAAATGGTACATGCCATAGACATATGTTCAGCTGCGTAGGTAAGTTTAAGCTTTCTATATTTTACTTTTCCCAGTCAGTTATTCTCCCCACATCACCCTCAAAATTCTGTTGTTGTGGAGTTTTATTCCTGCTTAATTAATCTTTATGTATTTGTATCTTTGCCTCATTTATAGCACATGGAGAGATTTGGGGAAGAATAGAGATAAACTTGTTTGTCACTTCTTTTATGTTGACCAGAATCTATTTCTGTTTTACATGAAATCTAACTAAATGCTTTGATAGGTGTACTACTTAGTTTCACGTCCTCTAAATCTCTCCAGTTCAAAGAAAGGAAAGAAATGGGTAGCTTTTCTTTTTTGAACCATTGTATGTGTGTATGTTGGGGGGGACACTTCTGTGCTATGCTCCTGTGTGGCTGCCAGAGGCAGTTCTTGCCTTCTCCAATGTGAGTCATGATATCAAATTCAGATTGCCAGAATTGGTGAAAAGCACCTTTGCCTGCTGAACTCTCTCACCAGCACATATGTTATTCTAATGTCACATACATGGTAAGATGGAGACTGGCAACAGATTAAGACCCGTGGTTAACTTGTAAATGACCTCAGTCATTGAATATTACCTTAAATCAATAAATGTATTGGGAAAGGGTATATACATTTTCAGATTACAAATTTCTTCAAATGCATGTTTGGTATTTGCGATATCATGCTCAAGATATATATAACACTCATTTACTTTTTCCATCTATGAAATACTCATATAACTAATAAAGCTTATATTTAGTTTAAAATCATCCAGATATGAAGCATATGTTTCAAGCATCTTTAATATTAAGCTCCAGGGATTCCTGGATTGCTTTCATAATCTAAATGTCTTAAAGAACCAAGGATTTCATACAATGACACTTGACATATTTATCTTGATTGAACTCCTGATTCTATGGAATCATACAAAAATGTTCAATATTTATCCTGTCTTACTGACACCCTTGTCAGATCTGATCAGATTTCCAGTCAAAACATTATGTCTCTAATTATACTGCAAATGGCCTGAGCGCTAAGAACCAACATGTTTCCTCTGTCTCTACCCCAATCCCCTCCAACAAAAGGGGCCTCCGCCAGAATGGAGCTGGCAGCATGGAAGATGACTCACGATGTAGAGCAGGATTCGGCTTGGCTTTTCTGATGGTTGCACAGTGCCAAAAGGACGAAAATGTGTTTGTTGCCACACAACGAGCCGCTTTCGCTCAGCGACACACAGGGAGCAGCTTTAGAGGGAGGAGAAGCTGATGCTTTTTGTGCAGCCTGGCCTCTTTGCTGAGGAGATGTGTGCTGTCTGTGTTCAGTGAGGATGCTACATAACAGCTTGAGAGTGCCTCTCGAGGCATGCAGCTATGACTGGCTTCATTGTACAGTGCTCCTGGACCAAGAATTCGGGACTCTCAAAGACCCTTTAAGAAGATTCTGTGACTTAACTCATCTCTTGCCATAAATGCTGGCTTTTACAAACAAGACCTCAAAGGAATAGCTCTTGTTGAACTTCTTTAGTATGTAAAAATGTGTCTTGTTACCCCAATACCCAGACAATTTTAAATTTTTTTAAGTGATTAAAGAGAAGGCTCGGCAGCTAAGACTGCACACTGCTTTTGCAGAGGACCAGAGTTTAGTTTCTGGCACTCATGCTGGATGGCAACCGCCGGGAAGCCTAGCTCTGCAGCACCCACTCACCCTGTATATACATGTAGACAAAAATTCAAGATAAATCCTATTTTGTAAAGACTGCTCACTTCACATAAAAAATAACCCACACAGTAGAGATGCTTGCAGATGGGTGAGCATGTGTGTTTCTCGCTGCCTCGCTCCCTGTATACTTCTGCAATCTCTAATAAGGGTAATTCAGCAACAAATAGCAGCCTCTGGCGACAGGCACAGGCTAAACTTCCTCCTGATGAGCAGATTACCTTATTCACACCTCATTTTTTAAATTGCTATTGGTCATTGCTAACTACATCATCCCTCACAATCAAAAACTTCTTCAGATCTTCACTTTGGCAGATCAAATAGTCTGGTGGAGTAAAACTTCAGTGTGACTGGAAACCACACCATCATTAGGACACTTTATGTATGTAAAGTGTCCTAATTATCACTCTACCTGTATGCCAATCTTAGTAGAGTTTGTCTATGCCCATGTGTCAATCATAGAGTCTGGCACAAGCTGAAACTAATAGATACTTGATAAATTAAATGTTTCCAATGCTAATTATTTTTAAGCATTTAATTATTTTATAGGTATACAATAACTATACATAATACAGTTTTCATTATATACCTTATACACATATATGATCCATTTTGATCATATTCACCCTGTGCTGTCCTTTCTGATACCCCTCACACTGATCCCCTCCTCTTCCCAACCGCAATAATTTATTCATTATTTGATCAGGATTACATATAAGTTTAGCCACAATGATTGCAGAAATACTGAAACACTTCTCAGCTGCCAGAGTCTGACTCCCTAGGAATCCTTATCACTTTGGCTTCTCACCCGCAGATCATGTGGAAGTTTTCAAGATCCATCAGGATACCCCGATTAGTTAATGGACTGAAGTAGACACTTAGCTCTAGCGCTATTAAACTGATGTGTGTATGTGTGTGTGTGCGTGCGTGTGTGCGTGTGTGTGCAGATATAGACATGGTCAAGAACAACAATTTAAGACAGAGGAATTCAAATCACAGACCACAGTGTTATCCAGATCTTCATGTTTTGCTCATTCCATTTGAATCAACAGTGGAGGGGCATGTCCACATGCGCTCCTACCTGCACACATGCACATGTGCGCGCGCGCACACACGCACACACACACACACACACACACACACACACACACACACACACACACACTAATGAGAAAAACATCCAGGAACAGGAAACCAGAGCATACACAATGGTGAGAAGGTATTTATGGAACCATAAATGCTGAGTCAGCCTGTCCCACTGGAATACACCAACAATGGCATCAGACTTTCAAAATCTCCCACAAGCACAGCATTCACAGAAGGGAAAGCTGACAACCCTTTCAAAACATAGAAAAGATTCCCACTTGCTGAATAATGTACGAAGCCCCCTTTCCAGAGCTGATCTGGTTTGGATGCTATATTTTACAGTTGTATTCTGTTCTGTTTTACTCCCAGTTGGTGTCATAGGATAGCAGGAAGGCTCAGGAAGAAGATTATGATGGAATAAGGAAACATCTTCTTTTTCTTGCTTCCTTTGTTCGCTCTCTGTGGAACAGCATAGAGAAACAAACACTTTGCTTATTATGAGCACCTGGAGAGATGTGCGTTTGTTCTGCACTCGGCAAAAGATACTCTCTGCTTTGTTACTTGAGAGACAGAAGTTCTAATAATAAACTTGTACACATCTTCAGATCTATAAGTGTTTAGCAAGTATCTGGCAACACAATAGTTGGGGTTAGTGGGCATCTCCCATTATCTGGCTTATAAAGACATCTTTGCACTTTAGAACACATGCTACTCACATCAGTGTTGCCTGCAACACATTACATGAAAAATGCATTATGCTAATCTGCATTTAGTATTTAAGTTGTTTCCAGTATTTTGGTTGGACAAAGATAAAGTTACAAATAAATTCTCCATCCTGAGGGAAAGAAACCAAGAATACAAATATTTGCATTTTTTCAAAGAAACATCCTAACCCCAAGCAGGGAGATAGCTATGATTTTCCATTACTTATTACAGTACATTGATTTCAGGGCACCACAAGACTGTACTTAAGTGACATGTGCAACATCTTCCAAATTCAAGACAATTTTTCATTCATGTAACTGAAGGTTTAATTGCTTGCTAGTATAAGAAAATAAAAACATCTGTTTCACCTGATAGGATCTGGGCTACTTCCTCAGTTCTATTTACACCGTACGCATTGAGCTTCCTCTGTGGGCAGAATACAGGGAAGCCATAGCATCTACTAAGGACCTCCACTTAGCTAGACACAGTTCCAGCTGTCCCAAGAAGCACGGCCCAGAAGCATGGACCAATAACTCTTTTCTTGCTTTGTCATTTAGGTGTCTATTGTCTTCATTTAGGTATCTTTAAAAATTATTATTATTACATTCATTTCTGTTCCCATTTCTTTCTCTAACTGTCTCCCTTCCAGGAACAGTATCTTGAACTAATTTAGAGCTAATATCTCAAACCCTAGATATTAAGTGCATGACTAAGTCATGCCCGTTAAAAAAGCCTAGTCCAGTCATCTCTCTTCTGGGAAGTATTGGCATCGCTCTTTCCTCCTTGCAGTGGGTGTCCCAGTGCCTCCTCGAGGACAAAAGTGGAAAGTGCAGGCGGAAGCATAGCCACGCAGCATCTACTTCTTGGCAATCACTTTGCATTTAACATGGCCTGTCGCATGAACTTCAGAAACAATCTATTGTTTGATAAAAATAAATAATACAGAAGAGTATCAAATAAAAGAGCCAAAGATGCTCCCCTCTCCGACTTAACCACAGTCACCATCTGGTGAGCATTCTTTCCATCTTTCTCATCTGTTCATTGACTCACAGCTCACTGAGCACTTGCCATGGGCTGGGCTAGGAGTTGCACACTGGGGACACAGCATTCAGCAAAGCAGATGAGGTCCATGATCTCCTGGAACTTTTCTTTGGGTGGAGAAGGGTAATGGAGTGGGGTAAACAAGCAAGAAAGCCATTAGACAAAGAAATCATTCTTATTAAAAGTAAACGGGAGATCAAAAGGTGCATGGGTTAAGTTAATATGGAGGTGGAGAGAACGGTCTACCAGCTGAGGTCATAGAGGCATGTTCCAGGGATGAGAACGGCCAGAGAGTGGGTCGTGGTGAGCAAGCGTCAGAAGGCCGTCCTTGTTGGGAGTGTTGCGAGCTCAGCACCCAGGAGGCTGAAGGCAGGAGATTTCAAAGGCAGTCTGAGTTACATAGCGGGCTCTGCATCCGGCCTCAGCTACATCCCGAGAACTTGGTTCATGAGAATGAAGATAAATAGGGAGAGGAGAAGAAAGAAATGGGGAAAGCAAAGGTGGCAGGGGCTAGGATGAGTTTGAGAGGGTGGTGGTGAGGGGTGTGTGTGTGTGTGTGTGTATGTGTGTGTGTGTCTGTGTGTGTGTGTTAAAATGGAGGGGCAAAATAAGAGAGAGAAAATGGAGGGAATGGGAGAGAAGGAGAGAAATAGGAGAGAGGATAGCACTGTACCCATGTGCCCAGGAGCTACACCAATAGAACAGAATATACAGATCAGAAAAGATGCTGAAGGGAAGCAGGGGCCAGATCTTCCAGAATCAGAGTGGCCTATTCAGGACAGGATGGTTATTAGGGGAACAACAGGAAGGGACAGCAATAGGCCACGGACACAATTAGATTCTCAGCTCTAAGAGCAGCCCTGACTGCTCCCATGGAGAATGGATGGCAGGGAAACAAAAGCGGAATTAGAAAACTACGGAATAAATAGTGCTGGTCCAGGAACGGTGTCCCTGGGGAAGGGGCAGGCTGACCTCTTATGAAAGACTCTAATGCTGCTATAGGGGACCATTAGTGGCTTGTGGTTTGAAACAAGCCTTTAAAGAGGATTATTTGAATTGCGGACTGAGAGTCTCTTCCAATACTCACAGTGACTATTTCTTCTGGGATAATATAATAACCTTTGGGCTGAAGCGTTTACCTTGCCTCGGCTATAAAAGTCTGCAATCACTTATACAACCCACCACTTGCTTTCTACAGCCTCCGGGCGCACATCTGTCACTGAGTAATCAGGCTAGCGTTAACACTCAAAGGCCCTTCCGTTGGGTCTGCTTGCTGCCTTTCTGTAGTTCAGTGGGCTGGCTCATCTCTGAAAGTGTGGTCCAACAGAGAGTTCTATGGGCCCTGCTCCAGCAGATGTGTGTGGGTGCCTTGTCCACAGAGACTCTGCTGACATCAAGAGACAGTGAGAAATCATACTCACAGCTGCCTGCCCCTTTATGTGTGTATGGACAATATACAGCTCTTTCTGCTACTTTTTTTTTGCCAAAATGAAAACATGCTCTGGTTGGATTGAGAGACTGCAGACAGTTTAAAGAGAACATGCATTTTCTCTTTTTCATATACAGTTTCATCTGTAGAAGCACTCAGCACCCACAGCTGAACCAAGCAGCCTGGAAAGTCAGTAATGTAGCCATGTCCGCCTGAAATGACAGCCTAGGGCCTCAGGTGCTAATAACAGCAGGCGTCACATCCTTGCGTCCTGTCTTGGATAACTACGCACTGCTTCACTGTACGATGGGAGCAGTAGCTCTTGACATAAACTTAGGTACTTCCCAGACTCTTAGCAGGGTGCATCTGGTTCTCGGGATCGTAGTTAGGGTTTCTTTACTGTGACAAAATATCATGACTAAAGCAGCCTTTTGAAGACAGGGCTTATCTCAGTTTACATTAGAACTTCGTCTCTGAGGAAAGTCAGGGCAGGAACTAGAGGTAGGAATAGAACCAGAGCCATGGAGGAATACTGCGTACTGGCTTGTTTCTCGTAGCTTACTCAGTCGGCTTCCTTATATATCTCAGGACAGTCTGGCTGGGAGGGGCACCACCCACCATGGGGTGGGCCTTCTCACTTTAATTATTAATCATGCTAATGCCCACAAGCTTGCCCAAAGGGCAATGTGGTGAGGCATTTTTTCAATGGAGATTCCCTCTTCCCAAATGACTCCCGCTGCGTCAAGTTGACGATGTTACCGGGACACCCATCCACTTGACATATGTAGTTTGAGCCATCTTTTTCATTAAATGCTTGCACTTATTGTGGGTCTATTACTGACGGAGTGTTCCAGGGTTCACAGCAACCTCATTCATCCTATAGCTCTGGGATTTTGGTAACAACACAGTACAGGAATTTATAGGAAAGCGTGCCACTTTAGTACAGAACTTTTGCTTCTGTCTTTGTTTATATGGGCAGGGTCTTCTGTAGCCCAGGCTTGCCTTGAACTCACTATGTAGGCAAGGCTGGCACCTATTCTCTCTCTCTCTCTCTCTCTCTCTCTCTGTCTCTCTGTCTCTCTCTCTCTCTCTCTCTCTCGCTCTCTCTCTCTCTCTCTCTCAATCACTCACACACACACACACACACACACATACACACACACACACACACGTATGCACACGCACACACACACACACACACACACACACACACACACACACACACAATTTTAGCAGTAGATTGTAGGAACCAGAGAATGGGGAGAATCACAGTAAAAAGACATCTTGTGAACATGATATAGTCACTGCATTCACAAACACACTGGGTCCCTAAACATTTTAACATGAATGGCAGAAGGGTTAATATAGCCCTATCCCACCTAAGGAACTATAGTCAATTAATAGTTGTTGGGGAAGGGGCATCTATGCATAGTTTAGTGGACGCATAACATTCCAAATTCCTCTGCACACATATGCCATGTAAGTAGCTTGCATTTTGTGGTTGTTTCATAAATGTTGGTGCTCCTGCAGGAAGATGATACCTTTTTTTGCAGCTGGTTAGGTATAGTGTCAAGGTAAAATATGCAAGTTGAATGCTGGGTCAAAAGTATGTCTGCTTAATTTTTCATAGACTCTGTCAAGTTATTCTCTAGATAATTTACAGATGTTGACAGCCACCAATCATACACGGAAGACCTCATTCTCCATCCTTGGAAACTGTCAATAGTCTATGTTTATAATTCATATAAATTAAAATATCTACATTTTGAGTAATGAACTCTCATCCGCCATGATCTGAATGTTGGCACCCTTTCTAAACCCATGTATTCAAGGGCTCACCCCAAAGTAATAGAATGAAGTGGGGCTTTGAGGGGGTGAGTAAGTCTTGTTGGCAAAGCCCATTTGAATAAGGTTAACACTCTCTGGAAGAGTCAAGAGAACATCTCCATTCCTTCCACCATGGAGAGGCACAGCAGGAGGATGCCAGTTTTGATCCCCAACATGGCCCTCACCAAACCCCAAATCTTCTGACACCTCTCTGCTGGATTTCAGCCTCCACAGCTGCAAAAATAATTGTGGGCTACATATAAGACACTCTGGGCACAGCAGTCAAATTGGAGGAGGACAGCAGAGTGTTAATATTTAATATGCCATGCGCATAGTGACACGAGTGGAGGTGTGATCATCCCTAGTTCCCTGCAAGCTGCTCACCAGAAGCAGTCTATTCCTTTAATAATCTATTTGTCATTTGTACTTTACCCTTTGAGCAGTGTCTATTTGTTTTGCTTGTCCACTTATTAATTGGATTGTTTGCTTTCTTAGTGTTTTTTTTTTAATTCTCTGTATAGTCTGAGTATCAGTCCTTTGTCCAGTATGTCTGGCAAATTATTCTGTAAACTATCTCTGTGTTCTGATGTTTCCTTTGGAATGTAGCAGTCTTTTTCAGGAATAAGGCAGGCACAAAAATACAAATACTGACGCCAGTCTGGTTGGCCTGTGCTGCCACCTGGACCATGGTGACATTCTAGACCATCTCTGGGTCCGTAGTTCTAACACAGCCAGGGGCTGTATTGGTATCCGTAGCCCAGGTTACCACCAAAGGCCACATAGATGTCTGGGGTCTGAGCTACAACCTTTGGCCATGAGGGCATCCGAACACCATGCAGCCACTAGGGACATCCTGATCTGAGTGGCCTGCCCTGTCCCCTGGGTCCATGGTATCATCCTGGCCAAGGCTGCTACAGAAGACTGAGTCTGTGGACCTTTGGAGGCAGGGTTCTGATGTAGTGTCTATGGTTCCAGTGGCTTCTGATGACTCTGAGGATGCCCAGGGTTTGGCTTGCCACCTGGGACCATGTTGGTGCCCAGTGTCCACGCTGCCACCAAGTCCATGCTGATCTGAGTAGTCTGGGCTGCCACCGAGGCTATGGTGGGTGTCTGGCCTGAGTTGCTGCCTAGGGTCACTCGTGCCTAGGTCCATGGTTCTGCTGCAGCTGGGGTCTGTGGTGATGTTCACGGCCTGTGGTTAGCACAGGGTTCATTGGAACCATGCTGTGCTGAGCTGGCCCTGGCATAGCTGGTCCTGCCCCTGGCTGGATACTTCCACAGGAAAGCTGACTTTACTCCTCAGGGGAGAACTCGCTCCAGTGTGGGAGAGCTAGCCCTAACCCTTACCAGCTGCAGTGCACGAGAAAGCAGCCTCTGCTTTCTGTTTGTGCAGTACAGTAGAGCTGACCCTGTTGTTGGCAGATGCCAGTTTGCTATCCCTGAGGGCATAAGAGCAGTAGAGCTGACCCACCCCCACCTCCTTGTCTGCCTTCCTCCCTTTGCTACCTGGGGCAAACCCTGGGGTCACTATAGTGAGAGAACTAGCTCTGCCCTACACCAGCCGCAGCACACAGGAGAGTGGGCCCTGCACCCTGCCCGAGCAGCACACTAGAGCTGACCCTGTTGCCAGGGATGACTCTGATGACAGCAGGAGAGCTGACCATTCCACCACCCTACCCCGCCCCCAGGAGAGAGGGCCCTGCACCTTCCCTAGGCAAACCAATATAACTGGCCCTGGAAATATGAGTGAGGGGGACCCAGACCTGAGGGCCTAGGAACAGGAGATCTGATCAGCTCCTCGCTGGAGGCTGCATTGGGTGAGCTAGCTGAGGCAGGGCGAGTTCATCTGGGTGGCGGTGCTGAGGGGAAGCTGGAGCTGACCAGCCCAGCTACCTTCCAGGCCCACAGCTAGGACTAGAACTAGCCCTGGGCCTGCCCCAGCAGTCACCGAATCTGTGGACTGCTGGAGCATGTGAAGGGGACGAGCCTACAATCCCCAAACAGAGGGATCTGCACTACACAGGGCAACAACAAGACACCCAAAAGGAGCTGCAGTGAGAGCCCATTGTTGACCGTGTAGCAGGAACCCGCGGCTTCGAGCCAGACCAGTGACTCACAGCAATGTACACGTACAAGTAAAGATGGCTGGACTGAAGGGTGCACTGTGGGACTCACTTCAGCTTCCACAGCAAGAGTCTTCCTTTTTGGTTTTTGTTTTATTTTGTTTGGTTTTGAGTTTTTCTTTTATATTTGGTTTTGATTTGGCAGAGGGTGGAGGGTGAGGTTGCAAGGGCAGAGGACGGATTACAGGAGACAGGGAGATAAGTGGGATTAGAATGCGTGCTGAGAAACACACAAAGATTCTATAAAAGTAAAAAGAACAAATCTATGTCATCTTTGAAACCTAGATTGCTGCTGAATAATTTGTACACCGTGTAAATATATGTCACTATAATAGGTTTAATAAACAAGCTAACTGTCCAAAAGCTGAACAAGATAAAGTTAGATAGGAAAGCCAACCTGAGAATGGTGGAGTCAGAGAAGTCGCCAGCCAGACACAGAGAGGGCACCATGGGCATGCTGTACTGAGAAAAGGTACCAACCCACATGGCAAAGCATAGATAAGAAATATGGGTTAATTTAAGTGTAAGAATTAGTTAGTAACCACCCTGAGCTATTGGTTGAGCATTTACATTAATATAAGCCTTGACATATTTATTTGGAAGCTGCTGGTGGACAGAAATTTTTACCTACACTAGATCACACACACACGTGTATCTGTGAGGTGTGTGTGCATGTGAGGAAAGTAGAGGGTAACCTTGGAAAGGAGAGGGTGACCTTGGGAAGAAGTGAGAAGAAAAGTGGAGAAGTGGAACAGGAGATGCAATGGGGAAAGAATGTGGCCAAGGTACACGATACACTTGAACAAAAGTGGCATGAAACTTCATTTCGTACAATAAATATACACTAGATAATAAAATAATATAATAATAGATAATAAGTATCCACTAGATACACTAGTAAAGCATTTTAAGTCTTCTGTGAGTGTATGTGTGTGTACACATGTAGAAGGGTGCGCACGTGACATGGCACATGTGTAGAGGTCAAAGGACAGTTTGCTGGAATCAGTTTTCTGCTTCTACCCTGTGGTTCTCAATATCAGCGATGAAACTCAGATGATTAGATTTGCTGGTAAGCTCCTTTATCCAGTGAGCCAGCTCAGTTGCCTCTCTAAAGCCTTGTGCTTTCTGTGTGCCTCATCCGTGAAGTTAGATACTTTTTCAAACACACATGAGAAGCTTGTTCTTTCCTGTTAGTTAATTCATTCACTAATGTATCAATTCTATTTCCTATACCTCTCAGATCTGGAGCTTCATCTTGAAACGAGACACACAGCAGCTCTCCACCTCTCATCAAAAATAACTTGGGAAGTGTGTGAGGAAGGGAAAGCATAGAGTGTGGCCAGGGCAGTGGGGAAATATAAGAAAGATTGTAAAATATGTCACGACAGGAAAACAAATCCAGTGCTGAGGGAATCTGACGCTTAGGGAGAAGCACACCCTCTCTCAGGGAGGAAGTAACAGCAGCACATGTGGACATTGTTTCCTTTGAAATACTCAAAGCCATTCTCAAATGTTTATAATCCTCTTACAATCACAGTAAGGAAGAAAAGTTGTTTGTTCAGCTCCGCTTTTAATTTTAGCTAGTGACAAATAAACACAGAGATTTTGAGAACATGCATTCATTTAGTAAATATTTGCATAAGATATGATAACGTTAGCTCCTGTGAGTCTATGAAGATGGCTACTGCATAGGATCTACCTTAAAAATCAATCTTAAAGGACATGTGGGCATCTTAGCTTAGACAAAGCCCACCCCCACCCCAGTTAGCCAAAATATCACTATTTGCCAAGTGTCCCATTGTCACTGAGATGAGTCCTGAAAATGTCCTTTGCAAAGCATATTGGGAGCCACTAGCCACCCACTGAATCAAATTGGGACTTGCATCAACATTTGCTCCTTGTACATTCTCTCCTTCCTCCTTTAATGACTTGATTTAAAAAAAAAAAAACTTAAAAAATTAAAAGCACTAACTGAATTCCCTAATTTATTTTCCGTAGAATTTAGGAACAAGATGACAGAATCTTAAAATAAAGAAGAATATTACCTAAATGTTGGAGTACGATTCCAGTATTTGTCTGGGGATGTTCAGAAGGGATTTTATTAAAAGCAAACAAACAAAACTATGGCATGGAAAATGCATTTCCTAGCTCCACTGCGGCTGAGGTCATGAAAAGGGAAAACAAAAGCCAGTTGTTTTTTTTTAAAAAAAAAATGTAACATTTTTATTAAATCTTAAGAATTTCAAGTAATATATTTGATCACGTTCACTCCAGCCCAACTCGTCTCAGAGCCACGCTCTCCTTCTAACCGTTCCACATCGTGTCGTCTTTAACAAAGCAGCCTCTCGTGTTCCATGGGTGCTGCCCACGTTATCTCGGGTGTGGAGCCATTCAAGGGAGTGTGATCAGTTTACCAGCGGCCATACCCTTGAGGGAAAGTGACTTCTCTCCACCCTAGGCCGTCCCCTGCCTACAGCTCCTCGGTGAAGGGTGGGGATATATGATAGCCCTTCCTGTCTCGTGCTAGAACATTCAGGAGCTTTATCTTCCGTCGGAGGTCGGAGTTGCGCAATGTGACCACAACCTTTGTTTCATTCCCATTCTTTGGGAAAAAGGTAGCTGTGATAGTTGGAAAAACACAGTTCTTCCTGCAAAGGAGATGAGAGATAATTCATTCTAAAGCTAAACCTGAGTGGTGATGGCCTGGAAACACAGATTTTGGGTACCACAAGTTCCGTTGCTTCCAACATGCAAGCAATTTAAAGGCGTTATTGCAGCAACACAGAGAAAAAGGTCATAAATTAAGACACCATTCAAATGCATTGGTGGAAACACTAGGCAGGTGGATTAGAGCAAAGTCGGGGATCTCTGCAACCAGTCTCAGGTGAATCTGATAACATTCCACTTTTCAGTTAGTGGCAACTACTATGCTGTTACCGTATCTGCCGCGGTTTTTTCCTGTCAATCACGAAAAGAATTTGGTCAGACGCAGAGGTGGGAAAGAGCCCATGGAAATTGTAATTAGACTCAGGTCTGCAATATTTCCACCTCTCCACAATCATTGGAACTGTAATCAGTTAATCAACCTTGCAGAAGGCTCAAGGAAAGTGCCATTCTTTCTAGAATTTTCATCTGCATCATGAAAAAAAATGACATCGAGTAGAAAAAGAAAACCAAACTCAATAATGTGAGATTCCATAATGGGGGAATGATCTTTGCTTTTATGCAAAATTTGTATCTTTATACCCTAAATACCAGAAGTGGCTCACAGTTCCTGAAGTATGCTGAGTAGTCATAGTTCAGGGACAAGTTTTTCACAATAAAGCACCCAAGAGCAGCCTTTTCCCCTTTCTCTGACTTCTCTGGGAAGTGGCCAAAGAAAAAAACTCCACTTGAGGGTCTCCTCGGCTCACAGGAGGACTATAAGGATGGAAGACTTATCATTATTTTGCTACGCTATTTCTTTGGGTTTTGGGGGTGGTTAGTTTTGGTTTTGTTTTCCATTTTTACTATGCGAAGCCCTTTTCAGAGTTGACTTCTGGTTATTTTCTTACCAATTCAAACAGCCTGTTAGTACTGTTCTTATTTTGTAAATGAAGACATTGAGATGCTAAATAATTCAGAAAGTTCTCCAGGGAGTGACAGTTAGGCAGGCTCAAATCCCTGTCTGCTTGACATGAATGCAGCCCATTTTCCCACACTAAAAGTTGTATCTTCATTTTAATTCTAATGTAGAAAGGAAGAGAGGATGACATACACCTGCACCCAGCTCTGCTAAGTTGTCTTCCGAGTCAATTTTAGCCTTTGTGGATCACACAGCTGCAGAGTTCAATAGTTATTGAACTCTTCAGTCACAGCACAGAAGCAACCTGAGACAATATGGGAAAAAAATGAGCATGAGGTTCAATAAAACTTTATTCATAAAAAAGCAAATAGAGGGCCAGATTTGGGCCCCAAGCCAGTTAGTTCAGTGCAGCCTGTAAAAACATAGGAAGGGAGAAATGGTTGCAGAACTTGAAAGAGTGTGGCAACAGCACATAATATACACCAGATCAGCAACCTCAGAGTCTTCGAAACCTGAGGAGTGTAAGGCAGCCACATTTTGTAACAGACAAATGGAAGAAGACTGGGAAGGTGGTCCCAAGGGAGCGCTGTGCATACATGAGGTGCTGAGTCTGCACTCCAAGCAGTTTTGTAAGGAGCTGGGCATGGAGGTGCTTGTGTGGTATTTCTAGCTTCAAAGTGGAGACAGGAGCGTACCTCTAGATTCGCTGAGACATCCTGTCTGAGAAAGCAAGGCAGAAAGCAGTAGGGAAACACACCTGATCTTGACCGCTGATCTCTACCTGCTGTGTATGCACGTACCCAAACAAACATGTGCATACACATGCAAAGAGTTAGAGATTCAGATAGAAGAAACACAGAAAAACGCAAAATCACGTGTTTTTAAATTAGCCAAGATGTGTTAGACAAGGTAAGTTCTAAGCCAAGTTTTAGAGACAGATTGTGAAGCCGAGTAGGAACTAAAAAAGAGAGAGAGAGAGAGAGAGAGAATATTTCTTTCTTTACTTAGATGTATGGAATTTATAGAACAGAGATGAAATAAAGGCACCTGGAAGCCCCAGACAACTACGGAAAACAGGAAAAGCGTTAAGAAAGAGGGGGAAGTGAACATCAAAGAAATTTCGTCCCCCTGAACTCACAAAGTGCCTATTAAAATAAATGTCATCCTCCCAGGCTAACAGACTGATTAGACTGAATTATTGATTATCCTAGGGAAGGTGTCATCTGAAATGCTTTGTGGATTCATGCACTAACCAAACTCATTTCTCCAGTCGGTGCCCAGCTAGCTACTCTACCTCCGCTCCAGTTTCCCTCTGAATTGCAAACAGAACAGGGTTTTATCTAGACCCTTGCTCTCCCTGTATCTCTCAGTTCTCTCTGCAGTCCTAAGCCAGGAACCACAAGCCGAGGGAATCTGATGACTGAAAAGGAGGCCAGGCAGGCTTAGGGCTCTGTGTGCCAAGCAATTTTCCAATGGAAACTGGATGCGGTTGCATGATGAGCTTACCCTCCCCTGCTTGAAGCCTGGGACTTAGCAGGCTCCAAATCCTCCTCTCCCAGCAACGCAAACAGGTTCCCGGGCCCTGGGTCCAGGACTACTGTGTGCTGGGGGTCAGGGAGGGGTGTAAAAAGATGGGAGTGTCAAGTGTCAACCCTACTCCCAGCTCCAAGACCATAGTCAAGGGAAGTCACCCCAAACAGGTTCTAAAGATATCTACACAGGAAGTGGCCCAATCTGCCCCCAACAGGAAACTAGTGATTCAGCTGTAAAAAGCAACAGTGTACAATCAGGCAGCCTCTCTGAATTTTTTCGGTTCCTTTCTTGTCCTCTAACCCACTCCAGGCTCCTCGCGTTGGCCGTGGGTTTTTAGTATTCCCTATCATCACTCTTCCTGCCTTTCCCAATCACCTGAGGTCAGCTTTCTCTCTTACAGAGCTCACTCTCTAGCAGTATAGACAATCGGATTCCAAACTATGCTTGCAACTCCTCTGTTTGCTTGACGTGGGTTCTGGCAATCAAACTCAAGTCTTCCGCATTTGTGCTTCAAGTACTTTGCCAAATGAGCCATTTTCTTAGCCATGGCTCATTATGTTTCCACTTATTAGTGTTGACCTCAAGTTATAGAATAAATGAGCAGGTGACAAAGACAGCAAGCCCTAAGGCACAAAACCATTGCAAACCAACAAGACCAAGACCTAGAAGGGACAATCTTCATTTAAGGCCAAGAAAATCCACAAGTTACATAAGGATAAATGTCTTATTTCTATATGTGGACTTTAAAAAAAAAGGAATAGCATTACATTTTAAATATTGTTTGCATTAATGTCTGCTACATCGTCCTTGTGAAGTCCGGTCTTTTACCACTTCTGACATCACGGAGAATGTTATTGCGCTATAATTAGAATGATTCCTGTTGAGAAGAGGGGAGCTGTAAGGAAAGGCCTTTGTGAGCTTGGCCCTGACTTTCCAGCTCGTAAAACTATACCTAGCACTTAGGACTTCTGAAAAGACATTTTGTTAAACATGTGCCATGGCTTGAAGTTGGCTGTCATTGGCTGTCAGTACACACTTTGGTTATGATTGTACAACCAAACCGCAGTCATAATTTTCACAGTTAAAGTAAAAACTGAAATGTTATGACTACAACTAGACTTTTTTTTTAAAAAAAAAAAAAAAAGGCCACTGGCTTAGATGGGTGCTTCTTGCAATATAGTAGGGCAGAAAGGGATCCTTGAAGACCAGAAAGCTGTCTTCAGGGCCTCTCTGTAGGCTGTTGTTTTGCCATCAGCTGAATAGCTCGAGAGGGCACGGGCGTGAGAAATATGACTGGTTGAAAACCGGCTAAGGACCATAATTTGAATTTATTCATTTGAGTGCTAAAAGGAATCTTTCTTATGATCTTCACCCCCATTTCAGTTAGGGAGAGTATCCTAAGCACATCACCCCACAGCTGCACAGGCCCCCACCTTTCAGATGGGTCCTGGTCTGTTTCAAGATCTGCTCTTCGAAAAGTTTCTGCACCCCAATAAGCCTCTTCGCCAATGCAGTAATCTGAATCGGATCAAATCAAACCAAATTAGAAAAAGCCCAGGTTTAATGGATACCGACGCTCCTGGAAGGCTTTCCAGCCCTGCAGAGAGAAGCCGGGAAAGGAGATCAAAAAACATATGCTTGTTTTCTGGGGTGAAGTTTAAATACCCTGTGGGAGTGGTCTTGAGCATCTCTGGGGAGGAGTCATCTTTTGGTGGGTTTTCTCATGGGTGGAGTCTGGACTGAGGCAACACCCGGGGGAAAGAGCTTGGGATGGAGCTTCCACCAAACATTCCAGACTTTTGGGATACAAGGATGCCAGCGGCTGGGGTGAGGCCTCCATCCAAACATCCCAGACTCTTTGGGCATATGGATGCCAGGGGCTCAGGCAAAGCTTTCACCTAAGCATTTCAGACTCTTTTGGTATAGAGATGCCAGGGGCTGTGGTGTGGCCTTAACCCAAACATTTTAGACACTTTGGGTCCATGGATGCCAGGGACGGAGCAGTGCCTTCCAACCAAACCCTCTTGACACTCTTATCTATCTTCTCTTTGAGCTTGTGTTATGCAAATGAAACTCAGTGGGATTGTGAGCAGAGGGAGCACAAACAGGTCCTCCCTGCCTCAGCCCTCATTCACCTGGAGTAGGATTTCCCACTAGGGCAGGGTACAAATGGGTCCACAGTGCGGCTCGAGATGCACAGGAACATGAGGTATGTTACATCTATAAAAGGAAGTAGGGACAATGACAGTCCTGAGGGTCTTTTTCTCTTTCAAAAATAAATTGCCGAGCTGAAAAGATGGCTTACTCTGTAGAATTCTTGTCACATAATCATGAGGACCTGAGTTCAATCCATAAGGCCTGTTTTTTAAACAAAATGCTGGCTATGTTTCACAGCTATAAGCCTAGTACTAAGGTTATGAGAGCCTTAAAAGTTCTGGCCTCTAAGACTCCCTTCAGGGTTCATTTAAAGATGGCATAAATAACTAAAGGGGGGTGTTAAAAATCTAAGGGTCAGAAGTCTGAGGGTGAAGAAGTCTGCTCTCCACGTCTCTCTCTTCAATCCATCCTTTCTCACTGTTCCACCCGTTACTTGTTCTCCTGGTCCTACATTGTTCTTAGCTCAACATCATTCTAAGTTCTACCCGTTACAAACATTCCCAGTCACATACATCCTTAAAACGAGCAATTCCCCAGCCCTAGCAGGTTCCAGGGCTGCAAATCTTTTGCCCCATAGAAAATTAGATAAGGGTTTTCACACACACACACACACACACACACACACACACAGAGAGAGAGAGAGAGAGAGAGAGAGAGAGAGAGAGAGAGAGAGAGAGAGATCCATGCATGCCCTGTGAACTTGTTAATGGAGAAAGTTGGTTAAGAAAGGAATTAAATCATCTGGGAATTCCAGATGGGAAAGTTCGTGAACTATGTTACTTTTTTCAATAGTCAGAAAGGTTTATTTTCAGTAAAATTATCAATAGGGCATGGATTGTTTAAATCAGCATGCGGCTTTTCTTTTCTCCCAGTATGCATAGAGGTTACCAGGTAACCAGGCAACCTATGTAAACAGTCAGGGAGAAACTGGTGGCCCTCGATCAGATAGCTAGCATGTACACCAGACACTGCAGTTTCTATGGGAGGGCGGAGGTCTGGAGTTAGACTTATTGCTCCAAGCAAAGAAGAGACGCAAGCCTCTAAATTATCGGTTCCGGGCTTTGCTGTTATCAGCCGTTCTGGGTGTTGTGGGTGTTGTGGGCCTTTCTCTGGGTTGCAGTTAATTATCTCTTCTGCTGTCCTTGAGAGTTCTGAACTAAGATCACCAGTAAAGTGAGGTGAAGGGGAGCATTAGGAGTTAGGCATCTTTTCAGTGGGGTAAAACCAGAACAGCAGCTTGGGCAGTAGTAATTCTATGTCCTCAGCTATCTGTGAATATCTTAAATGGGATGCTCTTGCTGAATACTGACCAAATGCCTGCTGATAAAGACTACTGCAGGAAGGCAGATCTCTGTGCTTATCTAGGAGAGAGGAACAAGACCTGGCAAGAAGGGAAACTGTTTTCATGAAATAGTTCTGAACTGTGTGGATTAGTTCCCAAACATGTAACAGAAAGGGAAATCAGCTACAGGGGAAAAAAATCTACAGCAAAGGACAGCCACTTTATAAACAAAGCAATAATGCAAAAAAAAAAAAAAAAGCCTTGCCTTTTGATTTAGCCTTTGCCAGGTTCCTTGGTTCTGATAAGTCGCTCATAAGAAAATGACTGAGCAATTACTGTAAAATGCTGCGGCTTGTAGCACTGGGGAGGCTGCAATGCACAGAACCCTGGGGGCACACAGACAAACCAGCCTGGCCTAATTGGCAAATGTCAGACCAGTTAGTGATGATGTCTCAGAAAGCATGGTAGCTCCCAAAGGGCAACACCTGAGAGTGACTTCTGGGTTCTGCACACACACGTGTCTTCCACACACAAACACCAGCACATACATGAACATGTACACACACATGCGCATTGAACTTGTTTCTAATGTATAAAGAAAACAATAACATCTGAAGACATAGGAACAACCAGGGAAGCTCGCTATGTCCTTTCTTGTGTTGGTACCATATGTCAGTCAGCAACTTATACAAACAGTGATAATATAGAAGAAAAGAAAACAGGGCAACCGTCTTCTCTTCATTATTCATTGCTAACCTACAGATACAGTGTTTGGAGAGTGTGCAAACATCAGGAAATAAAATAAACACTTTGGAATTAGTTTTGTGCAAAACTGTCACATTAGTGCCCTTTACATACACACATGTCATTTGGCAGCCAAAGTTAATTACTTTTGGCAGAGAGAGAGCATAGCATATAAAGGCAGGGGGACTCTTAGAGAGTATTACCATATAAGGTCAGTGGGATAGGAGAACCGAGAGACTTAGGGCTCTGGTCAGCTGATTATGGAGAGGTTCTGAGGAACCTGAGCCAAACCTCAGGTTTGCTCTAAACTGTATCTCATCAGAAGACTGAAGTAACTTTCTAAGTAGCTATCTGACAAGTTTCTTTGATAAATAGAACAGGGTAACACAAAGATAAAGACAGCACTAGAAGCCAGGTGTGTTGACACAAACTTGCTTGTCACCCTGCATTCACCAGGTAAGGCATGGGCATGATAAGTCTGGGGCCAGACTAGACGATGTAGTGAGTTCTTGGCAGCCTGACCTACATGCTGAAACCCTGCCAAAGGAAGGGAGGGAGGGAGGCAGGGGGAGGAGGGCAGGTGAGAGGAAAAGAGGGAGGGAGAAATACATAATTGATAATGGCATAGCGATTTCATTAATGGAGTAAGTCCATGTATATGTGATCTATGAAACACAAATTGTGTCTCTTTGGTGGTTCTATGTGGGAGCAAAATGCACAGAGGTTTGCAACAACACTGCATTGCACAACATCACGATGAATGCTAAACAGCCCATCATCTAAGTCTGTTCAAGTCTTTGCGCCATGCATGGCATCTTCTGTCTTTGGAACAAATTGGTGCTGCAGTTTCTTTTGCACCTACTCCCTTGAACTATATAGCCCAAAGCTCTTTTCCAAAGCCTTTCTATTCATCCCTGACAGTTCCCTAAAGAGAAATTCTAGCCTTCATCTTCTTTTGTCCTTCTCAGAGACCACTGGATGTGACAGGCAAACCCCATAATCCCCATAATGCTATGGGACTTCAAATTCCATAATGCTATGGGGCTTCAAATCCCAGGTGGTTCCTTTACTGGTGAGCACTTCGGTGAGATGGGGAGGAGACAGTATATAGACGATCTTGGTTGCCCACTTAACTAGATTTAGAATCACCATGGAAACAAGGTGTGTAGCTATAAGAAAGGCTGATTGGATGTGTGAATACCACTGTGTATGGATGGCACCATCCCATGGGTTTGGATCTCAGACTGAATAAAGATAGGAAAGCCAGCCGAGCACCATCATTCGTCTCTCTCTTCTTCCTGACGGAGGATACAATGTGACCAGCCTCCTCACACTCTGACTTCCTTGACTTCCCCACCATGATGAACCAAACAACCCCTTCCTGCCTTATACTTCTCAGATGTTTGATTGCAGCAACCAAAAGAGTCTCTGATGCAGACAGAAAGCTTCACCCACCCCCTTGTTCCCCAAGACTGTAGTCCTTCTTTACAGAACCAGTTAAGGAGGCAAGCGAAGACTGCAGAAGATCTGTCCTTACAGACCCCCAGACCTGTGGCGTCTGGAATCGCATCATTGGACAGAATTCCCTTATCACTCTTGTCCTCCTGTCCCCCTCCCCTAGGTCAAAGATAAACAATTTCTAAATCAACTTCTAATCTACCAGTCTTTCCCCCAGTTCCGAGCCCATGTAACCCTAAAAGATTTCTAGCAGGC
The DNA here is from genome assembly GCF_982192425.1 of Myodes glareolus. NCBI lineage: Eukaryota > Metazoa > Chordata > Mammalia > Rodentia > Cricetidae > Myodes > Myodes glareolus. The sequence continues at coordinate 22,274,653 of NC_142039.1, read as the reverse complement.
ACCACTTCACATTCATCTTCGACAGAAATTTCTAGGGAGTGCTCCCTGCCCTTGACACAGAAGACAGCTTGACAGAGAAACTCAGAGGAAGATGTCTGACTATATATTTAAACTTTCCTCATACCAGACCAGACAAGAGCAAACAGACAAGCTACACTGGAGAATCTGAAGCTCCTAACTGCCCCTCCTTCTCTCTCTCTCTCTCTCTCTCTCTCTCTCTCTCTCTCTCTCTCTCTCGTTTCTCTGCGTATTTCTGGCTGTCCTGTAACTCACTCTGTTGACCAGGCTGCCCTTGAACTCACAGAGATCACCTGCTCCTGTCTCCCTGAGTGCTGGCCACCACCACCTGGCTCCTCCTTGTCTTCCTCTTCAGAGTAACACCTGCTACCCTCACATCAGATACTGACACAGTGCTAAGGGAAGGTTGTTATCACCTTCCCAGGCATTATCACCTAATATCTGCAAATAGCCCCCCAGACTTTAATTTCAGTTCAGCACAACATGCTACACAGTTTCAAATAGAAAGAGAGCCGCCTTTTTAAGAAGTGGAGAAAGGAGGAAACAATAACTGCCCCTCCCCCACCTCCAATCCTCTTCCCAGGGTATGTATGATCCTCTCCCTATCTGAGCACTCCCTGAAGAGAAGAGTCTGGTAACAGACATGGTTGTGGTGACTTGTTTCGATGGGAAGCCACAGTTTCTGTTGATCTCCATCCGTCCTCACCCTGAGTGTCCACCACAGAGTGACTGTGCTCCCATTTGTCAGCTGTTGGCTCTCAGTCGTTAAAAGACACTAAAACTGTGTAGTTTGCTAACTGAATTCGAAGTCACTCTTGAGGTGCATGTGATGAAATTTTGATCCCCAGGTTCTGTTGAGAGACGGATGAACAATATGGGTGCTAACTCCGTCAGTGGACTAACCCAGCGATGGCTTCACAGCATCTCCATTCCAAACCCACGGGATAATACGTATTGACCGACTTAGCAATATTAAAGTTAATACTTTGAATTTTGGCTACTTAAAATCATCCTTAAAGTTCTATGATGCATATTAACTTTCCCTTTTGAAGTACGGTTTGAATCTTCATGACCACTAGGAAGTTATAGGGCAAAATTCACAATGGGTATGTATGTGTGTTTCAGAGTGACATGGTTGAGAGAGGATGTGAAGCCCTTTGGACTTCAGCTGTACAAATGAAAGATAGGTCCAAAGGAAGGCAGAGGAGTCTGGAGGACCACACTGACCGCAAGCTTAGACACAGGAACAGCGGTATCTAAAGACTCCCCCTCACTGCTTCTACAGGACTGCCGAGACAGGATAACAAGAACACATGACTTCTCCTCTTTAGAAGCACCAGAGTTCATTCAAAATAAATTTCTGTCTCTCTCGGAGGACTTGCACTCAGAGGTAAGCCTGATTTGCCAGCATCTACCATCCTTCCCCACTGCAGAATTACCAACAGCATTCATAAAATGACTTGTTCATTTGTCTGCAAGATTCCCAGGAACCATGCAGTTGAGTGAACGAGCTCTGTCTGCTGCATGTGCTTGGGTAAAAGAAGGATGACACAGCGGAGCTGAAGTGTGGCTACTGTCAGTTTCTCCTTCATCAGCCTAGCTACATCCGTCAAAGGATATTGAGGACTTTAGAGTTTTGTTTTTACTGGGAGAGAGATAGAGGGAGGGAAGGAGGGAAGGAGGGAAAGAGAGAAACTTTTTTTTAGTTACTTGAGAGAGGTAGATAGAACAGTCTTAGAAATAAATAAGTTAAGTCCAGCATAGTGCAGCATGTTTGTGATTATGAGATCAATTCAGGAGACTGAGGGAGGAGGTTTTCAAGTTTGACACAGTCTGGAATACATAGTGAAAGCTAGGTCAGCTTTGGCTATACAGTGAAAACCTTTCTCCAACAGAAATAAATGATGGAGGGTAAGGAAAATAAGAAGGAGCAATAGGTGGAGGAGAAGGTGATGAACTACACCGTTTAGCATAGAGTAGCAAACCTCAACCACTATACTGTGTTAGTCAAATTGGGCATGGGGTTCCTTTGTTTCTGCCAGGCCCTTTCTCCTACAGAAGGGGAGCCAACAACGGGCTTGCTCTAGCTCATTTACCTGTGGCGATTTTCCTGAGCAGAACTGAAGAAGAACACTGTCAAAAAATAAGGTGCAAAGCAATGATGAACACCTGACATCAACCTCTGTCCTTCAAATTCAGGAGTCCCCCCACTACACACACACAGAGGGGCTTAAAAGATACTAGATATTCTATTTGCTTCTAGTTGAATGTTTCAGTTGGTATCCAGACTTACCTCAGCCCGGGTGACCCTCTCCTCCGTTAGAACTTTTATTGTATGACAGCTGTGCAGTCTGGCTGGCTGGGGGACGGTGTTGTACTTGTCAGAGCTGCACAGTGGTGGCAGAGCACACTGGATCCTGGCCCTTGGACGTGTTGTCAATTGCACACCTACTTCAGAAGCCCAACTACATCCATCTATTCCTAGGGAAATCTCCACGGACTCTGGTCTCCAGGGATTAATGGTGATGAAATATTGATGCCGAGACCTCTGTGTTTCTCCAGTTCAATAACTACCCTTCAGGACCCTAGTGATGGGAAAGAATAGAAACCATGTATACAGAGCATAAATCTTCTTACCTGCTTATTCTGCACAGGAAAGACACGTTTTTGCAGACTTTGGTGTGTGAAAGTTGTTAGCTTAGGTTCAGGACCCCACAAAAAATACAATCTGCATTCTTGAGGATAGGGATAGCATCATTCTTTCTATCTTCTCTTAGGCTCACTGCCTAAGGCTACTCAGCACATGGATGGATGGATGGATGGATGGATGGATGGATGGATGGATGGATGAAGAAATGGTTTCTGGATATTATTAAAGCCAGTTGAAGCAAGATTGTAAATGGAAATGATTCTTCCACATAAAATTTTAAATATTTTTTAAGTGGTGTGTGTGTGTGTGTGTGTGTGTGTGTGTGTGTGTGTGTGTGTGTGTAAAACAGGGCAATTTACAAGAGTCAGTTCTCTGCTTCTACCATGTGAGTTCCAAGGATAAAATTCAGGTAGTTAGACGTGATTAGATTTGGTGGGGAGCACCTGTACCCTTTGAACCACTTCTTAGGACCTCAAATAGAACTTTTATTTGCTTGTTTAAGGTTCTGCGGATTGAACCCAGGGTCTTAACACATGCTAAGTGTGTGCTCTCCCATAGATTCATTCCCCAAATTAGACAATGTTTTAAGTTATATTTTTTTATCCAAGATTTTGACTTCCTTACACCTAATTCATCCTTTTCTCACCTTAACCTCTGGGTAAGATAGGATCTTGAAAACCACTTTTTCTCCCATTATTTCATATGTAAGGAATCTGATGCCCAAAGAGGTAAAATGGTCCAATTAGGAGAAAACAGCAATCAATTTTTATGGTTTATTTTACTATAAATGCTAAAAATCTGTTTTCTGTGGAAGCATGAAATCCTGACACAGATTCCAGTAACCGGAACATCCAATTGTTGGGGGGAAAAAAGCCCTCCCTAGGTCTCATGAAATCTGAGAAACCATTAACAGCAAGATGCACACTTGTTTGGGATCTAACAAGTAAAGGACTATGGTGCAACCCTTTCCTCCTAACTACAAATCGAAAAACCACTCTTAGGTTTATGAGTGTGTTTTTCAATCTACTAGTCTTGTTCCTAAGCAAAGTAACATGGTTTTGGATTTCTAAGTAGTTCCAGAAATAACGTGTTTGTGTTGCTCTTGACTTCATCATCAATAGGCAGCTTTTTCCATGATGCCATTATTGGTACCAGCCAAAGGGCTGAGGGGACAGCTTTCCTTCACATATACTCTTGCCCTGTCCCCTCAGATTTCCTTCTAAGCCGTGCGTACTTCCCCAGAGGTTGGCCCTAAAGCTTGCTGACTGTGACAGGCCATCCTTCCCTAGCTCAGAAGGCAAAGGACTCAGCTTCCCGAGCAGAGAGGAAGGTGGGAGATGCCTTCCTCCCTTGGAGGTCAGAAGCTCCCGCCGCTGTTTTGCAAGAACATAAGAAAGTACCATCAATCCTCATGTTCTGGTGAATATAAACTGTGTTACCAAACTTTTTCAACCTCATTAAAACTGTTTCCCTCACATTAGAGATGTGCCATGCATCTCTGCTCCTGTGTCTTCCTGTGTACACAGTGGTTCAATACCAGATCATGATATAATCTTCTCATGAGAGCACATGCCTGCACACTGACATGGATGCCAGAGGACACCCATGGTTGTCTGTGCTGGTCAGTGTTGTTACCTGGCTAGGCCTCTGAGCACGCCTATAAGGGGTTATCTTGATGAAGATAATTGATAATGGAAGACACACCTTACTTGTCAGTGGGACATTCCCAAGGTGAGGGCCTTGAACTGCAGAAGTAGGGAAAGAGTTGAGGACCAGGAGATATCCATCCCCGCTGCTTCTTGTCTGTATCTATAGTGTGATCAGCTCCCTGAAGTTCCTACTTTTGTGACTTCTGGTCACATGACGGACTATATCCTTGAAATGTGAGCCAGAGTAAACCATTTCTCTTAAATTGCTTTTCTCAATGTATTTTTAGCACAGCAGCAGGGAAAGGATGAAGGCAGTGCCATCCCTTGGGCATTCTCTGCCTTGGTTTGGTTTGGTTTGGTTGAGAAAAAGCCTTGAAACGGTCAGGAACTCACCATGTAGGCTTAGCCATCTGTCCAGAGACCCCAAAGGATAGTTTTTTCTCTACCTCCCTAGTACTGAGATTACTAGTAAGACAGTACATCTGGCCTTTTTTTTCCATACAAATTTTAGAACACAAAAATCAGATCTTGTGCTTGTAAGACAAGCTCTCTTAGCTGACCAAGCCAACTCCCCAACCCTACATTCTTAAATATACTGTGTGCAACAATTTCCCTGCACACATAGTGCCCCAGCAGGACACAGGGCACAGTTGCGGCGGAGCACACAGGAAGGTCCATGCTTGCAAATGTGCAGGTGATGACAGTTTCATCCACAAAGCTGCTGACCCTTGCTGAAGGCAAGGTAGTGGCAGTGTAAGATGGATGTATCCTGACTTCTGATGGGTAAAAATGCAGAATCGCACCAAACAAGGCTGCTTGTGCCTGGGTTGGGGTTTCTTTTCCAGAACACCCTTGTTTCTGCATATTATGGAAGGATTTGACACGCCACTTAAATTCCCTAAGTGCCTAACACACATCCCAGAGAAAAAGAACCAGAGAAATTTCATAAACAAATTTTCAAGTCAATACAAGCAAGACTTCTCCTTGCTGGCTGCCAATTAGATTCAAGTGAGGAGGTGGTGGCAGGTAGAGGAGGCTAGCCACATTAAATCAAAATCTCTAGGAATCAGGCCTGAACACTGGTTAATTTTGAAAAGCCCTCTAGCAAGTTCTAGGGCACAGTCTAGGCTGAGGACCGCTATTAGATAGACGAGGAATCCCCTGAATTCCTAGAAAGCTAATTCCTAGTGATTTGATGCCCAATTAAGAGCAGTTTGCCCTCCTGGGAGACACCCACACGAAGTAGCAGGCAAGTGGGGGGCTCATTTCGTACGGGCAGTGCTTGACAGGGTGTTCTGACACGCTTTTCTCCTTCCCCTGCCTCATCTCCCCTCCCCCTCCCCCCTCTTTTTCCTGTCCCTTTTTTACATGCTGGCTCGGCACTCTTGCTCCATCAAACCATTTCAGCGGAGCTACACACTGAGCCTTTAAAGCTTTCAAATTGTGTTATTTAGAACTGTGAATGCCCTATCAGGCACAGAAGACAGACCTTCTGGGGTGCTCTGAAAGTAAGTCTTGTGTGTGTGTGTGTGTGTGTGTGTGTGTGTGTGTGTGTGTGTGTACACAAGATCAGAAAACAGAAGTCTCAGCTGCCATTCTTCGGGTGCCACCCTTCTTATTTTTTGAGACAAGGTTTCTCACTGGCCTGGAATTGACCAAATAGGTTAGGCTAGACAGCTAGTGAGCAGCAAGGACCTGCCTATCTCCACCTCCCCAACTCTGGTATTACAAGTGGCATTCTCAAGCAAGCACTTTACCACCCTATCCCAACAGCTAACTCTTGACTGTGACCTGCACCCTCAGGTCTGGATGGCCCTGCCCTTGGCTCCCTAGTGCCCTTCCTAGAGAATTCTTCTCTCTTCTTCTGATTTCTTGAAGAACTGGAGAGAAGCATGTCCCTGGGCCCCTGTAACTGGACATTCTCCTTAGTCTCATCTCGTGTTAGCTGAGGTAGCAGGTCACACAGCACAGACCAAAGGGAAAGGGCCTGTGTGAACCCACAGGAAAGTCCTGCGGTTGCCTTTGGCCACTTCTGGGGTTCTTTACCTCAGAAGGCCTAAAGGTCAGCAGATACCTACCAGATGTTTAGGGGTCCCCTCCAAAAAAGGAAAATTCTGCTTCGAAGAGAAACAACAGCCAGCTCACACTGTCCCTTCCCTGGGTCTGTTTGTTTGTTTTCTAAATTCATAAATGATGCATAATTAGAGTAGGGAAGAAATCCTATTGGGAACTTTGGAGATGCTGGAGAAACTGTTTAAAATTCATTTTCCAAGTGCTATCTATAATTTTAAAGGAAAATATTGTTTAGCATGCTCTGTTCTAATGCCCCATGGAGATCTTTATGGAGAAAGTACAGTTGGCGCCTTTGTGCATTTTATTTAAATGTAGACAATATAATTTCAATAATGATCCATTTAAGGGAATTAAATAACTGAGTTGCTTGAGAGACACCCACCTCCACATCTCTCCCCTGCTCACTGTTGACAGAGAGGGTTCTCTGGCAGAGCTTGTGGCACACTGTTCTCCATGCAACATGCTTCCCTTGCATCAGATAAACTATTTGAGCCATCTCTCATGCACAGAAAGGAGAAATATCGACTACCTGGGCTTTCTTTCCCCCATTCTTCTCCACACTTGCATGCATTCTCTTAACACTTGATGGCTTTCTGTGAAGACTGTAACTCATACGAATGAAATACAAGGAGAGGATGGATGTCTTTTGCAAACAGTAATTTATTTATTTAAAGTGCTGGGGACTGAATCCAGTTCCTCAACTGCTCTAGGTAAATGTTGCAGCCCTGAGCTGTACGCTAGCTGTACGACGAGTTCTTAACAATCTACACAGAATGTACGCTGTTATTTAAGGGTAAAGGTGACTTTAGAATCCACATTGCTACTATTTATTAGGTGAGGTTGGACCAACTGCTTAACCTCTTCAGAGTTCTGTTTCTTCATATGGGGAGATATGTTCATTATGTCCACCTCTACAGTTTTTCACTAAAATGAGTATGAATTGTGTAGCTGAACACGAGGCACAGGGTTTGGCTCACAATAAATCACAGTTAGACATTATTGTTCCTTTGGCTTCTATGGTCACCACCCCTCTCTTTAGCTCCATCCATGTCTCTTCCAATAAGGCGTATTCAGCTAGAATGAAAAACCCAAAGACATTATTCCCATTGAAATTTACCTTCTCAGCTTCTGGGGTCCTAAACAGAGATATGGAATTCATGAGACATCACCTGCTTGAGAACCTGGATCTTTGCTTGTTTACAAAGTCCTGATTCGATGTGCCCCATTAAAGGTTTCTGGGGGCTTTGGGAGCTATACCACTGGTGGGAATACGATTGCCCTTTCCCAAATCTTAGCCCTCCAAGCTCCTTACCAGCAATTCCTTTGTCCACCCACACAGCAATGTGAGGTTTACAGGCCTTATATCATTGCTATGAAATATAAGAGCCTTGTGATGTATCATAAATCCGTAGGAAAAAAACAGAAGCAAAGCATTTAGGCTACTTGACCACTATTACTCAGTGGGAAAATTAGGAACAGACCTGATTTTCTCTGCTGTGTTTTTGTCTGTATGTCCCCATCACTACGGAGCTCAAAATGGCATAATAAATGTAGAGGAGGCAAGCACAGAACTGAAAACAAAAACAAAAACAAAAACAGTCCAGACGCTTGAGTGTTATTTGGGGAGTTAGATACTATGCAATAATTTTCACTACATGAGGCAACCCCAGAGTAAAACTCACTGAGTCAAGTATTCTAGTGCCTGAGCTGGACTTCTGTTTAAGCTTTTTCTGAGCCACACCTGTGTGTGTGTGCGTGCGCATACACATATTTTTTTTCAATTCATAGACCTGTCAAAATAGATTTATTAAAGGTCGTTGTCGAATCCAAGAATTTGGAAGCAGGAGGATTGCTTTGAGTTCATTGGGCAATACTTTGAATTTAGGATGGTGTGGGCTTTAGAGTGAGACCCTGTATTACAAACAGGGGGGGGATTTGCCTTTTTCATTTGCTTCTTATCCTACCTGATACATCTTGAAACTGACAAAAAAATAAGTTCGAACGGTAACAAGACAAAGAATACGCTGAGAGAAGGAGGAGAGGAGGTAGTAAGAGACAGGGCAAATCTTTGCGATGACAGCAGTCCCCTCTTGACTACAGTGTTCATCTGTCTGGTCTTCTGAGCAGTTACGGGTGGGCCAGGTTTCAGGGTGGAGTGCCCCTTCTCTAGAGGAAATAGCTGTGGTTTCCAGGGTCCCCACGAGTCTACAGCCTGATGACATCTGAGTGCCTATTTAAACCTCAAGGGTATACCACCTTTTTCCATCTGAGCTGGTAGCTTTTCAAAATACTTAAAAACCAATCAGTGACTAAATTGCATCTGAAGCGCTATTTCAATTACAGGATGGAGCAGTTCCTCAGCAACCGGAGTGTTTAAGAGCTGCAAAAATTAATGTGCATTTTAATGCCGATCTTCAGAGTATAATACGCTTTGTGATTCATTTAAATGTATTCTGTGTCTTTTAGTCTAGCTTAAGGCACAGCAGCAGACCTTGAATCATCATAAAGGTACATTTTTAAGATTTTATTTTAATATAGAAAAGTATTTAAAACCTAGGAAGATAAAGTGAGTGGAAACATAATTGGTCCAAATCAGAATATAGATGGATGCTTCTGCTTAAATAACTTGAAAGCATTCCTGCTAATGATCCTTAGTCTTCAAAAAGACAACCTATAGTTTGACTAATACCAAATAAAAACTCCATCCAACGTTGCCTTTTCTTTTGTTGCCTGGCTCCAGATACGGCCTTTGTAGCTCCCATCTAGAGCTGTGCAGTGTATTGAAAACCACCAACTTGACAGATAAATCCGGGAGAATTAGTGCTGCCTTGGTTGGCATGTTTTAAAACTAAGCTAATCAAACATAAACGTTTGCCCCAGAGCCATGGCAAGCACTACATATGTCGACAGCCCCAGAGGAAGTCAAGGCAGGGACGGAAGCAGCTGCTTTTGCTCAGCAGTTATCAAGACCAAGGCTCAATAGATGTGTATGTGTCGGGGGGGAGGGGAGCATAAAAAATAGAGGCCACAAACAGGAAAATGAGGCGAAAAAAATGAGGAAAATGAGGTAAAAGGTGGATGCACCCTGTCCTGGCTAAGTGGTCTGCAGTATGCAGCAAGGATGAGGGAAGGGTGAATTAAGGCCCCAGGCTACTAATTCAGGAAGGACCCTGCGACCTGACTCGTTGCAGCCCTTCATCCTATGGCAGAGCAGACAGGTTGAGGTCCTGAAATGAATGCAATGATGCTTCTAGCTGCCTAGTTGGGAGGCTTGCACCCCCAGCTCCCTTTCCAGATGTCTCCAAGTGACCCTATCTTGTGCTTTGGTGTGCAGTCAGTTGCAAGAAAAGAGGAGATAATTGCTCACCCTAGATACAGGGAGGAAGGCCTTGGTCCTGCCTCGAGGGGTGTGATGGACTCTGTTGACTCCCCATGGGAGACCTCACCCTCTCTGAGGAATGGATGGGGAGTGACAGGGGGTGGGGTAGGGTGGGGGGTGGAAGGTAGGGGAGCAGAAGGAAGGGAGGGAGAGGAAACTAGGATTGGTATGTAAAATTTAAAAAGAACATTTTTTAAAAAGCAAAAAGAGGAAAGGAACAGAGAAAAGAGGTAAAGAAGAGTAGAGAGGGCATGAAGGAAAGTACAGAACAGTGTGTTGTCCCCAGCTTTCGGCCGCACTGATTTACATGCTACTGGGGTCTGGTTTGTGTACACTGTGCTTGAGTGAATGAGCTGTGTGTGCTCAGAGAATGTTCTTTGGTTTCCATAAATTCCTCATTCCTGTAGCTCGTCTTTCTCTCCCCCAAGTTGATACGGCTATACAGAAACGAAAGACACACTAAACCGCCAGCAAGAGCCTCTGGAGATACAGAAGGGGAAAGGAGTCCACCTCAGTCTACGAAAGGTGATTCCTTCTGCCATGTAAATGTCTAAGGTACTTAGTAGACAACTCCTGAGCGGCCATTATGAATGCATTTGCTAAGGTACATGATATGAAGCAGGGGGCCGAGGCCTCCTTAATTAGACAACACCAAATACAACAGGCTGAAAATACTTAAGAACTCTATGGTTTTTATAGAAGACAAGATTTCTTAGGGCTTAGAATAATGTTCTGAAAGCCAACAGAACAGCATAACAATCTAGAATATGCTAGGGTCATCCAGTGGAGAGTCACCTATCCCTTCTCTCCAACCAGGAATGTAAAGATCTTGTTCAGACTCGGCTGAGAGTCGGATTTTCCTGGATACTAGGCTAGCTTTTCTAACTTCTGATGGTGCTATAGTTTGAATACGTCCAACAAAATCCATGTTTTAAGGTGGGTGGCGGCAGCACCGCCTTTAATCCCAGCACTTGGGAAGCAGAGGCAGGCAGATCTCTGAGTACGAGGTCAGCCAGGTGTACAGAGCGAGTTCCAGGACAGCCGAGGCTACACAGAGAAACTCTGTCTTGAAAAACAAAAAAAAAAATTAAGCAAGCAAACAAAAAAAAAAATCCATGCTTTATAAACATAATCCCGAATTCAGCATTCAGAGAGATGATCAGATCATCAGGGCTGTGCATGGACTGATGAAGATGAGTTGAGTGTCTCTTCTCATTCCCCGAGGTAAAGTCTTGCTCTTCTGACTTCAGCCATGGTGGTGTTTTAAAAGCTGTATTCACCAGGTGTGAGTCTCCGGGACCTTGGGCTTTCTAATCTCCAAAGTCAAAGGATGGACATGTTTCTGTCTGTCTATCTATCATCTATCTGTTTTTGTGTATCTATCTATCTATCTATCTATCTATCTATCTATCTATCTATCTATCTATCTATCTATCTATATATATATAGAGAGAGAGAGAATGTGTGTATATGTATGAGTGTGTGTTCATGTGAGTACAAACGTAGAGGTCCACCTCAGGTATCTTTCCTCAGGTACCATCCATCAAGTGTTTCTCAGACAAGATATCCCCTTGGCAGGGCTTGAAGCTCCCTAATTAGGCCAGACTAGTTGACCTGTTTCTACCTCCCCAGAGCTGGACTTATAAACCTGAGTCACCACATCTGGCTTTAGTACATAGGCTTTAGGGTCAAACTGGGGCTCTTCTACTTGCCAGGCCAGCCCTTCTCTACTAAGCCATCTCCCTAGCTCTAATCTCTGTTTTTCTAAATCACACAGTCTGCGAAATCCGATCACCTCAGCACAAAGTGGACGGTAAGGCAGCTGGGCAAGCTTTCTTGTGGAACCCTAACACATGTTGACCCTCTGTATTATGGTGCCCAAAAGTCCCCATTCCACCGCAAAGTCTGGCTGAGTCTCAGCTACACCTTACCCATGAGACCTTCATCTACAGTCCAGAGACAGAAGTCCTTCACAAGGAGGCCATTGAGCAGACGGCTGGGCTATGGACCATGGTGGCTCTCATCTGGGTACCACTCCTCTTTGATGGAGCTGGGAAACAGAAAGCTATTTATAAGCTTCTCGTGGCGTTTCAGCAGCCAAGAGGTGAGGCTGGCTTCCTAGCCAGCTGTCCCTTGTCATTTTACACATGCTGGCATGACATTTCCTTCTAGCCAATTTAATCCTGAAAACTTTTGTTTCTTTCACACTTAAATGAAAAGTAAACCTCTGACTTGAACCATCCCTTGCTCTCCTGTGACTGCAGATGCCCAGGCTTTCCCTTCTCCGTTCTCTCGGGTCTCCCTCTGCCTCAGCGAAGCCATGAACTCTTGCTTCACTGAGACTTTTGTGACATTATGTGTAATTTCTTTTAAAAATTAATTTGGGAGAATTTAGTTAAGAACTGGGGAATAACTGAGATTTAAACATTTTTTTAATGTTCCTTTTGTTTTTTTCAGCTATACATTTCTAAAGTGAAATAAATGTCAATGACAGGAGCTTGCAGCTAGTTGAAGCGAGTGAGCACAAAAAAAAATCAGGGAAGACTAACTCTCATTAATTTAAATAATTTAAGTCAATAAAATATCGTCAAGTACTCCACCAATGTGAGGCAGAAAGCTACCATTGGTAAGGAAAAATGAATACTGGAATAGATGAACAATAGGTGTGTGAGAAAGGACAGACAGTATACCGCGTTCTGAGAAACTATGAGGTATGATACATCATAGCAAATCTCTAAGATCCTCTGGTGAGTCAACGCAGCCGGATATTTCGCTTTGCAGGAAGAATTACAACCACTGGCAGCCACCCCCTCCTTACTTCTGCCATGTAACTTCACACCATGTCATAGTCTTTCTCCTTAGATCTCTTTTAGTGACAAGGAGCGAAATTCTGGGAGCTTAAATGACATCTCATGAAATAGATGAGAACATAAAAGTGAGTAATATTCTAAGCATGGTAACGAGTTATTTGAAATAAGCCCACTGTAAACATAATAGAAGTATTTGAATTTTAAAACGGAAGGCAAATAAGTCAGAGGGACAAGATAAAAAAAAAACCTAATATGTATGATTAAAATTCTAACCACATCTAATGCTACAAGTGAGGTCAGCAAACACTCATTGAATAAATAAAGGGCACAATGAAGGAATCCTAAGCAGAGAATGAAAGGCCATAGTTAAAAGTTTCCAAGAACAGAGAAGCGTAAGTGGAAATAGGATTCCAGAGGGCAGGAGCCAAGTTCATTAAAGTCTGGCAGGAACCCAGCTGGCATCAAACTGGGCTCTGCTCTGTTAAAGGACAACTACATGGGAATTAAGACAATAGCTGCTATGAAACACCACAGACTTCCTGGACTGACAGAGATAATCAGTTTTTTAAAATGTGTAACCTCACATTAGCTTAGAATCTGTCTTGACATTTTCAAGGAAAAAGGCACAGAATCAACTGTTGCTCTTTTTAAGATCCGCAGTATTCTACCAACATTGTTTTCTAAAATGCTTGTTTATCATTTCAAGATATGATTGAATTTTCTTACTTTCTCACAGATGAGTAAACCTATGAATTATATACTGTTTTGTGCTTTCTCTAGTTTTTTTAAAGACATGATTACTATGCTAGACTTATTCTGTAGCTTGCTTTCCATAGCTGTCATTAGTGGGGATTCACCAAGGTAGCCGTATGTAGCTCTAGGTAATTTATTTCAGCTGACATACGGTATTGATTAGACATAATGAACATTCTGTAATTTTTCCTCTATTATCCTTATCATTTACATTCCATTCACTTTTTAATTGTTTTTGTTCTTGCAAACAAGATTTGTATATGTTTTCTGAGCCTACAAAACAAGATCAGCTCCAAATATGTAGTTCTCATTCTGTCTGCCTATTTGAAGAGTTTTTCTTTTTCAGTTTAAGGAAAATTTCACTGATGTGTCTTACAACAAAGGCTATATTTTAATTAGTTTCTAAACAATGGGAAATTAATGTAGTATAGAAAAAGATTTGAAGCAGAAGGCATGTTCAGAAAGAAAGAAAGAAAGAAAGAAAGAAAGAAAGAAGGAAGGAAGGAAGAAAGGAAGGAAGGAAAGAAGGAAGGAAGGAAGGAAGGAAGGAAGGAAGGAAGGAAAGACTCCTTAGGGCTCAAAAGATGGCTGATGAGTTAAGGGGGCTTGCTTCTCATCCAGAGGATTCAAGCTTGGTTTTCAGCACCCATTCAGGACAACTTACAACCCTCACAACCCTTTCAACTGTCTGTAACTGCAGCTCCAGGTGATCTGAAACCCTCCATTGGCCTCCATAGACTCATATGCATGTGGCATGCATACATAGACTTACACACATACATACAAGTAAAAACTTAACCTTCTTTTTAAAAAAGAAAGAAAGGAAAAGAGCCATCATGGAATACCCTTCTAGAAGGCTGAGAGTCACAAATTTTGATATAACTGATCAAAAATGACAAAACACTGTAGGCAGAGGCTTTTTTGTTTCCTGGCTGCCCAGACCCTAGATAATCACACAGAAACTATATTGAAACACTGCTTGATCTATTAGTTCTGGCTTCTTATTAACTAACTCTTATATCTTAAATTAACCCATTCCTATTATTTTGTATTTTATCACAAGACTCGTGGTTTACCAGTGAGGTTCTCTGGCATCTGTCTCCTTCAGCAGCTACACAGCATCTTTTTGACTCTGCCTTCTTTTCTCCTCTATCGCTACTTGGAATTCCCACCTTGCTCTATTGTACACTGCTATAGGCCCAAAGGAGAGTCTTTATTAACCAATGGTAATAAAACATATTCACAGCACACAGAGCAGAATCTCACATCAAAACTCCTGAAAATATTAAATTCCTTTTCTTGAAAGTTATTTCAAATTAGAGTGCTAAAATAGCTTAAGAACATACTTCAGTCCGAAGCATTTATCTTAAAGCTTTTTGCCCTTGTGATTGTAACCTCAAAGCACTCCTTTCTCATCAGTAAACTTAACAATGCATTCTTAAGCCAATCTATGATTTTTTTAACAAACAAATTATTTAAAGCAAGAGGAAATATGTGAGGCAACTCATGTTTTTTACTTAATTTTAAATGTTTACTTACGTTTTAAACTTTACTTAATCTTTGAATCTGTTTCCAGATTACATACTTCAAATACTATAACATTAAAAACCGTGTTTTTTTTAAAAGTAGAAATAGCTTTTTAAGTCCCTGGAGTGTCTCCACTTTAAAGAGAGGTTTTGCTATGTAGCCCAGGCTAGCAAAGTTACAGTGATCCTCCTGCCTCAGCCTCCCAAGTACTGGGATTGCAGATGTGCCATCAGCATGCATGGATGTGCCTGTCTCTCTTAATGCCGACACTACAGATCTGTCTTTTGAATGTGTACTTTTGGGGTTCTGGTCAGTTTGATGAATGGAATGACAGCATGGATGGAGCTATTCTAGCCCTCTTTTTGCTATTTGTCAAATTTGAGATAAACAAGGCACATACCATATCCAAATGTTTAAAGACTTAAGTCAAGTTGACTACTGAAAAACATAAGAGCTGTGTTCTTATTTTCACAAAAATGCCAGTGTAATGACAAAACTGTAAAATGAGGGGGAAGCTATGGCGTCTATCTTACAGAAAGTCAGGAAAGTATTGAAGTTAATTGTTAGCCCATGTCTGGTTGTGCTATGGATAGATTGATGATGCTTAAATGAGTCACATCTAAAGACATAAATAATTCACACATCACTTTGTTTTTATTTCATTAAACTTGCTTTCTTTCAATAAAAATCACTGATTATGTTGTCATAATCAATATTCATATAACCAGTTTTATTGGCAGCAATAGTCTAAAGAATAAAACATTATTATTTTTACATAAGTATATACAATTTAAATATGCTAATTCAAACCATAAAGTGAAAGAAAATTAAATTAGCATATGTTTCATTTATTTTGCAAAAGATTATTTCAATTCTGAAATGTCAAACACAATTTGTTAATATCAACATATTTATTCAAAGTTCTTTACAATAAAATAAAATTTAAGCTTTAGAAAGTTCAACTGCATTTCACTAAATATTTAACAAATACAAAATTATTCACAATTTAAGTATTAGATATATAATTAGATATATATCTAATTACACTTCAAGAATTGGTATCAGTTTTCATGTTCTAGCTAGTCCCATGTTCTTTTAGAACATAGGTATAGTAAGGGTTGTAGATTAAGGAACAGTTGCCAAGATAAAAAAAAATTAATCACAGATGTAAAGAGAAGAGGGCAAGTTGGTCCATAGGAGGAAGCACTGTCATTGGTCTAGAGGCACAGGTCATGAAAAGCATGGGCAAGGAGCTAGAAGATGCTGTCAATGGGAAGGAAGAGTGAGGTCGGATAAACAGGATTGAGATTAGTTACTTTGAGTAATTCCAACTTGTTCTGGAGCTTAGGGATCCTACTTCATGACAAGCAGGGAAGAAAATGGTGCCTAGAGACTGACACCCCAAAGCTTGAGAAGTTTAGGAGGAATAAGGATTATAAATCAGTTGGCTTGTATGCTAGTTATTTTCCGTTACTAGGGCATAATCCCTTGCAGAGACAGCATAAAGGATGAAATACTTCCTTAAGTTCATGATTTCGGAGAGATTTCAGTCCTGGTGGTACAGTAGGCATGGTAGAGTTCATATCAGTAGGAGTGCATGATAGCAACTTCTCAAATCTGTGTGATTAAAGAAACAAGAAGAGCAGACCAGATCGTGGGTGAGTATAACACGCATAATCCTATCCCTAGAGACTCCTCTCCAACAGCCAGAACATTCCTAATACACAAATATATGCCTGCACAAATGCGCACATACATGCACAACCCCACCCTTAGAGACTTGCTTCATTCAGCCACAACACTACCACACACACACATACACAAGCCTACCTCTAGAGACCTACTTCCACGAGTCACAGCACACACACACACACACACACACACACACACACACACACACACACGGCCTCACACACAGCCTTTAAATCAATACCGCAAGTTGAAGACTAATTATTCAAAATGTGAGCCTTTGAGGGACATTTTGGATTCAAACCAGAAAAGTTTGTTTCAGGTAAGTTGATTGCTATCTCCTAGGATTGACTCATCCTAACAGGCACAGTCTCTACAGGACCAGCAAGGTCCTAAATGTGAGAAATGCAAGATATATGAGTGATAATATATACATACATAAGTTTAAGAGTTGACAAAATCTAGTTATACCACTCTTGGGCACCTACCTGAGGGGCGCTTCCTACTACCACAGAGACATTTGTTCAGCCATGTTCATTACTGCTTTATTCAGAATAACCAGAAATTGTAAACAAACTAGATGCCCTTCACAGAATAATGAATGAAAAAAATATGGCTCAGCCGACATGGTGGTACAGGTAGAGGCAGACTAATCTCTCTTTCAAGGCTAGTCTGGTCTGTAAAGCAAGTTTCAGGACAGCCAGGGCTACACAGAGAAATCATGAAGAAGAAGGAGGAGAAGGAGAAGGAGGAGGAGGAGGAGGAGGAGGAGGAGAAAGAGGAGGAGAAGGAGAAAAGAAAATATGAAAACATGGTGCAAACATTTATGCAATGGAATACACTCATCCTAAGTGAAGTAATCCAGACCCTGAAAGACAAATATGGTGTAAATTCACTTATACGTGAATGTTAGTTACTAAATCGTTGATAAACAAACTACAATTAGTATAACCACAGAGGTTAGATATGGAGTAAAGATCTTGGGGTTGGGAGAATCTCCATAGGAAAGGGAAATAGAATATGTAATTATGGATAGACAAAGAAGGTAGACTGAATTGGGAAAATCAAGAAGAGAAGAGGAGGAAGGGAGGGAGCAAAGGAGGAACAGCTCAAAAAATCCTAAGGGTCACTTAAGGGGTCATATATAAACATAATAAAGTAGAAGATTCCATACATATATTTGTATAAAGTTACACATATAAATATACAAAAATTTATATGTAACAATTCCTATATATGTTTGTGAAACATGAAATTGCCAAATAATGAAAGAGATAGCCTCAACTGGATATCTCTCATCACCAAATTAATCTTCCAGTACGGAGAACAGATTACATCTAATCGAGTTCTTGGTCAAAGGGATCCCATGGGAACCCTAAACAATATAGGCTATTATGTAGGCTATTGGCAAACCAGTCTTAAGGGTGGGTGCCATACCCAAGTAGTTGGCCAATACAAAATGAACTCAATGGCAAAAATCTTTGGAGGTTCTTTGTTTCATAATGCTGTGTTGGGGCATTTGTTTGTTTGTTTTGTCTTAAAGGTCCTTTGTGTATATATTATAGCTTCTGGTTTTATATTTTTAAGGGATTTTAAGGGATTCCTGTATATGTATGTGTCTCTGTATCCATATGTGTTTCTTAGTCTTTTTTGTTAGCTCTTTCTCTTATGTTTGCTTTGTCCTATTATGACTTTTTTGTTTTTGTATTATCTTATTTTACTTTATTCTTACTCCTTAGATGCCTGTTTGCTTTCTAATAAGAAACAGAGAGGGTGTGGATCCAGATGGGCCTGGGGTAGGGAAGAACTGGGAGGAACTGGGGAAGGAGAAAATCCGTTATATGAAAAATATCTATTGTCAGTAAAAAAAATAAGAGAATAAAGAAATTAAAAATATTATACTTTCATGGAGTTTGTTCCTCCTCTGTCATGTGGGCTCTTGATGTAGGTGGGTCTTCTATGTGTTATTCTCATTGGTTAATAAAGAGACTGCCTTGGCCCTTTGATAGGACAGAAAATAAGGTAGGCGGAGTAAACAGAACACAATGCTGGGAAGAAGGGAAGTGAGGGAGAAGCCATGGAGCCAGTCACCAGGTCAGACATGCTGAATCTTTTCCGGTAAGCCACCACCTCGTGGTGCTACACGGATTATTAGAAATGGGTTAATATCAAGATATGAGAGTTAGTCAGTAACTAACTCTCTAGAGATAATGGGCCAGGCAGTGCTTAAATGAATACAATTTGTGTGCTGTTATTTCTGGGACTAAGTTAGCCGTGCAGGAGCCTGCTGAGGCAAAAAGCAGGCCTGCCCACAGCTCCTCACTACAGGCTCTAAAGATTGAATGTAGGTCACCAGGCCTGATGGGACACACTTTTGTCTCCTGAGTCATCTTTCCAACCCTGATAAAACTTTTAGGCAAATTCACGTGATAGCTAGATACATTAGGACGTGGCATATTATGTTGTATGTATTAAAGTCTTAACTTCAATGTGAATTCATCCCAGTTAGTGAACTGAACTACAGGTGGGGTTTTAGAATCCTCAAGGCAAATGCTGTTTAAGTCCAGGTTTACAAGGACATGACCTGAGCTGTTGGCTAAATGGGTCACTCAGTAATAATTGGCATTAACACTTAGAGACACATCACCGGGAACATCCTCTCTCCATAGTCTAAAGTCCCCAAGCAGCTTGCATCTCTTGAACTCGCCATTATCATGGATGCCAGGTCGTTTTGAAATAGGCCCTTTGAAGACACTAAACAGCGCTGACTCTTCACTTGAGTCCACAGGGTAAATAAAAAGGGCACAGAAGTCCAGTCGCCATTGTTCTGTCTGCCTGCTTTACTTTGGTGGAAAGCACAGAAATAATCCATAGTCCTGAAGCTATAGCCACTTTGGAGAGCAGCACAACCTTCCAAGACAGACTGTTCCCCAGGTGACAGTCATCAAGCCCTGATAATCCCCACTGGACCAGAAACAGTCATCTCCTGGAGACATCTTATCATCTCAAACAGAAAAAACAAAACCAAACAACCTCTTTGGACCATCTTGCAAACCAAAACAGAGATGTTGTTCAACCTGATCTGACCAGGACTGATCAATTATGCATACCGCTTGCCCCACCTCAGCCTTCTTCCGTTTTTTACCCCAGCGCAGCTCGCATCAGTACCTTGAGGAGACACTTGGGGGGTCACTGGACCGCTTGGTTTGTTCATTTCCCTAATGTGGTCGCGTTGGATAACCCTCTGATCTTTTCACCATTTCTTACATCTAACTGACGTTAGAAAGAGAGCCGCTAATAGCCTCTGTCTTTGCGCTGAAAATGCTGATTATAGCTTAATTGTCCCCTAGCAGCCCAGGGAGGAAATAGTCCTGCTAATTCAATCCGAGGAAAAGCTACACTACTTTTTCCTACCAGAGAGTGAGTTGAGATTTGGGCCTGGGGGTTGAACTTAACCTATCCCAAGATGTTGAGCTGTACACAGTGCAGCGCACGGAGCTTTGCAGAGGCACATTGGCATCCAGTGTCTGTCTCCAGCATCCAT
The DNA here is from genome assembly GCF_982192425.1 of Myodes glareolus. NCBI lineage: Eukaryota > Metazoa > Chordata > Mammalia > Rodentia > Cricetidae > Myodes > Myodes glareolus. The sequence continues at coordinate 22,254,561 of NC_142039.1, read as the reverse complement.
TTCCTGGAACCAAAGAAAAACATTTCAACAGCTGTCAACTCAGAGATTGAATGACTCCCCCCCAAAAAAGTCTCAGATTTCCATAACTTGGTATTCGGTCCACCCCTTATTTAGCATTCATCATTAAAATGGTAGGTACAAATGGGGGTCACTCTACTGTACTATAATGAAAAGACAATGCTGTGATGTTAGAAAAGGGGTTTTGGACAAATGGTGATCCATTGCCCTGAAAGCTACACTGCAAAAATTTATCCACATTTAGAGGATGTGTTTGTGAACAGCTGGCTTCCATTACAAGCTGCATAAAACTAAAATGGTACTGCCTGCTAAAGGTTAAGGCTGGATTCTGGTTTGCACATTGCAACACGGACAGTAAGACCTAACACTGTAAATTCTACAAAAGGAAAAGGGGGGAGGGGCATGCTCACCCTGACACATTTGTGTGTTCTCATCCAAAGCAGAGTGAATCTCAAACCGAAAACACGTAAATTTAAATCAGCAGCATAATGAAGCACACATGAAAATGCATTCTGGTATTTAAAAAACATCAAAATGCTTAGTTTCCTATTTCGGATTGATGCTGTAGCTCTGTTATTACATATATTTCTTCTATGACTTCTATATGTCTGTGAAAATAGAGGAAGACTAGGACTTTATCTGGCAGGAGTACTTTATCCCCAGTCCACCTCACCTGCTCACTTCCACCTTCCTGGCCCAGCATATGCATCAGTGTCTGATGCCAGTTCTCCACCATGAGTTCCGCGCCGGCAGAGACCCCGGTGGTGCATCACTCAGTCGGCTCCCCCGTGCCTACTCGTGGTACAAAACACTGCGACAGACGCTTCTCGGTAGCCACCTATCTACCTAACACGGCTGCTAGCGCAGTGGTTGCAAAAGCTGACAAAGAGATTTCCCTTTCAGGGAAACTCAGTGTCCAGTAAAGGCTTAGAGCAAACAGGCGGCCTGGTGTACAAGTGCCCCCCCCCCGTGTGAGTGTATGCGCATGCGCGCGTGCTCACACGTGCGTGAATGCACAGGTATGTCGGCCCACACTCCGGCGGGTGTGGAGGCCAAAGTCAGAGGCTTGCCTCTCTCATTCCCAACCTCATGTCATGTCTCTCTCCATCTAACATTGTCACACCTGGCATCAACATGGGTGCTGGGAGTATGAACTTAGCTCCTCAAGTTTTCTTGGCTAGCAAAGTATTTTTCCCCGTGGACCAGACCTCCTCCTGGCTAGCGGTCATATAATCCGAAAATGGCCACTAAATAAATAAATAAGTCATGTTAGTTACGAAATCCCCAGAACTCCAAGAGGTTCATTACAATGCAAAAGGTAATATAACGGTTTACAAAATGCATCCCTAGAGAAAAATTATTCCTGCCTGCAGGGTTGGATTTGTGAAAGCATCTGGCACATTGAGACACATCAAATTCTGCAGCCACAGTGACTAAAATCCAAGTCACTGAAGGTAATTAATAAATTAGCATACGAGATTCACTCACCTGCACCAGGCCCAAGCCCTTTCCTGGGCTGCAGCAGGGAGAGCACTTTCCCCAGGAGACACAATTGAGACATATGTCTGAACAAACATGCCTGTGTCTTTGCCGGCATCTAAATCTGTTTCCATCTTCATTATCACATTCTCGGTCCAAAGGACTGCACTTCCAAACGGTGCCTTTGGCTTGGCACAGTTGACGCAGTCAGCGGGGCTGACATTTTCCCTCAGACAGAAACTGTTTTTTTCTAGATTGAGTGTCTTCTAAGACACAGCTGGCCTGATGTCACACAAAGTCTTGGCAGTTGGAACTGCACTAGGTTTAAAAGCAAAGATGGAAATTAAAGATGTCGCAGCAGGTTCTAAGGTTCAAATTTCAAATCGCATGAAAAAAATCTATTCATTCAAAATATATTCTTATAATGTCACTTTAAGAAAAACTTCACTTCTTTACTTAACTGCCACATGAGGGTAGAGTTGTTCTCTAGTTCCCTCTGCTTTTCAGTTATTGCTAATGTTGTCCTTCTGCCAGTATGTTGATTCCTGTAATCCTACTGATAGCTAATGTGATGGGATTTTTGCCATTCTACACACAGCCCTGAAGACGAGCAGACCTGGGGGTGGACAGCTACAGGGCTTTTCAACCAATGACTGGATGAAGAATGAGTATAATTCATCAAGTGAAAATAAAACATGTTATGAAGCCAAGCCATCTGAAGAGTTTTGTTCAGAGCACAAGAATATAAAAATTCCATGGTGGAAAAAGGAGAAGTATCAATTTGTCTGGATGGTGTGACATCAGGAAAAAGTGTCAATTGTCTGGATGGTGTGACATCAGGGAAAATGCAGACTCCAGGGCTTCCTGGGTCCTGGGGATTGATTCATCATGACAAAGCTCCAATTATGAACAACTGAGAGTTTCTATATGTATTATATGATTAAAAGCATCGGTGTAAAATTTTCTTCAGTCTTCAAGGGAGATTCCCCCATCCCTTTTATTTTCTGGTCAGAAAGCCAGGTAATCTAGACTGAGTTGGACACAGAAATGTTTATCAGTTTAAATGGCTTTCAAGTTCAAGATGTCAGACAAACCCCAAATTCCACAGAGATGATAGTGAGGAAGAATCAAAATAAATTGCCTCTAATCAAGAGGAGAACAGAAAAATTGCAAAAGGAGATAGAGTTCATTATCTGTTACATATGGGGAGGGCTATAAGCATCGTAAAGGCCACGTTCTCTGAAGACAGAGAATGCTTGAGAACTGGTGTTAGGAGTGGGCACAAATACGTGTGACCAGAGGACCAAGAGGGGGCAGCGTTTCCACTCTGAACTCACAGAAAACAGTTGACATCCCAGATGGTTCTTTGTCTTTTTAAAATGGTCTTTCTTCCCCCAGCAGATGTAGGGTTATAGCAAAACTAATTGGGAGGTAGAGTTTCGACCTATCCCTTGTTTCCATATTTTCACGGTCTCCCTTACCATGCAAACCCTGTGTCAGAGCGCACTGATGTGAGGAACATCCATTGATGCATACATCACTGTCACCCCAGTCCATAGGTCAAAATATTTGTATTTGTTATTGTTCTTGATGCCAGGATAATAGACCTGTCAAGAAGCAACATAAAGGAGGAAGAGTTCCTTTCTGTCCACAGATCAAGAGGGTTGCACTCTACCATGGTGGGCAAACATGGCAGGGGGACCAAGGGGCTGCAGATCACATTGTATCTTCAGTGAGGTGGCAGAAAAGACAGGGAGTGGGACTAAGCTGTAAAACCTCAAGGCACACCTGCAGTAAGTGTGACTAACTTCCTCTAAAAAGGTCCACCTCTTAAAGGCACTGCAACCTTCCCAAACAGCAGCAGTAGCTGGGGACTAAGTGCTCAGACATGTTAGACTGTGGAGAGCATTCCAAATGCAAAAACAACATCTTCTAGGTTTGAATAAATATATAAATATCCACCATAACATTTAGGGTTTTCACTGCCCTAAATACCTCCTGTGCTTCTTCTGGCCATGGTTTTCTGTCTTCTAATCTGTGATGTGGGCCATGTTGGGACTGTGTGATAAACTGGTGCTTTTGAAAGGAAGGCATCAAAGAAATCCAAGAGCCATCTATAGATTTTTGTTAGCTGGAGGAATGAAAGCAGACTAGAAAGAGGACTCTTCACGCTTTCCTCAGAGGCTGCAGTTGAGAATGTCTCCATCCACCGATGTCCGCTGATGTGAAGACCTAACGTAAGCACAAAGGGAAGTGGAAAAGAATTGCGGTCCATTTCACAGTTATTGTGTGATAGCCACAGCACAGCAAATAATGCTTGGCTCCACAGTCTTTCATATTCACTTATGAGGGTGGTGTCAGGATTTAACATGGAGCTTTAGATAACGTTCAAGTGTCTCAGCAACTGAGTGATACAGATGCCTTCATGGCAACTCTTATAATGTACAGTGTTAGTCAGGGTTCTCAAAAGGAACAGAACTGATAGAATTAGCACATTTATGTTTTATTAGACTGGTTTACAGGCTGTGGTCCAAGCAGTCAAACAGTGTCTGTCTCCTGATGGACTGACGGGTCAAGGATCCAGTAGTTGTTCAGTCCACAAGACTGGATGTCTCAGCAGTCCCGGTCAGATACTGCAGGCTCCGAAAGTCCCAGAAAGCTAGTATCTTCAGTCTGTGCTGGAATCCTGAAGAGGTAGGTTCTAACACCAGGAAAAGAATGCCCCCGGAACAGATCAGTGACAGTGAAAGACTGCAGGAGGAAGCAGAAGCCTCCCCCTTCCATGCCCTTTTACGGGGGCTGCCACCAGAACGTGTGGGCCAGATTTAAGATGGGTCTTCCGACATCAACTAATCCCATTAAGTAAACTTCCTCATGGGCATACCTAACTGCTCGGGTACAAGCTCATTCTGGATGTGGACAAGTTGACAACCTAGATTACCTTCACAACCATCACAGGCACCTGCAGTATTCTTTAACTGTGTTTAAAACTTCTCTTTTTTTCCCCAGGAAAAAGGGGTGACCCTAAAATGAGCAACACGGTAACATAAACATAACTTAAACTGGGCGTGCTTAGGATTTTGCCCACCCACAAGAAGTTTTTCTATGTGAATGCTTCTAGAATTCTTAAATAAAGTCCCCTGGAAGGGCGTTGCTTTGTGAATAGCTCCCACACTGCTGCAGCTAACAAATCTCATTCTGTGGTTGCTCTGTGTTGGCCTTGCATTAAAAAAGATGTAAATTATTTTGAACTTGTGATCTGATGTGATTTTGCCTCTTCTTTCTCTCTCTTGCCAACAGTGGCAGGAGGAATCCAGCTTGCACTTTACTTTCTCTGTCTCTCAGAAAGAAGGTATTTTATTTTCCAGTAGGAAATGTGGCAAAACAAGAGCGGGAATTCCCATTTACAGCTTCCTTTTGTTTTCCTGTATTTACTGGAGAAGAGATGAAAGCTTTGGAAGCGGATGAATTGGTGCCGAGGAACCCAGTGCTGGGTGTTCCCCACGCAGAACAGGGTCAGGAGATCCAGAGATTCAGTGTTCTGGGGAACCCAAACCACCCTGTGAAGGGTGGCATCCAGAGAATTCAGGCCAAGGCAAGGTTTGGAAACCGATATAAGAGTAGGAGATAGAAACTGGATGTGTAAGGCCAGGGATCCCCAAACAAGAATTCTGAGATTGTTTTTGCTGGAGACAGGGTTTGCAGTTCTAATCCTACTTCCAGGTTGTCCCTAACCGTTGTCCTGGAAGCTACACTGGAGGATGTGACTGGAGCTGAGGGGAGACTCTTGGTCACCTGTGGCCATGCCTCCTGAACTGGCCTGCTCATTGCCTGTCCCCGCGCCTCCCTTCTGTGTCTGCCATACGTGTTTTAAGAAGCCCCGAGACAGGCCGGCGGATGGATGGCTTTCATCCCCAGGGCCCTGCCTACAGGAGCCCTCCCGTCTTTCTGTCTCATAAACTTTCACCTATGAATACTAATAAATTTATTTCTGAAGTTCTCCCTCTGTGGTCCCTGAATTCCACTCACTGAATTCATTAGATAAGAACCCAGAAGACACCGACTTAGAGCGACTTTGGTGGCAGTCGAATTCTCCTGAACTCTTGCTCTCCAAGCCAAGCTCATGAAGAACAGAGCAGTCCTGAATTTTCCTGTACTAGTGTGGAAGAGCCCTTAGTCGGTCTCTTAAGAGAACCCTGTCTTCTTCCTCAGAAGACAGCGCTGACAAGTACTAAGATGGTGGTCAGAGCTCCACCCTACAGAACACTCATCCCACTCATCCCAACAAGAAGACTGAAGGCAACAGAACAACAGAAGGCCAGCGGTGTGAGCCAGGCAGAGCCATCACAGATGCTGCGACCTATGAAAATCCCAAACCACAGGTCTGGCTGCACGTGGCTGCTTGGGTGTCTCATGAATGAGGCACTTACGGTCTTCACGGAATTCCTTTTCACTGTGGGCTTGAATCTTAGAAACTGCCTCTACCTGGAACAGGGTGGATTAATAGATAGAAATGTCCTGCCCAGTCCTACCGCTTGTATGATCTCTCTGTCTAAGCTGCAGCCTGTTTGAGTGCACGCGAGAGGGAGTGGCAAGGCGCAGTTGGATTCATCCTATGCGTGTGTCCCTGGAGACCTTCATTCTGATAGGTCCTGACCCATTTCCTAGCTTTTTGAATGGAACTGCCTCTTGCTCACACATTTGCCTTTTGTTTATCAATGAATAAGCACTTTTCAGCCTGCAGTCTGTGTCGGAAACCAAAACAGCTTCCCGCCCAGGATAGATTGGTCCAGCGCGATGTTTACATAATCTCCATCCACCCTGCCTCCCCCCCACTCCCCCCCCCCGTGCATACTCTGTCTCTTCTTCCATAAAGAACCATTTCAACGCTGTCGCATGCCAACCAGTAAAGAAAGCCAATTGTTTTAAAGATTCCCTTCTCCGCGTTAGTCTGAAAAGGCATTCTAGGTAGAAACCCTTTTGTGTGTTTGCATTTAAATATTCCTTTTCTTTCCCTGGTATATTTTCACCAGTCCCATTGCACACATCCTGCCTCCATATGCCCTTTGCTTTCAAAGCACCAGGCATACAGCTGTTAGTTTTAATGTCTGTTTGTAAAAGTCAGCCCTAAAATTTTAAATACAATGGAATCCCTGCACATGGTGAGATTGCAGTTGTAAAGTGGCCCCTTTATAAATGCCAGGAAAATAATAGAATCTTCCCTTCTTTTCGGAGGCTACTGCAGCCCGGCAGCTGCTGCCTTGGTTACAGCCATGTGGCTTCTCAAGAAGCTCTTAACTTGAATGGCCTGTTTGTGTTCTGCTTCCAGGAGGCAAGCCTAGGTACGATGTCCGCTAACCACAGGAGAGCCGGGCTTGATGAATGACTTTCTTTGCACAAAATAGGCTTTATGTGACTGGTTCTCAGCCCACGTACCCACACAGGGCAAACGAGAAGGGGCTCAATGTTGGTGTGAAATAAATTGGATTCAGTATACTCCCACCACCTCCAACAGAGACCGATTAGCCAATTCCCGGGATGGATGTCTCCAAGGTCGCTTTTCGCCCCGTCTGGCTTGTATTTCACTTACAAGATTCTACTCTTTCATCTTGAGCACATTTCTAAAAACATCGGAAAGTTGAGTTTGGGGGAACATAATTCTTAGACTAAGTGGTGTTAAACTGTGAGTTCAAGGCCAGCCTGGTCTACGGAGGGAGTTTCAGGACTGCTGAGGCTATACAGAGAAAGCCTGTCTTGAAAAACTAAAAGAACAACAAAACAAACAAGCAAACAAAAACAACTTAATTTCTTACCCCTTAGAAACTCCTCCCATCAACATTTCTCGGAATCTTTGTTCTTTAATGTCACCAACATATGTTAATTTCAATGAGACTCTATTTGTGTATTCTGATTAGATGCTTATGGCCACTGTGTGGTTTATATCTACAAATACAGAGTGTTTAAGGGGTCAAGACCGGCTGTTCCTACCAAGTGTTCACGGCTCCACTTGGTGGTTTGCAGCTCGTTTTTAGCTAAGTTCTATTTCAAAAGCCTGTGAAGGACTTATAATTTGTGGCACAAAACTGACGGTATAAACAAACCATACGATGCTGCCAAAATGGAATTTTTGGCTCCCAATAACACAAGAATGTCAGCACATACTATAGAAAATGAAAGGCATGCAAAAATAAAGGTACAGGAGTCTAAGAGTCATCACTGCATGCCCTGCTCAGGAAGGACTATTCTGGAGAAAAGGAAGCAGACCTGGCAGTCCATCAGAGAGAGAGGAGTCATTCTGTGTGCACATGTGTGTTTGTGCAGGGGGCGGTCAGAGCTCAACATCAGATGGAGATTTTCAGGAGTCATCCATGGCCTGTGGCTTGCTGAGCAGACTGGGCTGGTTAGCCAGAAAGTCCCAGACAGAGATCAGGGGGCCTCGACCTCTAATCCCCAGTGTTGGGATTACAAATGCATGCCCCCATACCCAGGTTTTTTATGTGGGTTCTGAGCATCAAATCAGATCCTCATTCTTGCACCACAAGCACTGTGCCCTCTGAGGTATTGCCCGAGCTCCATAGTTGTTCCTGACTGCTGGAGCAAAACAGGACTGGGCAGAATACATCTTGCCAGAGCACAGGAATTTTATTTCCAGATAGCATCCCTGAAAGAGCAGAGTTAAGAACTGGATATCGGGAACGACGTATCTGTATATCGACAGACATTTGACTAAATCTGTTCTGAGATCACTTTGGGCAAAGGAAAAGAATGCGCTAGTAATAATGTGCGCCCCACAGAGTCTCTGCTCACCAAATGTCTTCCCCAATGCTGTTGACTAAGGAACCATTACTTTAGTTCCTGTAAAAGTAAAAAATGGCCAGCCATCCAACTTGGTCTCCAGTCTTATAATCATTTAAATGTTTGGCAAGGCTAAAGAGAGCACATCATAATCCAATGTGTGATGAGACAAAAAGCTAAAAAGACTAACATCTTTACAGTGACAATCAAAATCTGAAAGCAACTTCCCCGTTCTGTAGGCACTCAGAATATGAACCTTTAGTACATGAACGGACGAGACAGGCCAGAGCTAGAGACTGAAATGAAGTTCAATAGATATAAACAAAATGCCAAGTATATGACTGCAAAGAGCTATTTTATTGGTGTTTAAAAACTATGGGATTGTTTTGACCTTGAATTCAATACAAATCAGAAGTTCACCAATACCCTTCAAACAGTTACCATGCTTAGGTTGCAGGCATAGAATGATATGTCCAGGATGTCCAGAAACTGAAAACAATAAATAAACTTTATTTTATCCTGTTAGAGTCCTTTCTATCATATTATCTTCAGTTCTGCGCATCCTACTTTAAGAGAAGTCTTGAAGAATAACCCTATCAACCACAAGTACATTCAGAGAAAGATAACAAAGAATAAGGAATATCAGAAAATCAGTGTGTCGGGGTTAAATAAAATAAACGTGGTGCTCTATAGAAAAACGTGTAGGTCCAGGTAGAACCTGCGTATAGGTAGCGTCAGAGTTGATTTGTGGAAGAACAGGTAGACTTCTTTTTATAAGATTTACTTTATATTTTATTTATGTGTGTGTGTGTGTTTGTGTGTGCATGTGCAAGTATGTGCACACATATGTACAAGCATGCATTTGGGTGCCTGTAGAGGCTAGAAGAGAGGTGTCAGGTCTCCTGAAGCTGGTTAGCAAGTGGCTTCACTTACTCAGTCTTGAGTTTCACAGCTTACAAAGCAATGCTGCTGATAATTCGTACCCTGAGATATTCTGATAGCTAAATAAGAGAATCTGTGCCTTGAAGATCCATAAACAGTGAAGTAGCTGTTAATAAATACCAAAGTGCTTTAACTTTTATGCTGTAAAACTTTTACTTCTGTTCATTTCTCTTCACAGACTCTATCTGTAGGGTGTGCAGAAGCATGGTGTGAAATGTGTTTTACTGTGGGTCATTGCATGTGCCTTCCAGAGCCACTGCCGGGAGTATTCAGGGACAGCAGATACTTCTCAGCCACCCAAAGGTGCTGAGTGATGACTGAGGAGATGCAGTGCAATGAGGATTTCCACGCTTTCCAGAAGTGAGGCAAACGTGGGAGGATTTCTGCAGGATCTGATCACGGTGACTACTGTGGCTAGATATCACAAAACAGAAGAGTAGCATGTTGCTGCTGTTTTCTCTGCAATGATGGTTGTCGGTCCTTATCTATTCTTGATGCTTCTTTGAATGGTAGGTGTACTTAGATGAGATTGTAGCCTTGGTTAGTCGTCCATCATTGAGCCTGCCGTCTCTGCACATCTTCAAACCATTTCATTACCTTTAGTTCTCTTCCCACCAAGTCAAACATTTTGCCTCTATTTTCTTATTGAAACAAACTCCAAGCACCCATACTTTAATCATTGCTTTTCTCATGAGCATCATTTTCCACTAGGACCCAATGGCCATATTTTTCTCCCTTTCCCATTGCTTCTCTCGATGAAAAAATAAGAGCATCACTCTGATACAAGTTCAGTGACAAAGGTTTGCCACTAATGTGTGAGCCTTCCCAAGAGATTTTAAGATTCAACATCCAATCCTAGGATTAAAAGAATGATATTTGTAACCCTGTGTAGCACAATTAATAAAAACCCACAGACAGATATTGAGGTTCAAGCTGAAAATCAGAGAAGCAAAACAACCAAGCCATTAGAGAAGGCTGGGCGACTGCATACTGAGCTCTGAGCCTCTGTCTCCTCCCATCTTAAATTCCTCTCTAGTGCTGGGATTAGTGGCATGCAGCACCACCACCTGACCTCTATGACTAACTAGCATTGTGGCTACTGGGATTAAAAGTGTGTGCAGCCACTCTCTGGCCTACATGACTGACCAGTGTGGTTGCTTTGCACTGATCTTCAGGCAAGCTTTATTTTTTAAAACACAAATAATATACTACCACTATAACCCTGTCTTCCAAAGAGAGGTCAGCCTCGAGGAATATCCACTGTTGATGACAGCCATGTCCAGTGGATCAGTCGCTTTCCTGTTGCTGTGATCAAACACCATGACCAGGGCGACGTACAAGAGAAAGTCTTTGACTGGGCTTATGGTCCAGAGACCATGGTGGCAGAGTGAAGACACACTGACTGCAGGACGCTGGAGAGCTCACATCTTGACAGTTAATCAGGAGGCAGAGAACAACTAAAAATGACAAGTCTTAAAAAAAAATCCCAAATTCCACCCCCAGTGACACACAACAAAGCCACACCCCGTAATCCTTCCTAAGCTGTTTTATTGCCAGAGGAACAGACACTCCAACATATGGACCTAAGGGAGCTATTCTCCCTCAAACCACCATAGTAGATATGAGGCTGAAAATTGGGGCAGGGTGACAACATGTTATTTCACCAAACAAAAGGATATTTAAGAGGGGGTAGACTATAACTTGGAAGAGAGTAAAACTGAAGGGCAAGCCCAAAGAGGATTCCTGGAAGACAGAGGAAAAAGGAAAGGCACGGAATTTCTTCCAGTGACCTTACATCAATTTCCCAGTGCAAGATACATGTATTGTTTGTCCCTTGTTTCTCTAGGAAGACTCGGTAAAATGGACGCCACTTGTTGATGTCTGTGATGTCGGAACCTGGGAAAACTGTGAGTCTAGTATCTCAGTAGAATAAAGGGAACCCCCTCACATCTGGATTCCAGAGAGAAGAGCTGTCTGTCTCTTCTTGGGCAAATTTATCAACACTTGAAATGAGATAGGGGTTCAGTTGAACTGAAGGGAAGAATGAAGGCGAAAAGAAAGGGTGTAGATGTATTCTCCCTTTCATTTTCTTTTTCCAAGTGATCACTTTGGGACAATTCAGATGACTGAGCTCACCGTACCGCCTCCCCGGTATGTTACAAGTTAAGGAGGCAGAATGGAGGGAGGAAAGGGGAGGAGGAACGGAAGTGTCAGAGCTACATTTATGATCTTCGCCTGTGTTACAGTGAGAATACGGACATAAATGCCCCATCTGCTGAGAAAATCCACCAGAGATTTTCAGTTATTCAGAGTGATGATGAGACTCGGGTTTCCATTTCCTTCCAGCTGCAGAGAAGGGCCCCTGCTTCTAAGAGAAAAATCAATGACCTCCACTGGCTGCCTGGTGAACTGGTGCTCATTTTCTGAGAGCCAAGGATAAAAATTACACCCCTCACAGCAAGTCTCGGAGCACACACCTGCGCGGGACGGGGCCTCCTGGATGGGGTAATAGGGAGCTCTGCTTCGTTCCCACCGCAGCCGTGGGGTGACTAAATGGCCCTAGCAGAATCATTTCCTGTCTCACTGTTACACTTTGTCCAACCTGAATGGCGAGAGCCATGTTTCACAGAACTCGCCAGGCCTCCTCTGAAAGTTAACACTTTCTTCGCTCTCCCTAGATGCCTTCCATTTATTTTGTCCAAATTCATGGCCCTGGGGTTTCTCTGACATCATTCTATGAAAACTTTGCTGCTTATGGCCTCTGCATGCGCTCACACACACATATGCACAGATTAATATGCACCCCCGATGTCCACTGAACCTGACATGAATTTACACCCCTACCCACTGTTCCCCACATAAATCTTCACCCCATTCCCACTGCCTCCCCATGAATCTGCATGCACTCTCATCCATACACACTTGTACATGCACACTCATACACACATGTGTGTGTGCCTTTAGATTGTACTCTTAAGACATAATCATATTCATAATCATCTTGTTCTCAAAGTATTTGTGCTGGGCTGTTCTGTGGTCACTTTTACCTTCTTCACATGTAACCCAGGATGACATCCAAGCCACACACAAACCATCTCCCCTTCTCCATTCCACTCTCACCCTTTCTTTTAATGATATAGAGCCAAGCAAATCGCCTTCAACATTATGATGCACCTTGCTCTCCTCTATCTCATATGCCCACTATTTTCTTTTCCACTACTCCCCTTTCCTCTCTAAGCCACGTCATTTCTAATGTTTCCACAGCCCTCCAATCTATCACTCTCCCTTGACACAGAAGACTGAAGGGAGACGGACTCTGGGTAGTAGCTATGCTAGTGATGGTGCTAGAGATGCACAATCCTTTAAAAAAGATTTTATTTTTGAAATTATGTGTATGCATGTGTGTATGTACGTATGTATGTATGTATGTATGCATGTATATATGTGCATGCGAGTGCAATGCCCATGGAGACCAGAAGAAGGCATCAGATCCCCTAAGCTGGCCTTACAGGTGGATTGAGTTCCAGGACTGCCACTCAGTCCCTGGAAGAACAGAATGCACTTAACACCTAAGCCATCTTTTAGCCCGACTGGTGCACATCTTTAAAAAAAGGCAAGGGTGTGAGCTAAATCCTTGTGCCCTGAACCAATTGTGACAAAGGCACAAGGGATGATCTCCAAACCCTTGAACTAGTCCAAGTCTGTGATCCACTCTGCCCCTTTTCTGAGACTCCTTAGAACCCCAGAGCAACCTAGCCATTTGTCTATGTCATTCTTTTTCATTTCAATATTATTATCTGAGTTCTAGTTGCGTTTTTTTGTTTGTTTGTTTGTTTTTGGAGCGGACCAAGCACTGTTTGACACTGATGTGTAATTATTCCAGTTGACTGTGTGTGTTTGATTCTTTCCCTCCAGACGGGAAAAGCTTCCTGACATTGTCATGCTCTAGACACATTTAAAGAAGCATAACCAGATCATAAACTATTTAAGAATCACATCTTACAATAATTCTGTAGTCCCAACACCGTGTAAAAATATGCAAACAGCAGTCAGTTAAAGGCATTTATTCAATAATTACCAGGAACATGAAGAGTGATGGGGGGTGGGGAGAGTAAAGATTGCATGGACAAGAAGCAATTTTAAATTCGGTAGGTAGACAAAAAAAAACTTTTTTAAGTTTGAGAAATTGCTTGAATTGCGTGAGGAAAGAATCGTCTTAGTACTAAGAACACAAAATACAGAGATTCTGAAGCAGAGTCACCCTGGAATTGCCTGGAAAGTGTGCCTAACTGTTTAGGAACACTGGCTTTTAACACAAGTGAAGGAACAACTGTTGGAAAGCTTTTCACTGAAGTAAAACTTTCATGTGATAGCAATGGGTACCACAAGATTAAACAGTGTGGGAGCACAGTTCAAGCATAGAGGCCAGTTAGAAGAACCAGGGCCAAGAGAAGTGCCAGTGACCCTGACCAAGGTTGGTTATAGTGATGGAGAGGAGAGGGGCAGAGTAGTTAAGCAGAAGCAAAATACACAGGATTTGATAGTGGGTTAATCATAGAATAGGATGCAATGAACACATTGAAGGATAACTTCAAGGCTTTTGACCTCAGGACATGGAAGCCTAACTGTGTCAAGAAAACTACAGGATGCATGTATCTGTAAGAAAAGTTCCACACATTACAGTCTCCAGGAAAATAGTGCCAATATGATGTGTGTGTGTGTGTGTGTGTGTGTGTGTGTGTGTGTGTGTGTGTAGAAAAAGCTTTATTTTAATAAATTAGCTCGTTGACACAGGCTTACATTCCAGTTGATGTGATAAGTCCTACAAAAGTAATAGCCCAGTTCTGGTCCAAAGAGCATCATTTGCAGAGCCCCTGATTACTTAGGAGGGAAGAAATTCAACTTCTATTCCATCTAGGCCTTTAACTGATGTATGAGGCCTTAATATTTGTAGGGAGAGAAACGTGCTTTACTCCAAGTCTACCAATAGAAATGGTTCACACATCTGGAAACACCCTCAGAGGAATCTCCAAAACTACACAGCTATACCTTTGGGCCAAACCAGATGGGTTCAAAATATAAACCGACCCCAATTGAGAGCCCAGTGTGGGTGATGTGCTGTATAGTGAACATATGTGGAGACGTAGGCCTCAACCCTAGACAAAGTACAATGGGAAGTGAGAGTGGGAGAAATCACCCTTAGAGAAGAGGCCCCCCATTTAGTTACTTGATACCAAGTGGTCAGCAGAAATAAGCTACACTCATAAGAATAGAAAGGGAGACACTGGCAAACTCCGGGGAGCAAAGGAAACCATGAGTGAATGCTCAAGGAGCCAATGAAGACTAAATAGATGCTTATTATTGTTAAGAATCAACGTCTCACACTTATAGGAGTTGGCAGATCTTTTCATGGGCCAAGCTAAAGGAGACTGGCAAGATCTTCCTCTGGCCCATGTGCAGACGTTGACAGTGTGGGCAGAAACTAGCAACCCCAGCAATCCTCCCCAACTGCAACCTTAGTCCACTCCCCTAAAGAGACCTCTTATGGAAGTGAGCTAACTGCTAAGCCTTTGCTGTGCATAACAAAAATGCTGAGATTCTGGCTTTTCGTGTAGTTGTTCCCTCCATCAGAGGAAGGACAGCCCACCTGGCCCAGCTTTCCTACATGTGTGTCTGTCGTTCCTACAGTGTCTGTCATTTCTTCACTTTCTTCGGTGCCTCTGTCAAGTTTCCAAGACGAAGCCACAAGGGAAGCAGTGTCAGACCGCCCCTATAAATTTGCGACTCTTTATTAGAAGATGAAAGCCAGGGTAAGAAGATGGTTCATTGGTTAAGAGCATATATTGCTCCTATAGAAGACCTGCATTTCAGTTATCAGTATTCATTTTGGGTGGCTCATAACTACTGGTTACTCCAGTTCCAAAGGTCTAACACCCTCTTCTGATCTCCACAGACACCTGCAATATGCACAGAGCCACATTCAGACACACAAACATGTACATAATTAAAAAATACAAGTAAAATCTTTTTTTAAGTGAAAATAAAAGATTTTTAAAGTCAGGGCTAGAGATGTTAAAGTCGCTTACTTGGAAGCATGAAGACCTGAGTTCAAATCCCCAGCACCCAAATAACAAGCTTGGCGGAGGCAGCACATGCTTGTAATCTCAGCACTGGAGAGGCAGAGGCAGCAGGATCCCTGGGACTTGCTGACCATCAAGTCTAACTGAATCAGTGAGCTGCAGATCCGTTTAGAGTTACCTTGTCTCAAAACATAGTATGATCACAACAATGGCCAGCAAGGCATGATAACTCTAGGGGTGCAATAATAATGGCATACATACCTTTGTGGTTACCACCAGCTCACTAATTGGTCTTAAGATCTGTCTGCTCAACAAGATGGAAATCATGCCTGCTACTGGAAACCTAGCAAACTGCCTGAGGCTAGTGAGGAAAGCCCACAGCCACTGCTTTAATGAACCAGCACAATCCCAAACTACATTCTAAATATTTATTCTTATACCCACAAATAAGTGTAGTTCTCACTCCTCGTTAAACAAAACTTCTCTTTGCAACAGAAGGAGACCATTATACAAAACCACAACTGATAAAAATGCAGAGAACAAGAGATTGTGTGGTACTCAATCTCAAAAGATATATATACATATCGCATAATTCATTCACCAAAGACTTGGGAATCATCGTGGAAGCAGAAAGAAAGATTGTAAGGGAGGAACAAGAAATTCTCTATGTTCCCGTGTCTCCCAAAGAGGCTAGACCTGTAAAGTCTCATCAACATGGATGCCAAAACAAGACCTGAACAATAACGACACCAATGGATATGCTAATGGGGAAGGCGCAAATTTTACAGGGCCTCAATCCTAGATGAAGTAAAATGGGAAGTGAGAGTGGGAGAAATCTTCCTTAGGGAAGAGCCCCCCCATTAGTTATCCAATACCAAGTGGTCAGCAGAAATAATATACACGTTACATCATAGTGACTCAACAGGTTGAATTCATTTGAGGTGTGTGTGTGTGTGTGTGTGAGAGAGAGAGAGAGAGAGAGAGAGAGAGAGAGAGAATAATTAAAAGACAAAAAGAATTTGAGAGGGAAAAGTGGCACAGGGTTACGTGAGAAAGGGTGAAATGAGGGAGGAGAAGGGTGAAATGATGCAATTATATTATAATTTCAAATACTATAAACATAATAAGGAGGACAATAGAGAAAGATACTGATACTAACCTCTGGTTTTTCTCACATGTGCATACATTCACAAACATATAAATATGCATATGCCACAGAGAGAGAGAGATGTTGAGAAATTTTGTTTATATGTTATTCCCTTTTATTTTGTGTGTGTTTGTATACCTGTGAGTGGCTATGTGCACATGAGTACAGGTGCTCACAGACAGTAGAGATGGTAGATCCCCTGGAGCTAGAATTGTGGGTGATCTTGAGCTACACAGTCTGGGTGCTGAGAACCAAACTCAGGTTCTCTGCAGGAGAAGTGTGTGCTCTTGACTGGTGAGCCATCTCTCAAACCTGGCAAAAGAATTTAAAGTCAACCACATATGAGATCATGAAATGATTAGTGGTAATAACAACAAAAATAATGTCAATAACATGTTCATGAGCAATCGGGAGACTGGGAAGAGGCGTGTGGTCAGCAGAGGAGACTAAGAAGGAACCAATAAAATCAGAAAAAAAAAAGGTGTGTGGTGATTTTATACTCTATACAACACTGAGTGAATATATGAGTGTTACATACATTAATGAAATAATGATGAAGTAGCAACAAATTAGGCTTCAGTTATATATTTAAAAAACACATCTCACGCAACCACAAAGTGAAAGGAAATCCACTGCATAAAGGCACAGCCACGTTTTATCTGAAAGGCAGTGAACGAAAGGAAATGCTTCCCGTTAAATAACTCATGAAGAGAAATATCCCCTGCCCTTTAAACAGGAATGAAAATAAAATCGTAAAAGACTCACTTATCTACCTGGAGAAGTAAGCCAGATTAAACATTTAAATGAATTGTATCTTCCTTGCAGAACCCACTTGCTTCTTAAAGGACCTTTAATGTCATGTTTCTGTCACTCCTCAGACAAATGTGTTTTTAAATATTCCTGTCGTCTGTGGCCAGAGCCTTTTCTGTAATAATGTCTTTGCAGGCATACAGTCCTCTTTAAACGCAACACCTCATTGCTAGATGCCCCTCCTCCCTCTGGCACCAATAAAGGGCAACTAAGAGCTGGGAATCCGCCGTTAGCAGAAACCTGCTGCTTTGCTCCTCCCTACTTGGGCCATAATGAAATATCTTCTTATGTCAGTGATTTTGATAGCAGAGATTAGATCACAGCAAACATTTCTGCAAAGGGTCATGCAGCAAGTGTTCTGAGCTTTGTGGGCCATGCAGTTTTCCTCACACATACTAAGCCCTCTTCCTAGAGTCTGAGAGCAGCCGTAGACCCATAAACAAGTGAGCCAGTCAATGTTCAAATAAAGCTTCTTTTACAGAAGCAGGGCATGAACAGTATTTTGCTCTGCTTCCATAGTATTGTTTAATGATTATTCTAACCCTTGATTACTTATTAATGTCCCAGAAGCAATTTCAACACCCAACAGAGGAGCTGGCGATGTAGCTCAGTGGTAAAGGCTAACCCAGACTGTGCAAAGTCCTGGGTTCGATGCTCAGCACTGAAGAACAGAAATAACCAACTTGGATATTATGAGCTCTAGACATAAGAAAAGAAACATGGGTGTTCCTAGGGTATTGCCATAGTATTGAATATTCCTTAATAAAGATGACCCTTGTTTAAACGATAAAGAAAACAGCCACATTGGGAAAGGCTTCTAGAAGCACGAGATTATTCTATCCCCCAGGGCTCCTCTGAGTAAATTATAGAACTTGCAAACAATAAAATGGAAAATCACATCACCTGTTATGTAATATCAGAAACCCTCACTCCATTACATGGATATTTCTTCAGCGTGCAATGTATTTTCTTGGCATTAATCTGCAAAGGCTGCAAGGGAAAAGAATGTTTGAATTTGAATTTGATGTCCTCCTTGCCTTTGTCATTATATTTCTCAGTGAAACCCTGCCTCTCGAAAGTATACTCCATTTAATTTCGTCACGGTTTAATGTAGCCTTCCCCTTAATAATAGCTGTGGAGAGCTTCACACACTCCTTTCAACATCGCTTTCAAGATGAAGATTCAAAGGAAGATTTTTCTGCCAATGGTGGTTTTGATACAAAGAGCCCATTAGAAAACTTGAAATGTGTAAATTACACAGAAGTCTCTAAGATGAGGCTTAAATTGTCGGGGTGATGTCCCTTCCCCGAGAAGGTTAATGGAGAGACGGGTACTTGTTTCAACAAAGGATTGAAAATAATGCCCAGAAAATCACCCTCATCATCAAAAGAGGGATTGCTTTTGATTGCAGATGTGTGTTATGGTATGTATGGTTAGAAACCCATGTTATTCTTCCTTTATGCTTTTCCCGTGGCAAACACGGCATTAAAATGCAGCCTTGAATAGATCCAGAATTTCCCCGGCACACTAACTCACCTGCCTCGACTCATGATAGATGTGGTAACGATTGCTCTCACGATGCCTGTGGCGTATTCTATCAATATGTTATTGTAAGTTATCATCTCATACAGCCTACACTTTAGAATGTGTAGACAAAATGGGGCCAGAGGTTAGCAAATGAAAGCAGTGGTTAAATCTAAAATACCAATTTTGACTGTGGTTTTCCTTCCTCTTCTCCATTAAAAATTGTTTGTCACGGCCTCACCAGTACTCTACATTTTTTAATCTGGGAATCTCTACTACCTTGCTTCTTAACACTTGCTCGAGTTCTTCATAAATCTTAAATAATATCGGTTTCATACGGACAGCTAGGCACAGAGAAGACCCCACGCCTCTTCGCCAGAACCACAGTGCTCATTTACATGTATAGCATGTGTGAAGAGCAAAATGCTGTGCTTTCCTAGAGAAATTTGCTCATGAAGTGGAAGAGACTATTTCTTCATTTGAAGGTTAAACAATAGAATCAAATACTTTCTAAAAAGAAGGTTATTTAATTTTAATTATGGGAATATTGTGGAATGAATTTCATGTAAGTTCAAGTGTCCTTGGAGGTCAGCGATGTTGAATCCCCGAGAGCTGGAGTTACAGGCAGCTCTGAGGCACCCAGTGTGGATCCTGTGAGCCACACTTGGGTCCTTCTAGCAACATTGTCATGAACTCTTAACCACTGAGCCATCTCCTCAGCCCACAAGGACCCAGTTACTTTTGGACAGGGTGACTTGAGATTTCAGGATCACTGCCAGAGCCCTACAGTACCAACAGGCTGGACATCTGTTGTGAGTGTGTCGGTAAAATCAGCGTTCGTGAAAAGCAGAGAAAGATATTATTCAAGGTGTCCACATTAAGGAGGGGGAAGAGTGAGGACACTGATGCCCGAGTTCGTCTTCTGGGCACTGAACTAAAGTGAAGGTTTAAATGGCGGACAAGAATTAGACATAATTATCAGGACTAGTCCGGGTGTGGTTCCCAGCCACTGGCTCCCTTTCTTGGCTCTGTCTTTCATACAAATACAAAAAAAACAAAAAAAAAACAAAAACAAAAGCAAAAAGTTGTGAGAAGAACTGTTGAAACCTCTTCTTGGGAGGGCAGCTCAGACTCTGGCTGGCACCGAGACTTCAGCCTTTCATTTCCCCACCATGAGATTTCTGGGGGACTTTAATTAGTTGGGATCTGTGGTTGGAGTCTGATGGCCATAGGAGAGAGGCCCAGGTTTCTGCTTCTATTATCTCTTCTACTGAAAAGGTGGCTACGATACAATTAAATCTACTTGTAAAAGGCTGGCCTAGAATTGACCACATCACTTTTCAACTTAAATGGTTAGTTAAAACTTGAGGTTGGGCTCTCACCCTTTACAAATTGATGAGACCTTCATGGTGCTCACTGCCTTGGTGGAATTATGCCATACTTGATCCTAGCCAGTGGTTCATACCGATGTAGTTCAAAGGTGCTATGATTTTTTTATTGTACTGGCTAGTGCTTTGTTGACTTGATTCAAGGTAGAGTCATTTGGAAAGAGACAACCTCCATTGAGAAAATCCCCCTACAAGTCTGGCCTGTGGAGCATTTTTTTGACTAATGATGGATGTGGGAGGGCTTAGCTCACTGTGGGCACTGGCATCCCTTGGAAGATGGTCCTGGATTGTGCAGGAAAGCAGACTAAGGGACTAGAGAGACAGCTCAGCAGTTAAGAGCACCGGCTGCTCTTGCAGAGGACCTGGGTTTAATTTCATGCATGTGGCATCTTAGAATGGCCCCATTCATCTGTTGATGAATGCTCAGGCTAATTGCAAAACTTGGATGCTGTGGTATGCTGACTTAATTTTCTTTGGGTTTATCCAGGAGTATAGTTACATCCCATGGTACTCTATATCTTTTCTGGAAGAGGTTTTGTGTTGATTTTCATAGGGATTAGATTAATGTATGATTCCAACAATGGTGCTTGAAGGTTTTTTTTTTGAGGGAGGGCTACCAATAATCATTTTAAAAATAAAAAGTGAAAAGATCTTAAGGCATCTTGAATTACTATTGGATTTCAAATGATACTGCAAAGCTGCTGTATTGAAAACAGTATGGGACTGGCTTTAGAAGCTCATATGTAGAACAATGGAATAGAAGAGAGAGCCCAGAACTAAATCTAT
This sequence comes from Myodes glareolus, assembly GCF_982192425.1. Lineage (NCBI taxonomy): Eukaryota > Metazoa > Chordata > Mammalia > Rodentia > Cricetidae > Myodes > Myodes glareolus. Next base: position 22,233,592 of record NC_142039.1, on the reverse strand, counting down.
ACACATAAGGTCAATTGCTCTTTGACAAATGTGCCAAGAATACAATCAAAAGAACAATTTCTACAATTACAGTTGTCTAGAAAACTGTATATACACATTCACCAAACAGTGAATAAACCTTGGTGTAAGACATGAAAACAGCAACGCTTCTAGAAGAGAACAAGCACCATTCTAGTAAAGAAGAAAGGAAAGATGCTTCTTAACATTTATTATTATTATTAAGAGTTATTTATAATTATGAGTGTTTGTATACATGAGTGCAGGTGCCCACAGAAGCCAGAAGAAGGTATGAGATCCCCTGGAGTTATAGGCAGTTGTGAGCCTTGTGAACATGGGCGCTTGGAACGGAACTTGGGTTCTCTACAAGAGCAACATATGATTTTTAACCACTGATCCACCCCTCCAGTCCCCAACATTTATTATTATTAACATTATTTATTAATACTAACATTGTTATGGGTTATGTACGCTATTTTGAATATAACCCCAGAAGCATTTAAACAGAGAAAGCAAAAACAAATGACCTAGGTAACATAGAACTGAAACATTCCTGGCGGCTGAAGAAATGGCTCTGCAGGTAAGAGCACTTGTTGCTCTTGCAGAGGACCAAGGTTCAATTCTCAGAACACACATTGTAGCTCACAGCCACCCACAACCCCAACTTTAGGAAATCTGACACCGTCTTTGACCTCTGAGGGTGATACACATGCATGATGCACATACATCTGTGCAGGCAAAAGACCCACACCTATAGAATAAAGATAGACTAAAATGTGTCTGCACAGCAAAGGACGTAATTGGTAGAATGAAATAACATAAGTAATGGAAAAAAACACGTGCAAGTCATACGTCTGGTAAGAAGCAGTATCTAGATTATAAAAGACTCTGTACAATAGCCAGGAAGCAAATAACAAAATCCAAAAGCAAACAAAGGCCCTGAATAGACATAAAGACAGCCAGTGTGTGTGCACTATCAGCAGTGAGAAAAGCAAGTGCAAACCCAGACCCCTGAGGAGGTATCACTTCACATGCATTGGAACTGGTATTTTTGAAATGATAAAAGACAAACATTGGTAAAAATATGAAGAATCTTCATAGAGCATTGGTGGGGAGGTGAATTGTTATAGTCATTTTGGGGAAATGTGGCAGTTTTCAAAACACTAATATTAATAAAGAATCGCTATATGATGCAACAGTCCATCTGTCAGAACGTTGATGAGGCATTTCATTGTCTTGGTCATTAGAGCATTAATCACAATGCCCACCATATGAAATCAATTCTGTGCCTTTCAATAGGTGATGAGATTAAAAATGTGGGCAAAAACACTTCCTGTGCACGTCTGACAACCTGAAGTTCAGTCTCCCAGACCCGTGTAGGAGTCAGAAATGGTGGTAAACAACCAGAATGCCAGCACCGGTATGGGAAGTAGAGACAGGAGCAGCAGCCAGAAACCTGAAAGACAGGCTAGCCAGGAAGGAGCACAAGCACAGAGGTAGAAAGAGGACAGAGGCGGAAAACAACGACCGACTCCCAAATCTGTACTCTGACTTCTAAAAGCATGCCATAGAACATGCTCCCACACTCATACACACATACACATGGATACACATAAGTTATTTTGAATGTGGCTTGCATATTATTACATAAATAACAGTACACTAATATAGGTGCATATGTTATAACAATATTATTCAGCCATATAAGTGCACGTGTGTGTGTGTATTTGTTCATGGCTATGTGGGTGTATTTATATGCAGGTATACATGCAAGTGTGTGTGTGTGTGTGTGTGTGTGTGTGTGTGTGTGTGTGCATGCACATGTGCAGAGGCCAGAGGACAAGCTCAGGCTCTCAGGAGCCATTCATCTTGATTCTGAGACACATTCTCTCTGGCATGTGCTCAGCAAGCGGGCTAGGCTGGTTAGCCATTGAGCTCCAGTGTCCACCTGCCGCTGGCCCCAGTACTAGGGTTCCAAGTATGCACCACCTTTCCTGCCCTCATCTACGTCTTTTAAAGTCTTACAGAAAAGAAAGAAATCCTATCGTCTGCAAGAACATGAACGTGGAGAAAGTTCTAATAAGTGACAATACCAGGCACAGAAAAGTAACACTGTGCTTCTCACTTGTGACTGGGATTTGAAATGCCCAGACTCATGCAAAGCAGAGCGAGGACTGGAGGCTGCGGAGGATAGCTGTCCTTGTAGAGTGCTTGAAGACATCGGAATTTGGAGGAACAATGAAGAAAGGAAGATCATTTCTGAGCGACAAAGGGGATAAACAGGTACCGGGAGCTGTAAGTCCACACCCTAATCCCTCCCATCCTCAAACTAGACTTTGTTTCTCCTCCAACAAGTAGGATACCATTCACCACCAGGCAAAATTAATAATATTCTAGGGGGAAAAAAACGCATAGCATTTAGACCACGACTGGGACTACTTTAGCTAAGACGTTCTAGCGTGCGACTAAATCTACTGTAAGTGCTTGCAAGAGTCTTGAAGTTTGGAGTCGGAAAAATGACACGAAATTGCTTTGTACCCTGAGAGCATTACTGACAATTCATTACGTAAACAACCACCTCCATTCCACAGATTACACTCCATCTAAGCCCTCCATTCTGTATAACAACCTGTCTCGTCCTGCTTTTTATCTCATCTGAGTGTCAGCGCCAGGGCTCGCAGTCACTGGACTACAGACAGAAAGGAAAAAGACATTCAAAATCAGGAGTGGATGGCAGGCTGCCTGCAGATGTTCAGCTTGGTCCCTGCAAAGGAAACACCCGTCTGCCTAATGCCACCAGTGGGGCTTTGTAATTTGTGTTACCTGTGTGACTCTCCGAGGACCTGTGGAGAATGAGGACATTCATTTACATGGTGCCTTTCATTGTCATAAATAGCAGGGTGTTTAAATGGTGTATATGTCTCGTTGGGCACAGGGTAACAATCATCCAATACGCTCAGGCATTCGCTCCGAGAACTGGACCAGTGGGCAATGTGTCATGAATGGTTTAAGTGGATATGAGCAAAAATAATGCAATATACGTTTGGTCTGAATCAAAACTTAAACACAAATTTAATTTGGGATCCCTCACTGGGTCCAACAATACATGTGTCCTACCATGAGAACTAATAGCTTTGCCCAGAGGATATCTATTTCCTCCGGTATCTAAATAATCAAACGAATGGACGGCTAACTCTATTCATCTACCTGAGAGAAAAAAACAACCCCTTCCCTAGAGCTGTGTAACTTGGTGTGGGAGCCGTACAAGTAAAGCCAGGGTGAAAATGAACCAGGAGGATTGTATTTGGTGCTGGAGTGATGACTCGGTGGTTAGGAGCACCTGCTGTTCTTTCAGCTTCGAATTGCCTGGGACTGCAGCTCCAGGAAACCCAACACCGTCTCTGGCTCCCACACACAGTTGTTGTACATTCACACAGACACACACACACACAAATGAAAATGATAAAAAAAAATGAAACTTCAAGAAAAAGATTATATTGACATCAATGCTCACTTTAAGATCGTTTCATATTAATATCTGTTGGCATTATGAGAAAACTGGATGGAACATTCATAGGGCTGTTCCATAAATTCTCTTTTGAAATTTCTTGTGAGTCTCTTACTGTTTCAAAATAAAATGCTTCTTTTCTCTTTTTGCATATAGAGAAGTGTTATTTAAATAAGATTCATATAGCACAGTGAGTTGATTAGCGGATACATTGTGAAGTGGTTGCCATAATAGTCAATTAACATATTCTTAAATTTACCCATGTTTGTATACGCAAGCATATGTATATGAAATAACGCATTCTATATTAAAGGACATACTCCCAAACAGGAATTCTTAATGGACAACATTTGCATCAAAGGTTACAACAAAAATAGACTCATCAGGTTATATATATATATATATATATATATATATATATATATATATATATATATGTAACAAAAAGAATTTTAAAAAAGGCTATCAACTCGAGGATGGCATGGAAGGAGTTTGAGAGAGGGTAGTTGGGAGGAGCTGGGAGGAGGAAAAAGAGAGGGGAATGATGTAATTCTATTTCAATTAGAAACATTAAAACAAAACGGCTTACTAAATTCTCCCTACAACCTGATACATGACTTATGAAGGTCTCCAGATGTCATATGAAATCTGAAGATAATTAATTTGCCTAAATAAAAAGACATGGTCTTTGGACACGTTTAAGTATCCAAATCTGGCCTTGCAGGATGCCTTTAGGTCTTCACAGGCTTGCCCCTCAAAGGAAATGTGGAACCCTATACCCTCCTTTTTCTTCTGCTCCAGAGCTCCCAGAGGCCCAAAGCAACAGCATCACTTGGTTATAGACCAGAACTGTGAGCCAAAGTAAATGTTTTCTCTTCATAAGTTAATTATCTTTGGTATTTTGATATAGTCATGGAACACTAACAGGATCTTCCTTCAATTTAATGAAAGCATAAAGTCCAATAGCTACACCCACTTGCGTTTTATGAAGTAAGATTCTCAGTCATACAGGGTAATAAAAAGCAAGCGCAGTCACACAGAAGGAAACCAAAAGGAGTTGTAGAGCATGTTCTGCTCTTGAAGAAAAGATAGTATTGTTGCCAATAAGGACAAGGATGGTATTTACATAACACAGTGCTTGGCTTCAGGCCTTTGTCTATAAAATGCAGTTGTCTGCAAAGCTTCTATAAAGTGCAGTTATCTGCAAAAACTTCATTTACGAAATAAAAAACTAATTCAGAGGTCAAACAAGCACCATGGCTCTGGTATCTCATGAGTAGTTGGTTTTTTTTTTTCTTATTTTAAAACAAACAAACTGACAAAAAGCCTTATGAAGAAGGAGGGTCTATTTTGGTTTCCGGTCCCAGAGTGCTGGGGAAGTCACAGTGAACAGTATGAGGTAGCTTGCTACAGTGCATCCACAGTCAGCAATCAGACAGCAGTGAATGCTACTGGCCAACCTTGGTTATTCAGACCAAGGTTCCAGCACATAGAATGGTGTCACTCCATCTTTAGAAGAGTCTTACAACCTTAACTAACCCAGGCTAGATAATTCCCGCATAGACATACCCAGAAGTTTGTCTCCAAGTTGCTTCTAGATCTTGTCAAGTTGAAAACCAATTTTGACCATCCGTGGCCTTTCTTCCTTTCCTGGGTGGCTTTTGCCTTGATTCTAACTCACTGGGTACCACCTGTCCATAATGTTAGACATCAATATCAATACATGTAATATTTCAATGGGATTTGTTTGGAAAACTGATTATTAACAAGCAATTTGATGAGTCTTGTTGCTGCAGGACTCACAAGTGCCCTGGGGTGGCCGTGATGGTCAGAAACGGAGATTATTGTGATTCTTTCCTCAAAGTGATCAAAGGTAATAAGAAACCTCAGAATCTAGATTCGGGGATGCTGGACTGTCTCAAGTTGTGAGAAACTTACTCTGGCAGTGATCTTCAGCCCTAGAGATGAGAGAACAGGATGACTCAGTGGCAAAGAGGCTATGGAGTTTGGATCTGTAATGACCCCAAGACCCATGTGTTAAAGGCTTGGTACCCAGTCTGTGGCATTTTTTGGCAGCTGGTACTTCTTGTAGGAAGTAGAGTTGATGAAGAGGCCTCTTGTCTTTGGGACTGTGTTCTTGACGGCTACTGTGGATCCCAGATTTTTTCCTCTCTGTCCTACTTCCTCTCCACAAGTTAAGGGGAGCCTCATGCCACAGGCTCCCCATTACACCATAATCTCCCTGCACGGTGCAAACTGACTACAAACCGAAAGCTCTAACGCTAGAAGACAAACGTTTCCTCTGTTGAAGTTCGTGGTTTTGTTTTTCATGTCACCTCATTCATTCGTTTTCATGGTTTTCACCGTTCATTCAGGGGTTTTGCTATAGCAATGGAAAGCTAATGAACACAGAGCAAATCCAGAGACAGAGACACTCAAGCAGGCCAGGAACACGAAGAATCATTTCCTGGTTTAGTATCAGGAAACTGTCTTCATCTTTAGTGAACATGGATAAACTGAGAGGACCCTTCAGGAAACTAACTCCTGAATCCTGAAGGAATCGTGTGTCCTGCAAATATTGTTTCTGCAGCGGCCAGGCCTAGCATACACAAGACACACACAAAATCAATCAAATCCCAGCTTCAAGATGGGAAGGACTCATGAAATCCCTCCCCTAGCTGAGGAGTTATTGACAACTGAGGGCTGCTAGCAGAGGGAGGGGCGGTTTTCTTCAGAGACACTAGTCCAGAAAGGTACCCATGCTCCAGTACCATACCACATACATATAGACAGCAACAAATGGATTCATTGGTGTGTGTGTGTGTGTGTGTGTGTATGAGAGAGAGAGAGAGAGAGAGAGGACATGATGTTGGGAGAAGAAGGGATAGCAGAGGAACTCAAAGTGAGAGTATGAAGGGAATATTTGATCAAAACATATAATACACATGTATAGATACTAAACAGAATTTTTTAAAATTTTTTACTATTATAACCCTCCTTAGGAACTAGGGTTTGAAGTGCCACATCCTGTGATAGATATTCTTTAACCCTGTCCCACTTTCCACCAACATTTGAAACTCAGAATCCACCTCTGCACACATGCAGACACAAAGAGCACTCGTGATTTCCCAGGCTTTACCTCAGTCATCTCAAGAGGCCATTTCCTCTGTGAAACTTCGGTCTCCTCGCCACGCTACTTAGATGAATCACCTCCATTTTCACTCCATCTTACCAATTCCTGAGGACCTTTAGCCTCCTGCTGCAGAAGGCTTTGCCCCCTGTCTCCGGGTGCATGCGGTCCTTCTCCTTTTCCTCTTGGGTTTATAATATTTTCTTTTCAGTGTGACCGAGGGAACACAATTTTCTATAGTCTAGGAATGTATCATTCATTCTTTCTGTGTACTTCCTCCCTAAAGCCATACCCCATTGTCATCTTCCAGGGAATGTACTCCTCTCAAAGCCTATGTGACCGCACCATCTTTTTCTTTCGTTTTTTATTCGTCTATTTATTTTACTCTCCAGCCGCAGCCTCTGCCCCCCTCCTCCCTCCCAGTCCCTCTTCCCCATTCCCCCTTCCAGCCCCAACTCCCTCCTCTTCCTTCTCCATCCAGGAAAGGGCAGGTCTCCCACAAGCATCATTAAAACGTGGTATATCAAGTTGCAATAAGAGGTGCTTATACCTCCCATTTATTAAAGTTAGGTAAGGTGACCCAGTATGAGAAGTAGGATCCCAAAAGTCAGTAAAATAGTTGGAGACACCCCCTGTTCCCACTGTTTGTAGTCCCATGAAAGGACCGAGCTACACAACTGTGGCACATCTACACAATGGAGTACACTCAGCTGTTAAAAACAAGAACACAAGGAAATTTGAAGGCAAATGGATGGAACCAGAGAAACCATCCTGAGTGAGGTAACCCAGACTGAGAAAGACAAACATGGTACGGACTCACTCATAAGTAGATATGGCTGTAAAATTAAGGATAACTGTGCTATAATCCACAGCCTCAGAGAGACTAGGTGACAAGGAGAATTTGTGGGGGGACACCCAGATCTCCCCGGGAAGGGGAAACTAAAGCCATTTCATGAGTGAATTGTGCTCATTTTTAAGAGATCCCTCCTCTTCTGAACCTCAAGTAGGAAGCTGTTAAAAATATTTCTATGTATAGAGGCAGCACAGTGGGGACCAAGTGGGGGGCTTTAACATATGCTGCCTTTTCCTTTGCTGCATTAAAACATCTGACAAAGGCAACTTCATGGACAAAGGGTTTCTTTTGGCTTTTGGCTTGAGAAGGAATCCAGTCCATAATGGCAGGGAAAGAGTGGCAGTGGGCATTCGAGGTAGCTGGTCCTACTGTATCCACACACATGAAACATGGAGCAAACATGAGATAGAGCCAGGCTATTAAACATCATCGACACCCCTAGCGACACACTTCCTCCAGTGAAGGTCCATCGCCTAAAGTTCCCACAACTTTCCAACACAGAGACTCCAGGCGGGGCCAAATGTTCAAACACATGAGCCCGTGGGAGAAATTTCAGACCCAAATTGTGATAATCCGTCCTTATTGTGTTCCTCACATTTTTATGCTAATAGTTTAACTATTCACTCACAATGCACAGCTTTTCCTCACCCCCTTTCGCCAATCCCTTTGGCACATCCTCTTTGTAGAAACACTGAGTTCTTCACACCATCTACTTCACTAGGGATGCATCACGTGTGTGTGTGTGTGTGTGTGTGTGTGTGTGTGTGTGTGTTTGACATACACAAAATATAAATAATACTCATATGACATAGGAAGCATTAAGAAGCTAACTAATTCCCTCCGCCCTCTTCCTGGAGACACAATGCATCCTTGCAAACCCAGTCCTTCGCGTCTGTGAATCTGGTTCTTCCCTGATGCATGGTTACTAAAAGCTCAGAGACAAAAATTGGAGTTCAACCTCAGTAAAAATGATGATCCTAACTCCAGAAATCTCAGAATGAGATTGTGTCTGAGAGTTGTTTCCTCCTGTTTTATATTCCTCTCTAGTTCTGGGATTAAAGGTGTGCACCACTACCGCCTGGTTTCCATAGCAAGCTAGTGTGGCTACTGGGATTAAAGGGTGTGTACCATTGCTGCCTGGTGTGGCTGGCCAGTGTGGCTGTTATACTTTTCTGATCTTAAGGCAAGTTTATTATTATTATTATTATTATTATTATTAAAATACAAGTGAAATTCCACTACACTTTGTTTCTCCCAAGAAGATAACATTCTCAGTTCCCAGACAGGGCCCCACTACAGTCAGTACAATAACAAAAGAGGAGTTCTTTTTAGCTGTGGGGACCAGAACAGCACCAATGTGGAAAGAAGTGGCATACTCAAGGGCTGTAAGAAATGGCTTCACAGCCCCCCGGCCTTTCCCCAGGTCTCTGCCTTTGGTCCTTTATTTTAAATATGCATTGAGAAATATACATGGGAATGATGGTATACCCTTCCTGAACCCAGGTAGACTCTATAAACACAGTCAGAAAACGCTGAGTAAACTGTAAGGGAGGTAGCAGCTGACGCCCTGTGGAGCAGTGGCCTTTCAGTTCATTCTCCCCGTTTTACACACAGGTATGTACACCTCAAACCTATGAGCTGGATCCCAGGCATCAAATTCTTCCCAGAGGAATTTGTTTCCATGCAAATATTACATGTGGCCCAAAGAAACTAGAGGAGATTGCATGGTCCAGTCTTGTGGCCTTCTCTATAAATGTTGGGCACCATTCATAGAAGCTACTAGGGACAGATTTAAACCACCAGAGAATTAAAGTATTATCTGGGACCAGAAGAAACTAATTGGGTTAAAGCATCTGACCAAAGAGTGAAGAAAAAAAAAAAAGAAAAAAAGAGAGAAACTGAAACTCACTCAGGAAAAACAAAGGTCCTTAATATTAACCCTGCTGTTTCAGGGACTACAACCACTGGGCAGAAGCCAAGGAAGGTGCCAACCTCCCACAATGGCATGTTGATATATCCCCAAAGGGGGTATTTTCTGCCTGTATGTGTGCATGTGTCTGCATGGATGTATAGTCATCATGAGTATTGTGTGTGCTTGTGTAAATGCATTGCTAACTGTGCGTGTGGTACATGCCCTAGGGATTTTCTCTCTGTGGGTCATAGCCACAGTTCTCTAGCAATGGTGACACAGCTCATTTGGAGGAGTCCCAGCTGGTTCCTGACAGCTGCCATCCTAACAAGATTGTTATCTGAGCAGCCTTGGCCCGCGTGAGCTCAGAGGTCAAGGAGCAATCCTGCTCAGAACTTTCCCAGAGAGTGAGATGTTTAAAACATCTTTAAAAATTTAAACAAAGCACACTGGTAAGTGCATAGATTTATAATCTGTCATATCTGAGTTTGGAAGGCATTTCCACCATTCATTAGCAGCAGGAATTTAGGCCATTCAGTTAACCTTTCACCTATCCAGTTTCTCTAGCCATAAAAACGGCAATAACGATACTAATCTAATAGAGGCATCGCGAAACGAACAGAGGTTAGATCAAATAACCAAACTGAGTGATCGTCACGTAGGTGGCTCGATAAACACTGGGATCAGTATTCTGAGGGTTTCTGCTTTGGCCTGTCACCTGCGCTCTGACAGAACCTCCGCATAATGAAACCAGCAGCCTATGTACCCCGCTTCGTGCCTCGGAGAGCAACAAGGCTCTTTCCAGGCTCCGAGGCCACCTCACCTCCCTTTCGTCATTCCCATCAGTGTCTCCAGGACACCACGGTGCCACAGAACAGGGTCTGCAGGACAACTCATACTACTAGGTTCTGATATCTTTCCAGAGGCAAAAAGATGGAGGAGGAGGGGGGTTCCTTATTTTGTGTGAATGGAATTGAACTTTTATACTCTGGTGTGAACTCCTTCCAGACACCCACACCAGGGCTGATGAGCCCTTCAGTACACCCCAGGGTTTCGAAGGGCAAGCAGTGCGGTTACAGAGCCAACAAGGAGGATGAATGCCCCTGAGGCTGGTTGCCACAAGCTTTCTCTTACACACTGAGTCCTGTCCTTAACCCCTCATAAAGGTCATCTTCGGTACTCGCAGGAGTCCGAGGTGGAAACTGATGTTGAATTGACATATCCCAAAGTGAGTCACTTTCTCTTTGCAAAATTGTATGTGACCGTACGTGTGCAGGTACATATAAATGTGAGAGTATGCTTGTGTGTCAGTGTGAGTGTATGTGTCTGTGCACGCTCCAAGGTTTTTCTTTCTTTTATATTACTGCCAAAACCTTGGTTCTCTCTGCCTGCAAAGCAAACCCGCTCTTGCCTTTCCCTTACCTGTCAGGTGGCTGTCTCCAATCCTTGGCCTTTGTGGGTTTATAGTTGCATCCATCTTTCCCTCTTTATGTGGCTGTCTTCTCTGTGTCTCTTCTTATTTTTTTAATGGCTTGTTCCACTAGTTTAATGACATATTCTTGTCTTCGGTTAATTTATTTATTTTATATACACTTGCCAAGAGACAGCAGATATCATTACAGATGATTGTGAGCCACCATGTGTTTACTGAGAATTGAACTCAGGCCCTCTGGAAGGTTAGTCATTGCTCTTAACCTCGAAGCCATCTCTCCAGCCCTGGATGAAGGTCCACACCGCTTCAACATGACTTCCTCTTAAAGTCAACTGAAAAGACCCTATTTCCAAATAAGATCACATTCTGAGGTCCCAGACAAGACATTTCTCAACACAATACAGTTAACAAATGGCAAACTCTTTTTAGTTGTGTGAGCCATAAAAGCATGGCTATGTAAAGAAGTAATATAGGCAGGAACAGTAAGAAACTGCTCTAGAGGCCCCAACTGAGTGTTGCCCGCCTGGCTCAGCCCTGCTCTTTGCTCTTTATTCTAAATATGCATTTTGAACATAGAGGAGGAATGATATACACTCCAATGTTTTCTTTCTTGTAGTCCTGGGATTATTTTCTTCTTATGCTAGGACATTAAAATATAAGATGCTTGAGCAACTTCCTTTTCTCACTTTCCTTTCTTCCTTTTGGCATTACATCTCAGGTTCGGGGCTGGAGGGGAGGGCAAGGCATACTTACTACTTCGGTTTCTGCATTTTTTTTTTTACTTTTAGAAAGTAATTTTATTAAATTATAAAAGTTTCCATTTCCGCCCCTCCTCCCAACACCCTCCCACTTCCCCCACTCCCTCTCCTCCTCCCTCTTCGTCCCTAAGGGCAGTCAGGGTTTCCTGCCCTGTGGGAAGTTCAAGTTCCTCCCTCCTCCCTCCAGGTCCAGGCAGGTGAGTATCCAAACAGACTGGATCCCCAAAATCCAGTATATGCAGAGGAAACAAGTCCCAGTGTCATTGTCAATGGCTTTTCAGAAAGACTCCGGGCCAGCCACATTCAGAGAATCCGCCACATTCAGAGAATCTGGTTGGATCACATCCTCGTTCAGTCCCAGTCCAACTGGTCTTGGTAAACTCTCATTAGATCCGTCCCCTTGTATCAGTGGGTGATAGCATCCCTCGCAGTCCTTATTTCCTTTTTCATTTTCTTCGTCCTTCTGCTCCTCATTTGGACCTTGGGGGGCTCAGTCCGGTGCTCCAATGTGGGTCTCCGTCTGTATCGCCATCCATCGCCAGATGAAGGATCTATGGTGATAAGCAAAATATTCATCAGTATGGTTAGGGGCCAAGGCCGGTTCAGGCACCCTCTCCTCTGTCCAGAGAACAATCTGGGGATCTCTCCTTGGACCTGGGATCCCATATATAATCAAGTCTCCTGTAAACCCTAAAATGACTCCCTTAGTTGAAATATATTCTTCCCTGATCCCATATTCATCCTTCCTCCCTCTTCCCCCATTCCGGTCAACCGAGCTTTCCCCATTCCTCCCCTACTCCCTTCTCTCTAACCCTCTCCCCTTCCAACAACCCTCCCACCCCCCCACCATGCACCCGAGGTTACCTGGGACTCTTGTCTATTTCCTACCTCCTGGCGGATAGCTAAATAATCTTCATCAGGTTCATCTTCTTATTTAGCTTCTCTAGGATCACGAATAATAGGCTCAAAGACCTTTAATTATGGTTAGAATCCACTTATGAGTGAATACATACCGTGTTCCTCTTTTTGGGTCTGGCTTACCTCACTCAGTAAAGCGTTTTCTATTTCCATCCATTTGCATGCAAAATTCAAGATGTCATTGGTTTTTACCGCTGAGTAAAACTCTAATGTGTATATGTTCCACACCCTTTTTAACCATTTTTATATTGAGGGGCACCTAGGCTGCTTCCAGGTTCTGCCTATTACAAATAGTGCTGCTATGAACATAGTTGAACAAATGCTTTTGTAGTATGTTAGGGAATCTCTAGGGTATATTCCCAAGAGTAGAATTGCTGGGTCCTGAGGGAGGTTGACTCCCAGTTTCCTGAGAAACCGCCACACTGATTTCCACAGTGGCTGCACAAGTTTGCATTCCCACCAACAATGGATGAGTGTTCCCCTCATTCCACATCCTCTCCAGCATAGGCTATCATTGGTGTTTTTGAGTTTGGCTATTCTGACAGGTGTAAGATGATATCTCAAAGTTGTTTTGATTTGCGTTTCCCTGATTTGCTAAAGAGGTTGAGCATGACCTTAAGTGCCTTTTGGCCATTCGAAGTTCATCTGTTGTGAATTCTCTGTTCAGTTCAGTACCCCATTTTTTAATTGGGTTAATTAGAATTTTAGTGTCTAGTTTCTTGAGTTCTTTGTATATTTTGGAGATCAGACCTTTGTCTGATGAGGGGTTTGTGAAGATCTTCTCCCAGTCGGAAGGTAGCCTTTTTGTCTTACTGACAGTGTCCTTTGCTTTACAGAAGCTTCTCAGTTTCAGTAGGTCCCATTTATTCATTGTTTCTCTTATTGTCTGCACTCCTGGGGTTCTGCTTAGGAAGTGGTCTCCTGTGCCTATATCTTGTAGACTACTTCCCACTTTCTCTTCTATCAGGTTCAAAGTGGTCGGATTAATGTTGATGTCTTTAATCCATTTGGACCTGAGTTTTGTGCATGGTGATAGATATGAATCTATTTTCATTTTTCTACAGGTTGACATCCAGTTATGCCAGCACCATTTGTTAAAGATGCTATCCTTCTTCCATTGTATACCTTTAGCTCCCTTGTCAAAAATCAGGTGTTCATAAGTTTGTGGGTTAATACCCGGGTCTTCTATTCGATTCCATAGGTCGACTTCTCTGTTGTTATGCCAATACCAAGCTGTTTTCAACACTGTTGCTCTGTAATAGAGTTTGAAGTCAGGGATGGTAATGCCTCCAGAAGTTCCTTTATTGTATAAGATTGTTTTGGCTATCCTGGGGTTTTTGTTTTTCCATATAAACTTGATTATTGTTCTCTCCAGGTCTGTGAAGAAGTTTGGTGGGATTTTGATGGGAATTGCATTGAATCTGTAGATTGCTTTTGGTAGAATTGTCATTTTTACTATGTTGATTCTCCCAATCCAAGAGCAGGGGAGGTCTTTCCATTTTCTGGTATCCTCCACTCTCTCCACTGACACTCTTCCTTTCAGCTTCTAATCTTAAAACCCGCCTCAGTTATTCCTCAAATATTCAAACACTAGAGGAACATTTCCTATTCAAATAGTAGCAATCTTCTCGGACAGCCACTGAATGAGGTGTGAATATTGGTGTCCCCTGCTATCAGGGGCTCCTGCGAATTTGCCAGGTGACTATGTCCTGTGGTGATTAGCATCTCAGATGTCGGCAGCAATGACACAAGCTAGGAAGCTTAGATTGGTGGTGGTAGAGGGGCTTGACATTAGCCTCTGCCAAAATCAGAGCCGTCCTGTTTGAATCACCCCGCTTGGGGTACAGACCCACACAGAGCTGCTCAACTTGGTGGCATCCTCTGCTGCCCACTGACAATGCTGCCGAGTCATGGTCACCAGAGAGACTGGGGGCTGTGTTCCTCGCAGTTTCTACAGGAATTGGGGGATTTAAAACCCTTCTCTGATTGCTTGAGTGATCAGATTTGTATAAAACCTTTACAAACAAAGCCATGCCAGAGCCCAGAATTAACCCAGAGCTGCAAATGCAAACAAAAGAAGGGGAAACAAAATCAGACAAGAAGAACAATTATCTCGACCACTCTTGGCCATGAACGCACCTCACACAGCAGCAGCCCTCAGTATCAGTTAGAAGAGTGAGGTGACAAAGATACTTTTCTTGCCCTTTGAACTTCAAATCTGATAGGGTTTTTTGATGTTTTTTGTTTGTTTTGTCTTTTTGTTCTTGCTAAACTGTTTCAGAGGTATTTTCTTCAAACTTAGCTACAGAGAAGGCAAAAATAAAATCCTAGTTATTTCTAGGAGCTAAATTGCAATATAGAGCCAGCCTGTTTTAGGCTTGGTCTATAGATGAACGCTCACAGTTCTTCAAGTTCATTTTTACTTGTTGGGCAAACCCTAGCAAATGATTGGTTCATCTGTCCTTCCACGGTCTCTCTCTCTGAATCCCCTGGACATGTATTTTAACCAGATCTCTACAGAGTTTCTGTGATGAAATCTAAATGTCCTTGCTCAGATTCATCCCCATTATCTTGCTCAGACATGCTCTCTTTGTTCCTTGACTATATTAGCTACTGCAATCTTGGGAACTTATAATAGCTTTAAAGAGCCCTATGATCTATTTGTAGAGATATATTGTCTAGGTATCAGGACATGGCCAGAAGAGCATGGGATCCAAAAACAAATTAGTATTGTGATTGAAGACTAACCCATACACTGAACTTCAGTTTCTGTATTCTAAAACAGTGACAACACATGGGTTTTCCTTTCTTTGATCTAAATTAGATAAAGTGAGGCTAAAGAGATCATGGCTTAAAAGTTACAAGAAACGGCTTTTGTTGTAGAAGACCAGAGTTCAGTTACCAGTACCCAAATCAGGCAGCTCATAACTGTCTGTAACTCCATTTCCATGGGATTAAAATATCTTTTTTGGGCCTCTGTCAGCACCTATACACACAAGCACATGTCCCATAAATAGACACCACACACACACACACACCTGTAAAAATGAAATAAATCTTAAATAATTTAGGTCAAGTTCTGCTGTTTTGAAGAGAACTTCCACACAGTGAATGAAATAACAAGTTCTCTCTGTGCTTACCTTTTACATTAGACATTGTCAAATCAAAATAAATTAAACCACTATACTAAGGATATAAAAATCCAAGCATTCCCTAGCCAATAATAATTTCTGGTAATATTGGCATGTGTTTAAATAATGACATTAGTCATTAATTTGATATGTGGAAGGAGGTTTTGCCATTGAGTGTGTTTTGTTAATTTTTTTAATGCCTTGGGGGCTTTTTTCTTAATATGTCCAACATTTTGCTTTTGCTTTTTACATGTGCAGCACAGAGAATGTTGTCACTCCAAAATATGTCCCTGCTGGTTTGTAAGTACCATGGTATTAACAGCTTGCCAAGAAGATATTAATGAAAATTTAATGATTAATTTATTAATGCATTTGAGTTTAGCAACTCCTTCATACAGCAACTGAAAATGTAAAAATGAACTGTTTTTCAACCATTATTTTTATTAGTCTCCATTTATAATTTTGGCGTGTTATACTTGGTTTGGGGTTTCTTATCCGTGCTACACACAGGTGGAGAGATGAACGAAGAGGTTGAAAGATGATTCATGGTATGGAAGTCCGAGAGTTTAGAAACACTAGCTAATCATGGCAAACTTTCAGTGCGAGCATATAGGGAAATGTCTTAAGTCTTCAAACCCAACTGAACCACAGCCCACACCCCAACTCATATAACTCAGTGACTGCCAACCTTTGAGTTAAATTAAAATCACTGGGAGAACTTTGAAAACTCTCAACTATGAAATCTTATCTTTCCTTTGGTGAAACAGAACAGAGCAGTCATTTGAAGCAAGTATAGGATCAGTATACACCATGTTTGTTGACATTCATAGCTTCCCATATAAAAAAAGTAGTAAATAGCTCCCATCCACACATTCATACATAAAACAGACACAGAGCTTTATAATGTGACCTGCCTTGAAGATATTTGCAGAAAATACAAGTGAACTCATACTGCCCTGGAGTGGCCCTGAAATTCAGCACTTAGTGTCCTTTAAAGAGAAGAAGAGGACACAGAAAAGACAGGCATGCAAGGAGGAAAGGCATGTGTTAGTGCTCAGAGTCATCCTGCCACAAGTCAAAGAATTTCTTCAGCCACAAGAAGCTGGAAAAAGATGAGACGTGGCCAATTCCGGTCAACTAGTCACTGACTCTGCCCCCTGATTCAAGGTATAACTTTATTAGTCTAGGGAGTGTCAGAGTCTAATCAAAATATCCCACAACAGTGGACTTAGAAAACAACTATAGTAACTCTTCTACCTTTGGGTTACAGTAAAAGCCTATAAGACAGTCTTTTTAATTCAGTGGCATCTATGTTTCATTGTGGCATAAAAATATTCTAAGATGGCGTGGCTTATAGGAGAATCTAAGAGTAGGGTGAACATTGAATCCCTGACCGAAATACCTCACTTCCCATACCATCTTTAGTACAAAGGCGGTGATGGTTAACCTTGACTGTCAACCGGACTGGCTTGAGAATCACTCAGGAGAGCCACTCTGACTGTGTCTGTAGTGTATCCAGAGGTGTAAGTGAAGAAGAAAGGTCTTCCCTGAACGTGGGCTGGGTTTCCAGACCGAGTAGAAGAATTTTAGTCAACATTCAACTTGCTCTGCTCCCTGACTGTGGATGCAATATGACCAGCTGCCTCGTGTTCCCTGTTTCCTCTCTGCTCTAGAACACACTCTCAAGTTGTGAGCCTAAATGAACCTCTCCCTTAAGTTGCATCTTGCCAGGTATTTGGGGACAGCAAGGAGAAAAGTAATAGATGTAACTCCTAAAACGCAAATTCCAGTGACTACACTCCAGGCGTCTCCTAACACTTACATAGTTTACATCAGAGGAATGAAAAGGAAGAGGAGCTAGGTGTGGTAGCATATGTAATCCTAGTACTTGAAGGTGAAGATAGGTGGGTCAGGAGTTCAAGGCTATTTTCTTGTACTTAGCAAGTTTAGGTCAGATAAGGCTATATAAAATTTTCTCTCAAAAACAGAAAGGAGAAACAAAAGAATATGGCTTATACTTTGATCTTATGAATGTTGTCATCATGCTTATATAATACTGTTTAAACCACGGTTTCTTAATCATTGTTATATTGCGGTGAAGAGTCACCATGACCATGGCAACTCTTATAAAACAAAGCATTTAGCTGGGATTCACTTACAGTTTCAGAGGTTTAGTCCACTATCAGCATGGTGGGAAGTATGAAGGCAGAAAGGAAGACACTTTATAGCAGAGGTAGTTGAGAGTTCTACATCTGGATCTGCAGGCAGTAGGGAGAGAAAGAGACATTGGATCTAACTTGAGCATTTGAAACCCCAAAGTCCATCCCCAGTAGCACATTTTCTCCAAAGAGGCCACACCTACTCCAATAAGGCCTCCTAAGGCCACACCTCCTCATCTCTGCTAAGGAGCCCCACTCCCTAACAACCAAGCATTTAAGTCTATGATATGAGACTATGGTGGATCTTCTTATTCAACCACCATACATGGTTCTCTAAGAAAATGTCCATATGCTTTAGAGCATTAACAAGAAGAAAATCTCAGTTATTCTGGAGGCTCATCCTTCTCCTAGTCTTGGAGACTAAATCTCCTGAGTTGGCCAGCCTGGGTCTATCTGTATCAAAACCTCAAGATCCTGGACTGATGGCAGGAAATCTGCCCAGGATGCTGGTCCGGCCTCTCAGAAGGCACAGTCTTTGCACATTCCCTGACATGTTTTAAATGAAGCAATGGTGGGAAAGATGACCCAGTGGATAAAGTGTTTGTCAAGCAAGCATGAAAACCAGAAATCAAGTCTCTGCAGTCTATGTAAGGCCCTAATAGCCACACATATAGAATCCCAGCACTGCTATGTGAAATGGGAGCTGAAGACCAGAGACTCATCAAAAACTACTTTGAGTATTTTTTTTCTGGTAAGAAGTCTTAGTCCTGGGTTTTGTGTTGTTCCTTATCTTTAGGTGTGTGGCTAATCTTGACTAACTGAGAAAGTACTTAAGGACATGAAGATTGACTAAAATCCCTTTTGTAGAAACCAGCCATTGTATATCCAAGGCATGTTGTAGATACTTTCAATACACTTCGGTAGATGTAGTTTTATAAACAACTTGTAATTGTGAAAGAATTATAGTAAGCATATTTTCTTTTTCCTCAGGAAAACATACGTTAAAAGGAAAAACCTGACTTTCAAACTATTCAACTAGACTTCTATCACCCTGCTAATTAGATGATGCAATCCAAACCATATAAACACAGAGGCCAGTCACTTTCTAGACCATTTTCATCAATTACTCCATTTAATCTTCCAAACATTGTGTCGAACAATCAGTCACTCTCAGAACCTACAGATTAGAAAATTGAGGCAAGGTGATGAGGATGGCTAGTTTTCTCAAGGTCACAAAGTTTTCTTAAGGTCACAAGGCTAATAATGTTAGCGACATAGCCAGACTGGGGACCTAGGAAAATAGCCGATGCTGGAATCATTTCTTTCAATAGCTCACCCTCTCCTAGCTCAGGTGGAGGCTGCAAAGCAGCGCTCACTGCTGTGTCCAAGTTGATAGTGCTAAAATCCATAAGAATGTGATATAAATGACAAACATCATCTTCCTTAATAGCCTCACAACCTTATTGTAGCAACTATAACAGTTCTATATTTAAATATTCCCATATCATATAGATAGAACACTTCTATTGTATCAATATATAATCAATATATTGATATATAAACATTCCTGATGGACCAGCCTGACTCTGTCTTCTTATGAGGTCAGAATAAGTTCATTTCCATTTGCTACAGACTTAAAATGGACCATGTTTTAACCTGCTTCTGGAACTGGACATGTTCCCCAGCCGATGGAGCCCCACTCACACATTGAATGTATCCTGATAAGATGTTCAACCAAGTAATTTTGAAATGTACAGCCAAGTTCCTTTGTAACCAAAATTCCTCTGGAAATCCCCCCACCCTTGAAAACCCCTTAGTCCTGCAGTCTTTTGGACTATATAAACCCTACCTTCTTCTGTGCCTTAATTTTAAAACTCTGCTTTAGGGAGATAGCCTTGTCTGACAGAAAATAAACCTTGCTTAACTTGACCAAAGAATTTGGGTGGTAATGGCTTTTACACTCTTTCAGTGGGATTAACAATTAGATCAGACATAAATATCAAGTAACTAAATATGAGAGGCAAGGTCTGTTGCTTGAAATGAATTTATGACTCAGTTTACCACAGCTATGAAATGAGGTGAGTCAAGAATGCTAAATGAAGGCTTCTCCAGGCTCAGGCCTAAATCACAGCAACAGGCCTAAGGGTCCTGGGGAGGTCGGCATCAGCAGCAAAGATGGGGCCAGCTACGGCGCCCGCTTTATAAATGGCGAAGAAAATTGGCATCAGCCAACACAACACATTTTGTGGCAAGTCCAAAATGCAGAGATAGACTGTGGACATACATCACAGAGATTTTTCCATGGAAACAGTGGCTCGTGGGGCCTGAACTTCTGACACTACGTCTGCGGCCACCATCAAGTCTGCCCTGAACAACTGGAGAAACTGAAAGAGCAAGAGAATCCGCTGTCTCAGATATCTCCAGCCTACAATAAATGCAGGAATTTGCATTTTTTAAATAAAAAAATGGTAAAATGATTCTGAGAATTATCATCCGGTAGTGGTTAATAAGTGCATAAGAGCTTCCCCAACCCCAGAGGGACGAGGACAAGGTTAGGGTCCCCAGGACAGGAGGAGACTTTGGTAAACTGAAAAAAAGAGCAGAAATGATCATTCTGATTTTATTGTGTTTTGGGACGGGGGGGGGCTCTCTATTTAATCCTGGATATGCTGGAATTTACTCTGTAGACCATCTGGCCTCGAACTCAGAGATCCAACTTGTCTCTGCCTCCCAAGAGCTAGGGCTAAAGGTGTGGACTACCACACCAGCCCTGATTTTGTTTATAGGGATGAAGACTGAGTATCGGAAAGAGGCATTCGTCTTTTTAAGTCTGTGACATTTCTGGTAGGCTGAAGCCACAGAAAGGAAAAATACAGAGCTGGCAGATCAACACAGAGAGATGTGTAGATCAATAGACACTACAAAGACATCTCACACTGAGAAGCGTTCAGTTTTGAGGCTCCTGACCCTTAAGTCATCTACCACATCTCCTGACATTGACTATTCTTCCCAATAACTATTCCTGCTGCTTCATGTCTCCAATGCATTTACTGGACTTTCATGAACCAATGTACATACCACCTTTCTTTATTCACAAACAACCAATAGCTTCTCCTATATTGCTGAACATATTGTGATTTGCACAACCCCTTCATTGTTGGTCTTATCATTTTGTCTTCTTAATGATGTGCACTGGTATAGCCCATTACTGCATCGATACCCAGGGCCATGGTAACAACTGGAGTCTTGAACTGTTACAGCCAAACACGATAGTAAAAGCCTTCATGTCCTCTGTGGGTATAAACACACTATCCTAACTCATACTCCATAACAATGTAAATTGGAGTTAATTAACTGAAAATAAGAGTTAAATTTGATAAAATATTTTTTTTACTCTGTTCAGCTGGGATCTAGCCTGTAGATATAATGTTTTCCACCACGATCTGATGGAGACTATATTGTCAACCCAAAACTCTGTTCAACTGGGGTCTAGTCTGTAGATATAATGTTTCCCACCATGATCTGATGGAGACTATATTGTCAACCCAAAATTTCTAACCTCTAGGTTATGGGAAATGACCCTTAAAACTTGGAAGTCAGTTCAGTGGAGATAAGCACACCCTGGAACCCTCATTTGCCACCTCCCCAAATTCCAAGAACTTGCAGCATTTGTTGTCTTTATAAGTCAAGGAGAAAGTTCCTTTTCTTTGAATCAGCCCATCAGTGCTTATATTATTCAATGCTTCTTCAGAGTAAATAGCCATCTTTAATGCATGTGCAGTAAAAATATTAAATATGCATATATTCATGCTGTGACTTTAGGCCCTTTTATTCTCTCAAAATAATGAAATAAATAATAAATGATTTGTCCCATTGAGGAGTTAGTTATAGACCTATCATGAAAATTTCTGCTTTTTGAGCTTAACAATATTAATAATATTTGCACATAAATTATTAAAGTTATCTTGGTCAGAAATGTCAATGTCTCTTTCCTGAAGTGATTTTTTTTTTCAGAATAAGATTGTTCAAAGGGTAGCTGGGAAAATAATAGGCACTCGGAAAAGCGTAGTTTAGGTCCATTGATGTCAAAGCTTCCAAAGTTCAAATGACTGGTTTCTAAATGGGTGCTTTTGTACAAATGTCCAAATATTTATAGATTAAAAATAAGACTGGTAAGATAGTCCATCAGGTAAAGGTGCTTTTGTACAAACCTGGTGACCTGGGGTCACTCCCTGGAAGCCAGACAAAAGGAGGCGAGAACCGTCTCCACAAAACTGCCCTCTGACCTCCACTCTCAGACTGTGGTGCATGTGCCCACACTTCCAGATCATACAACACTAATACTAAACTGTAAAATTTAAAAATAAGAGCAGATGCAAAAGAAACTTACAGATGCTGCTGTAGTTTCATTTCTCTTACAGTGATGAGATTCTCTGACAGAAAAAAAAAAACAACTTAGGGAAGGGAGGGTAAATGGGGTGTGTACTTGCAGGTTACAGTCCATTACTGCAAGGAAGTCACAGAGAGGGGAACCTGAAACCGCTGGTCACACCATCCACAGCACAGGGAAGTCACACACAGAGAGGGGAACCTGAAACCACTGGTCACACCATGCACAGCACAGGGAAGTCACAGAGAGAGGAGCTGGTCACAACATCCACAGCGAAGACTGAAGAGAAATGAACACATACATGATGCCTGCCTGCTTCCTTTTATAAAGTTCAGGGTCCCAAAACTTGGGAATGATGCCTCCCATGACGGACGGAGTCTTCACAAGTCAATTAAATCAATATGGTTTCCCCACAGACATGCCCGAAGGGCAACTTCATGTCGACAATTCATGGATTGAAACCCTCTTGCCAGATGATTCTCGGTCGTGTCGAATTGACCTCTAAAAGTAACCAGCACGGACTGTAGAATACATAAGGAGACAGGCTTGTTTCAAGAGCACCTTAGTAGTAAAATGACAGACCAAGGAAAAGTGATTAGAGCATAATCACAGGCATTAGGGACGGTTGCAAACTGGCTCTGCCTATGATGATCTTAAAGGCCAATTGCCATTCACCTGATTGGCTTCTGAAAGATTGGTACCTAAAAATAGCATTGTCCAGTATGTATATTGACTCTGAAGACTACTCAGAGCATGGAGTATGATGCCTGCTTTAAGGGTATCATAACATCTCCGTGTGTGTTATACATGTGTACTTCAGACATAAGACATAAGAGTGTTCTATCAGGGGTCTGGGTGGAAGAGTATTGTGAGTTTAGAGACGGCGAGTTTAGGAAGAACAGGAAGCATGACTAGATAGCCAGCACTGGGGCTAGCCTTTGAAAGCTGGGAAATATTTTGGGGGGAAAAGAAGGAAAACATTTTTTATCTTGATTATGATTTTGAAGAAGACGAAAGTTAGCATCTTAAACACTTTGAGTGCACAGTGTGACAGTGCTCTGCTTTGTCACTCTTTAATGGAACAGCGGAGGGTGATGCAGGAGGATCACTGCTGCTACACGGCCAGCCTGGACTACGCAGCAGATTTCAGCATGGTCTGGGCTATGGAATGAGACCTTGTCTTAAAAGCACAGAAAGTAAATAATAAACATAAATAAGTGACTGATATAGCCCACATTTTACATAGAACATCATCCAGAAGCTAAGGGACCAGGGAGAGGAACAGATTAGGGTACAAAGAGAGATCAATCCTTAGGCGGGGAGAAAGCCAATAAGCAGTATGTATAACTGATAGAGTAACTAGCTGCAGTGAATTTTATTTGAAAAGAGGCATATGATTTTTTGCATATAGCAAAAAGAAAACAAAGCAAAACACTGAAAGAGTTTGTCTCTAGGGAGCGTACAGATAAAAAAAGAAAAGAGCTGTGTCTTGGTGCAGTTAATATATGTCCATGTACCCTTGGCCTCGCCTGTTCCATATCTGATAGTCCCTTGCTTCTGGAAGTCCTTGTAACTTTTCACCCAAGAACTATGTGAGGCTGGACTTGGCCGGCACTTGGAGTAGGCGTACAGGAGACAATGATCACATCTCACTGCAGACAGATAGATACTAGATGCTAATTGAAGCATGCAAATTCCAAGCTGCTTATTCCTTGAGTGGGGCAGCTCTGAGCTGGGTTCTACTCCTTCTCTCAAAGACATCTGATAGGCTCAAGCCCCACTTCTACATTGGAGTCCTGCTCATTAGCACTCCCTGAAATAGCCCGCTTTCCTTCCTTCCTTCCTTCCTTCCTTCCTTCCTTCCTTCCTTCCTTCCTTCCTTCCTTCCTTCCTCCCTTCCCTCCCTCCCTTCCTTCCTTCCTTTATCTCTTCCTTCCCTTCTTTCCTTCCTTTCTTCTTTCCTTCCTTTCTTCTTTCCTTCCTTTCTTCTTCCCTTGATTTCCTACCTTTCCAGCTTCTTGGAATTGCCTCCCACAGAGGGCATGCACACTCCCGTCTTTACCTCGGGTTTGTTTCCAGAGAAGTCCATCCTAGCACATACTGAGTCTCTTCAGAGCCACAGCTGTTTGATTGCCTCAGTAACTGTATACATTATCGGTATAAAATAACGGTTGTATTGTACAATAATGAGCCCCTTCTGAAGCTGTCCATATTTTATTATAGAGTTAACTATTCATTTACTCTGACTCAAGGAGTTTGCAAAAGATTTATTATGTCACTATAGGTTCAACCAATAAATCAAATAGGATAGTTTACTATTAGACTTTAAAATAATTCTGTAATACTGTCAAATGGATGTGCCTGTCTCTGATGGATCATCTGAAGGATGATTCTTTTGTGTTGGTTAGTAATATTCCAAAGCACCTCATCACATTCAGGAAAGAGGTTCTGGGCCACCACTTGTGCTATCAAATAAGTTTTCCTGCCATTTCTTTGATTTCACATTTGTTTCTTTGATAGAGGTCATATTTTTTCTCTGTATAGATTTCTGTGTCAGATAAGTTCAGCAGAAAAATTGATTTCTTCACGTCCTCAAATGCTGCCATTTTCAAAGGTTCCCAAAGGCCGCATGAGTTTGGTTGATAAGGATTTGCAACTTGTTCAACTCCCTCCTGCCTCTACACAGCCACAGCAACGCAGAGGTTTTCTAGGGCACCCCAAGACTGTTCACCAGATCATACATGGTGACTCATTTCTGTGTTATCGTGACTCTCAGAACCTGAGTTTTCAACCAAGGTCTGGCCCAGTTGAAGTGGCAACTTGCCAGATTCAGTTAAGCATGTTGACTGGAATTGGTTGCCTTAGCAACTGTAGTCCAAAAGCAATCAAAATTTGGACTCAAATGCTAACTCATACGGTTGTGAACATAGTTTTGAGATAGAGCACTCACCTACCCTGTGAAAGATCTTTAATTCCTTCCAAGGGCGCATGTGTGCATGCACACACACGTGCGTGAGCAAACACATACACACAACACAATGTTATTAAGCAGTGGAGCAAAGACTTCACCCATTAGAACATCATTCCATTCTGACTTCACTAATCTGAGCATTTCACAACTCTGGATGCATCTTGCTACCTGCTTCATTTTAGAACATTGGGAAGATGACAGCCACTCACACATAATTGCCATACCAAGAACACAGAGGGTAGTACCAACAACCTCAGAGATTTGAGTCCAAGAGAAACTGGGCCAGAGGAAACTCAATTCCAAGAAAACAACCAAGAACAAAGGAAATAGTGGATAGAAAATGAACAGTCAAGAATTAAAATGATCAGAAATACAGACTCATGGCTTAATAAAATTGCTGTAATGTCAATTAGAACAAAGACAGGGAACGACTCAACTCCTGAGTTACTAGTTTTAGCACAGGAAAATGGATAAGCATATTTTTAAAAGCAGAATATTAGCTGGGTGTTGTGACATAAGTTGTTAATCCCATCCAGATTTTGTGAGACAGAGGTAGGCAAAGTCCTATGAATTTGAAGCTAGCCTGATCTACACAGTGGATAGAGTTACGTAGTAAAACCTTGGTCAAAAAACAGAAGGAAGCAAACAACAACAGCAAAACCAACCAACCAATCAAACAACCAAAGAAGAGATACTGGAGATGCTGCAGCAAAGGGAAAAATGTACACACAACCTTCCTTCATAGAACGCGGAGCACTGAGTCCCTACTGTGGAGAACTGAAGCTAAGAGGGAAGCTGACAGGTTTGTCTCAGAAGTATGGCCATAACTAGAAGGGGACCACAGACCAGACAGAGGACTCACAGTAGACAAATACTATCCCAGCCTTTTCAAAAGATGTCTGAGGGGCGGGGTGCAGTTAAGTATGGATGTTCTAAGAGGATTCTAGAGAAGAGTTTCTAAGAGGCACTCTAGAATATTACTAATTAACGAGATAATCAGGAACCAGTCCTGCCAGAGATATAACAGGGGCTGAGTGTGTTTTTTGTTTCCTGGAAGCATTCTATGAAGTCTCTTATATCTTTGTTAAAAAAGATTGAGACATAAATGTTGACGATAAGCAGGCTATAAGGCCTTGAAGCTGCTGGGTGAATGTGCCTATGTGGGAGTGAAATTAATGAAATGTAACCTTTAAAGAGGGAGTTAGTGGCACAATTAACAAGGAAGGTAAAGAATGTGAGTTGGGAGATGTGGGTCTGTACTCACCAAGTGAGTAGCAAATTACTTAATTTCACTTGATGTGCCTCTGTTTTCTGGTCTGTACACAGATGACCACATTGATAATGGGGACATTCGGCTTTGGGGAATGAAATAAAGCATCAGGCCAACGTCACTCAACAGTCAGTGCCTTCCAAGGGTCATCTCACAAATATGAACTGATGCTTCTGCCTTTGGGTCCCACTAAATTGAAAGAGGTAGACCAGCAAGATGGCAGAGCCAGTGCAGGCCATTGATGTCAAGCCTGACGACCTGCCTTCAATCCCCAGGACCCATAAAGTGGGAGAAAACCAAACTCTTACAAATCATTTTCCATCCTCCACATACACATCCTTCACATATACACATACAAAACCAAACAAATAAATGCAATTTAATTTGTAAATAAACAGAAGGTACTAGAAGTACGCTGACTCTCACAAATATTTACAAAATTATGGGGATACCTCTACTTTTGCAAAAAAGATGGGAGAGACGACTGATGGTTCCAAGGCAAATGATGCTAGGGAGAAATGAAGATGAGGAGGAGACCTGACTGAGTGTGAAGTTCCTCTCGTATACTGAATTAGTCCTGATAACACAGCCGCCTTTCTGTTTACATTAGTGATCTACAGTGGCACCCAGAGTTCCCCAAATACAACCTGCAAGAAAATCTCACAGAGTGGCAAAGTCTCCTGGTAGGCAGCCAAGAGCCAAGTGCTCAGCTCTCGACTGCTCAGGTAGCTTTTGCCTTCCCCAGGGTAATTGTAAAGAACTCCAAGCGCATACAAGAGGTCTTGGGTTGGCCTTAAACCTGGAGTGAACCAAAACCATGGGAGAAGCTATTTACGTGCTTATCTTCACCAGCATGATTAAGCCTAGAAATTAGGTAAGGAGGAAAGGAAGCGAGGAAACACTGAAAGTTGAGAGCCAACTGGGGCCCAGGCAGAAATGAAAGCAGGAGGTGGCCCAAGCCTGAGTCCTATCCAGTCTGCCTACTTTCTGCCAGTTACTTTCCCACGTGGCCTCCATCCCCAATCTGAGAAATGGGCATAAAAATAGAAGGCCTGGCATGCAATCCTTGTGCCAACTGTGTTTGCAGTTCTTCCAAGTGAAATCCACCTTGGCGCTTCTAGTAGAGCCATATGTGAACCTTCCTTCTACTGGGTGCTCATACCCCAGCCTCCCTGCAGGGGCCAGGGCTAAGGACAATAAGGAATGCCCTTCATTCTTCTCCATTCGCACCCGTCAGTGGCCTTTGAAGGTGGCAGAGTGACAGAGTGCTGCCTACCACGTGCTAGACTCTGCTTGCTAGAACTACAAACGGAACAAACCACACTAGCAACCCGAGCTCCACTGGGGGTGAGTATTTTCAGAGCTGTGTTTGACCCGTGGTGCCTCCTTGGTTATCCTGAAGCGCCGGTTATAGGACAACTGGAAGCACAATGTTTACTTCCTACAGGATTTAAAATCACTCCGAGGAGCTCAGATAGAGAAGCAGCTCCTACACCTGCTGGTCAAAGTTGTTGGTAGAGCTGGGCAGGGATTAGCACCTGCTGCTGCTTCAGAACTGAAGTGTCCCCAGTACACTGGCAACCCTTTTTCAAAAAGAGTGATCTGTATTTAATTCACATGCAAACAAGGGGACAGGCCAGGGGAGGTTGCTTTTACTCTGTTGCTTAACAATTAAACAAAGGAAAGATGCTATATTTAAAGGCAGCGGACGGAAAAATCCATGAGTACATGGGCATCACTGTGAGAATCAAACAGAAAGTTCGGTGAATCTGCTCAGTACTTTTCTCTCTGGCTTCCCCTGGGTGCAATAATTGAAAGGACTGAAGAGCAGTTAGCAGTTCCCCCCTAACAAGGGGAGGGGGAACTTATGTAAAGAAAGGTGAGGAATTTAAAAAGACAAATACAAAAAGCCAGGCAGTGATGGTGCACGCCCTTTAATCTCAGCACTTGGGAGACCGAGGCAGGCAGATCTCTGTGAGTTTGAAGCCAGCCTCAACTACAAAGCAAGTTCCAGGACAACCAGAGCTGACAGCAGAGAGACCATGTCTTGAAAAAAAAAATTGAACACATAAAAGTTTGCAGGCAGATGTGTTTGAGGTAGACAGCAATTTCTTGTTCTTTAAAATCAGGAAGTAGGAATGCTGTTCCTAGCCTCTCAATACACACTGTAATAGTAGAATTAAGGGCAAAGCTGAAGGAACACAGTCTCAGTGGCGAAACACTTCCAGATACTTCTGGAAAGCACATTTCGGATGCACCTGACACTGCCCTCAAAATATTGACTTTATGTTTTGGTAGATATCAGGATTTGTCGTCCCTGGAGGTAAATATTGACCTCTGTGTTGCCGCAGTCAATATTTACTGTGCTTCTGGCTTCCATAAATCTTGTTCTGCACCCAGATGAGAATTTTGGCCTGCAATGACTAAGCTAGCTGTGTGGAAAGAGAAGTTTTCAGGGAGGAGGTACAGGAACTGAATAATTCTTTCAGTGTTGCATAAAAGAGGGGCCCTGACTGCTGAGTGAGTGTGGGTTTGCATTCAGCATGGCCCTGGTCTAACTCCTAACTTCTCCTGTGTGGGTTAAATCCAGTTCCCCGACAGCAACAGAACTTCAACAAAAAGAATGTCTTAGTTGGGGTTTCTTTGTTGTTGTTATTGTTGCTCTACATAGCTCTGGCTGTTCTGGAACAATCTGTATAGACTAGGCTGGTCTTGAACACGCAAATATATGTCTAGCTCTGCCTCCTGAGTGCCAGGATTAAAGACATGTGCCACCATGCTCGGCTAGTTAGAGATTCCATTGCTGTGATAAAACTCCAAGACCAAAGCTAACTTGGAAAGGATTTATTTTGAGTGGGTTCCACATCACAGTCTATCGCCAAAGGAAGTCAGGGCAGGAGCCAGTGCAGAAACCTAGAGGCAGGAGCCAAAGAAGAGGCCAAGAAGTTGCTCACTGGTTTGTTCCTCTTGGCTAGCTCAGCCTGCTCTCTTGTGCACCCCAGGACCAGCCGCCAGGGTTGGCACCATCCACATTGGTCTGGGCTCTCCCACGTCATTCACTAATTAAGAAACTCCCCATAGGCTTGCCTACAGGCTAGTCTGGTAGGGCTATATCCTCAGGTGAGGTTCTGTCTTCCCAAATTTCTCTATATTGTGTCAAACAGGCATAAAAATTGACCTGTACAGAGAGCTATCTACTACTCTGGCTATTTTAGCAACAGCTGTTCAGCCATTGTTGCTTTGGTATTCTAGGAAGAACTTGTTCTTTAACAGTCTGGAGAATGATCTGTGATAGCTATGCTTTTGGTTTTGAGTGAGCGAGTTTCTTAAGTACACAGCAAACAAAAGTTAAAGGATAAATAGCCAGTAGTGGGACCACAGGTCTGTGCCCTGTGCAGCACTGGGGTTGAGACCCACGCTTTGTGCACACTAGATAGGCATTGTGCCAACTGTGCAACCTCCACAGACTTCTTTCGACTAACACACAACAGTTATCAACCTCTGGATGAAAGAGTCAAATACACGGCTTTAGGTGGCTAATAGGGTCAACTACTGTATACTCATTCCAAGATGCTCTTCGAAGAGTGCCAGGGTTGAGAATCAACCTGCCTGGAGTGACAAGCCCATGAAAAAGGAAATACGTTGGTCTCTGTCCAGTTTCCCATCACTCTGAGCACAGTGCTGGAAGCTTACATCATTTAAAAGTATATATAAGAGTAGTCCTCATTAGCCCCTGTTCCAGTGGGGGGGAAACCGGCAGCTGAATACTGGAATCCTGTGATAAGATGCCTCAAAAGCAATAGGGATGCCAGGCAGTGATGCTCATGTGCACACTAATAGTGAGGGCTCTGTGTGTGTGTGTGTGTGTGTGTGTGTGTGTGTGTGTAAGGTAAAATAAGTAGATTTAAAGAAATATCTAAAAGAAAAAAAAAATCAACCGACAAAGTTACGGAGAAATACAAATGTATTGCACCATAGAGGAGTTGCCTGGCTTCTTTTGAAAAACTGGCAAAAACCCATTTGTTTTTAACTCATCTTGATGTCTTCACCAGACTTTGAGGTTGATAGCTAGCCAGGAGAAAAGCATCAGCCCACCTCTTTATTCTCCGCCGTGCTTTCTGGGCAGGCGTTGTCCATTATGGAAAGCTGAGAAGTGGCTCTTTGATTTTGTCTACATTTGATTAAGAAGCTCCGTGCTCGGCGGACCAAACTTCACCAAACTGCTAATTGTTTTATAAATGAGAATTATGACACTTTTAACGAGCCACCCATCTTGGGGGGCATTGTTGCGGGGCAGATGCTCTCACTCTGCTGAGCTGTCTTGTTCTGAGATCTGGGTCCCTCATTGCTTATAAACCACACTGTTTATTGAGTATTAACTCTGGCATAGTTGTTTATGGTGGGAGCGTATTGCTTAATGCCTATAAAAAGCCGTACAAATGAGCTACTTAGTGTCTGTGAAGTCCACCCCCCCCACACACATGCTCACGCACCTACGCGTGTGCACACACACATACATGCACAAAGACAAGTGGAGATGTCCATACATGCTCACAGGGCTACGTTGTAGCTCATTAGCGTAAAAGAAACACAAAGGTGGTATGGACAGACTTCTGCAGCAGTAAGGAGCAGGCAGCATGTGTTGCTTGGTAACCAGGAAGCCACTCTTCCTTGACTCATCAGAGTGTCAACCATATATTTTGTGCCGTACATTACCTACAATGAAAAGGTTGGTGACCCAATGAAATATCAGATTAAGTCAAACTATTAACTGGACAAATGCATTTAAAGTGCCCTTGTACGCTTGGTTTTGTGTGATTAGTATACACGATGTTCTGCCAAGGCGAGCATGAATCATTAATATATTCAGAGCCGCTGCTCTCTACGGCGAAACAATAACTCACAGGCAGTAATGCCGTGCGCTGTGTTTAGACGATGTGGAGCCTTCAGCTAGGGTGATCTATGGTGCTGTTAGTTTTTGGTAGGGACACAAGTGCCTCTTTTTCTTTTCCTCCTGATTGTAAATAGCATTTGTCATTCCCTTAAAAAGACAGAAAAATCTTTCCCCAGAAAAAAAAACTGCCCACCACATGATTGTGCCCATGTGGGGGAGGGGAAATAACTTGGCCATTAAACTTTGCCTTGTGAGGGTTTTTATCCTTTATCTTATGCATCCACTCTTCTCCAGCTGAAACCTATACCTTTTAGACCTGTGCTGGAAGACTCTGAATATTTAAAGTTAAAATAATGCAGAGGTACTTTCACGGGGTGAAAGTAGTTATGTGGTGAAACCTGGGCTCATTTTCCCCTTCTGCCCTTAATCAGCATATTTAAGACACATGAAAACATTTTGAGGCAGTAAGGAGTCGAGAGGACAGAGGATAACACTCCTCCCTGTGACCCTCCGCCTCTTTCCTGGGATCCTCTCCTCCCACCATCAATGAGGAGAAAGCTTAGTCTTATGGTGCTCTCCTTCAGGTGAGATGAAACAGAGTTCCGCAGGACAGTCTGTCCAACCAACATGTGTCGAGCTCCTGTGCATGAGGCACAGGGCTGAGACCCACGATGGTGGTGCTTACAGGAGCCACATCAAGCCACCAGGCAGATACTGGGAGCTGATCACTGTAGTCTAGACCAAAAGATACTAACACAGTTCCTAAGATTGACCCAACTGGGAGCTGAGCGCCACAGCCTAGCCCAGAAGAGGCTAATGCAGTTTCTGAGATTGTCCCACCAACAGTTTAACTATTCATTAACTTTTCAGTGAGGGTTAGAGATGAAAAGAAAAAAGACTACTGGTAAGTACAACTAAATAATTGATAGAGTAAAACAATGGCCAAATAAGTGAATTTGTGGTAGCTTTTGGTAGCCCAGAGATATTAATTCTTTATTATTTGTGATGCTGTTTCTTTCTGAAACAACTTTATGGTGCACGTTCACATCTGTTCTCACGAGCTGTCAGTGGAGAACCACAGCTCAGCTCTAAGGACTTAAAGGAGACTTCATCTCAGAGGCAAATACGACTGCATAGCCCAAGAACATAGTTTTAGGTCACCCCAAATCCCATGTTCTAACAGTCCTATGAAGTTTTATAGCCACGGAACAAAGAAAAATCATAAATCAAGATTATTTTCAAATACATTGGTAGAAACATCAAATAGACGGGTCACAGAAAAGTGGGGAAATCTGAGCTATGTGTCACATAGGCCATATGATGGCATTCCTAGACTTTGGATTGGTACAAACTTGGGGTCTGTTTGTACATTTCAAAAGATTTACCTAACGCTCACAAAGATGTTAGTGCAAATACAGAGGAGGACTGTAAATGACTGACTTCAGTATTTTACCCTTCCATACATTCAACTTCTAATCCGCTAATCAGCCTTGCGGAAGGTTTGGCATAAACTGTGGTTCTTTCCGGCGACTGACTGTCATTCCCAGAGAGCACCATGCTGGTGTTTGAGGATACCACGTGTCTCTCAGAAGCAGCACAGCAATCCCCCTACCCCGCAATTGAAACTCTAGCACCTAAAAGCAGCACTTAAACTCAGCTCTCCTTTTATCTCCTTTCCTCTGGATTGCTTACTGGACAGCCACCAGTCAGAGCCGCTGTTCGTTACAGGCGACATTTAAGGAAGTAGCCAATGATCTCCATGAATGGTATGTTCAGAGCCCCACCCCCAAAAGATGCCTGAAACCTCAAAGAAACTAAGTCCTGTATTTAATGCTTTTTCCGTTTTAACTGTTTACCAGGTGGTATAGTTAGAACTTTTGCAGTCTGAGGTATAGCAATCAAGGTAACACAAATCTCTTTTATTGTCTTATAATTATCACACACACACACCACATGTGATTATAATACAGTGACTTCAGTATATGGTTTTTTTCTTACATTAGCTACTAAGTGGTGAAAATGATTCACACCATGATTTATATCTTAGTGTGAACACTCTAGACAAAGGCATGCTCACAACCAGGCAGGGAGTTATACAACTTAATAACTGCTGAATTCTGGAATTTTCCATATGATATTGCCAAATTATCACTAGTGTAGATTTATTTAAAAAAACAAAGCCATGGATCTCAAAGCTCTGTTTTTTTTTTAAGTAAATTTTATTAAATTATAAAAGTTTCCATTTCCGCCCCCCTCCCAACACCCTCCCACTCCCCCCACTCCCTCTCCTCCTCCCTCTTCGTCCCCCAGGGCAGTCAGGGTTTCCTGCCCTGTGGGAAGTTCCAGTTCCTTCCCCCTCCCTCCAGGTTCAGGAAGGTGAGTGTCCAAACAGACTGGATCCCCAAAATCCAGTATATGTAGAGGAAACAGGTCCCAGTGTCATAGTCAATGGCTTTTCAGAAAGACTTCGGGCCAGCCACAGTCAGAGAATCCGGCCAAATTCCGAGAATCTGGTTAGATCACGTCCTTGTTCAGTCCCAGTCCAACTGGCCTTGGTAAACTCTCATCAGATCCGTTCCCTTGTATCAGTGGGTGATAGCATCCCTCGCAGTACTGATTTCGTTTTTCATGTTCTTCCTCCTTCTGCTCCTCATTTGGACCTCGGGGGGCTCAGTCCGGTGCTCCAATGTGGGTCTCCGACTGTATCGCTGTCCTTCGCCAGATGAAGGATCACTCCGAAGGCCCTCTGGATGGAAGCTGGGATGGCTGGCGGGG
Organism: Myodes glareolus; assembly: GCF_982192425.1. Lineage (NCBI taxonomy): Eukaryota > Metazoa > Chordata > Mammalia > Rodentia > Cricetidae > Myodes > Myodes glareolus. The sequence goes on along the minus strand of NC_142039.1, from coordinate 22,199,497 downwards.
AAGCTAGCAGGGTGGAGCCAGCAGAGCAGGCTGACCTGGGAGTCTATGGGGTCGGGGAGCTCAAAGCTCTCTTTTTTAAAAAATTTATTTATTTTTATTTTCAAGTATGTAAATACTCTTCAAGTTGTGTGTGTGTGTGCGTGTCTGTGGATCACGTGTATGACAGATGCTCTTGGAGGCCAGAAGAGAGAGGCAGATCCCCTGGGACTGGAGTTACATGTGACTGTGAGTCGCCATATAGATGCTCAGACCCCAACCTTGGCCTCAACAAATGCTGAGGCATCCCACTAGCCTAGAATCTCCAACCTGTTACCTTCTAAAACAAAGTACATTTACACCCCTTGCGTTGGCTAACAAGGAAGAGCACAAATCTATATTGCAATGATCTCTTGGAAAATTACTTTCATTTATGAGAACGTGGCAACCCGACACATTTGCTTCACAGGCAGAATGAACCACCTGACTGTGCTTTCCTTCCAAAGTATCTCAGACCTTCGAGCACCTTGAGAAACAACACCATCTCCATTGTCATGGGCTGATCTCGGTCTCCCTCAGAATTCATAAGGTAGAGTCCCAACCCCCAGCACCTTTATATTAGTCAGTTGTAACTAAAACTGATTAAAAAAATCATGACCAAAAGCTGCTTAGGGAAGAAACAGTTTCTTTTGTCTTACAGTTCCAGAGGGACAAGAGTTCAAGGTAAGAGGTACAGTCACAAATAGCAGGCAGGGCAACAGGGTCAGGAAGTGGAGAAGTCACTCACTTCTTGGACCACAGACATGAAGCAGAGAGTGAACTGGAAGTGGTATGGGCTTTTTAATTCCCAAAGCCCCTTGCCAGTATCATACTTCCTACAGGGCTGTACCTCCTAAACTCCCGAAACCTTCAAGCACCAGTAACTGTGGATGGACAAGTGCTCGAAGATCCACATTTAGAGGGAATATTTTCATTCAAAGCACTACAACCTCTGAATACAAATACCCTCGAAGACTTAGTCCTTAAAGACAAAATTAAGTTACAACCAAGTCACAAAAATGGGCTTTGATTCAATCTGACTGTCATCATAAAAGATTAGGACACAGACACAGGCAGATGAAGGATGAAGACCGTTTCTACCACCTGAAAGGAGAAACAATCTTACTGATACCTTATTCTTGGTCTTCCAGCCTCCAGAATCAAAAGAAAATAGATTTCGTAGAATAATCCATTTAGTCTGTGGTTTTGTTATGATAGCCCTGGCAAATCAGTGCATTCATGTTCACATGTTTCTGGAAATACCAGAAACACACGCATGCACACCCACACCCACTCACATGCACACAACACAGACATGCATGCACACAAGCATGCATATGAATGTGCGCACACACATAAAGTCTTTAAACCAGCTATTAGAAAAAGCTGAGCAGTACTTCAGAATAAATATCCATGTATGATAGTTACCATCCAAATCAGACCAAAGCACTTTGATTTTCATCTGACAACAAAGTCGTGCAATGAGATGAGATCATCTTGCTTCTTTGCCCATTGTCTTATGTTGATATAAAAGGTACTCACTTTTCAAAGGATCCTAGTTTGACAACTCAAAACATATACAGTGCATACCCATGGGCATTCCCACTCACATACATGTACACACATGTGAATGAACATGGAGTTCAGAATACAAAAGAAAAGTACCAAGGAAAGGTTTACACTGAGAAGGGGAGGAAGGAGCGGCACTTATCTATCTCTAAAATCTATCTGCACAGTGCTAGGAAAATGTCGACTCCAACAAATCCTTCATTCCATTATGACTGTACATAATGGAGGCCATAATGACTCCCTTATTCTATTAGCACCCAGAAGAGAGGTCATAAAATAATACAGTGTGTTTATTAGGACAGAGAACGGAATGGAAGCTGATGAATGTACCAGGAAAGAACCATTAACAAAACGATGAATTCAGGTTATGTTTGCATTCCTATTAGGCTGAATTCACATTTGTTAGCTTAAGTAATCCCAGTGTTTCAGTTAGAGCCATACACATATAAAAGCAGCGTCTGAGTCTCAAAGGGATCGTCTTCTCATGTGTCCATAGAAACTCAACTACTTTATCTCTCCCCTAAGACGTGGAGGACTCCACAAGATCCGAGTACATATTAAACAAATTAAGTTGTCAAATAAGAGGTGAAAATTGCCCTGGGGTCATTTACTATTCTTATTTATGTAGGTCTGGGAGATAAAATAGTATTAACTGATGAACTTGTCTCCAATAGTTTCAAAAGTTCATTTGTAAAAATGACAAAGAGTTGAATTAAGCATGAAGAATATAAATGATGAGGACCGCAATGACATCAAGGCCATGTGTCCTTGTGGGGCAGCATCTCCTTTTAGGTTTTTCTGAATATTAGATCAGTATAAAGAATGTCAGGGAGCAGGGCAGAAACTCCACTTCATAGGAGGGAAACATTACACATATCTGAAAAATTCACTTCCCAAAGTGAAAATGAGAGGAACCTATAAGAATCTATTATAAACTTAGAGTCTATATTTTAAAAGGATTTTTGAAAAAGGATTGAAATACTTCATTGTTGTGCTGGTTGTCTTGGATTGCAGGTTTTCTAGTCTTATGTGGATGCTGAGTATGGTGCTGGGATGGAAGTGGAAAAAGATAGACAACTCGGGAGACCAGTGAGCAGGTTCACAGGACTGCATCCTTGAAGGAAGGTGCTCCAAGCCAGGCAATTCTGTTGCTGGAGTTATTAGAGCTATCTTGAGCAATGTAGGCTATGATGACCATCCTCAATATGCCAGTGGAAAAAAATGAGTAGTGGGCATGACCTAATAGTTCCAGTCAAGGCATGCATGGTGGTTTGAATGAAAATGCCCCCATAGGCTAATAGGGAGTGGCACTATTAGGAGGAAGCTGTGGCATTGCCTTTTGGAGGGGGGGGGCTGTCACTGGGAGGTTTCAGATGCTCAAGCCAGGCCTATTGTCATTCATTATTCTTCCTGCTGCCTGCCAATCTGGATGTAAAACTTTCAGCTCCTTCTCCAGTACCATGTCTGCCTGCACAATGCCATGCTTCCTGCCATGACAATAATGGACTAAGCCTCTGAAAGCTGGCTATAAGCCAGCCCCAGGGAAATGTTTTCCTTTATAAGAGTGGCATGGTCATGGTGTCTCTTCACAGCGATAGAAACCCTCACTGAGACAGTGTGGCCCCACCCACCATTCATCATCTCAGTTACAGTGTCTTCTGCAAGATGATCTGACGAGTTGTCAGAACTGTGAAGTCACTTTCCTGGAGACAAGCCCCACAACTTGCTGGCAACAGGATTCACCATCTTCCTTCTCCCATCATGAGATTCCCGGGGAAACTCCAATTCCTTGAGGTTCATTGTCTCCATAGACTGATAGTCGACGGTAGAGGCACAAGTATTTCTTCAGAATATCTTCATTCTCACTGGCAGGGATCGTTATGGTGCCTCTGGGAAATAGTTAAGACACGGAGCAGTCTCCTATGGAGTGTGTAGAAAGAAAACAGCCCATGGACACCATGATCTCAGCTTTGCAGGGTCCCTTTCTGATCTTTGACCTGCAGAACCATAGGTAATAAACGTGTACCACTTTATGCCATTTGGTCTGGAGGAATTTGTTTTGGCTGCCATAGAAAACTATACAACATTCCAGAGGAATAAGGACTATGGAGCCTATGCAGGTCAGAGTCAGGCTATTAGAGAAAGGTGTGTCTGTGAACTCCAAACTTAAAAAGAGACCTCTGCAGCACAGAATAAATGGATCTGTGGTTCCTAACGGGAGTCTGGGTAGAGTGCATAACTAAATCCCAAGAGAATAAATAATATTTTGGTGGACCATGGGATATGGCTTACTGATGCTTCCACATACCTCCATTGAGCCTAATGACACTCTGAAGGAAGATTAGGAAGGGGACTCCTGTCTCACCTCGGATGACATCTAAAGATGCATCTGTCATCCGTCTCTCGAGTCCCTCACAGAAGAGGTAGGCATCAGCAGATCCTTGTCTGTCTGTCTGTCTCTCCAGTCCAGGTCACCAGCCTAACTGCTGGAACCTGGAAGCTGGAGTTTAGAAAGGACAGGCTACTTAGTGAAGAAAAATGCATTGAGAATTCACTAGAGGATTAATTTTTTAGGATTAATATGACTTATTTTTTAGTTCTAACAAAAAATATTTTAAGAAAGTGAATGAAATACTATTGAAGCTAAGAAAAAATATTTTTGGGGATATTTGTATTAAGAACTCATAGCAGTAATTGAAATATTTTCATTTCATGTTGTGTGACCAATAAAGTACAAGTCTCAATATAACCATTTTTACAATTCAATAAGGCGACTGTCACAGTAATGGATTGCCAAGTAGTTGAGGACAGAATCCACACGTTTCTATGTTAAACAGGAAGTAACCAGAAAGGATAGTAAAGTAATTATGAGGATTTTAGCTTCACTCCCCAAAGATATCAAATACTTTTGATTGTACAACCGTGTAACCATACTAACTCAGTTCCTTTACCCTCTAGAAGTATTGAATAGAACTTTCTAAGGCTTCCTGCCCCTCTTGCAGCCAGGAGATGGTTTTGTGATTCAATTCCAACCAATAGACTGGAGATGAAGTCTGATGAGAACGGGGAATCTTCTAAGAGAGTTTTTGCTGCTTAATTGAAACAGTAGTGGAGGAATACTGCTTACATTCAAGGGCAGGAAAGTCACAGCCATGTGAAATCAAGAATAGCTGGCTTGCAAGTATGAAAAGAAGAGGCAAAGTGCCACACTGTTGGATCAACCTGCGCCAAACATTCTCAAAGAAGGGAAGCCATCCTAAAAAAAACAAGAATCAAAGTTTATAGATCAAGAAGCCACTGAGACCACCTGGGAGATGCCTGGCTGTATTTCAAGCCTTGCTGGAAAAGAAATGCTAATTATTAAAGTATTTGATTTTTTCTTTCCTTCCATCTCAAACTATCCTAGTATATGCCTCGCATTTATATATATATATATATATATATATATATATATAGAGAGAGAGAGAGAGAGAGAGAGAGAGAGAGAGAGAGAGAGAGTAGGTGGAGTCAAAGAGATGCCATGTAGATACCAGAGGGGAAAGATCTGAGCTGTCAGCTGGAACCTTGCCAGCATAAAACAATGCCAAGCAAGAGGCATATGCTAAATGTTTCAATAAGGAGTCTAAGTCTTGTATTAGGAATAGCTTGGCCAAGTCATGAGAGGAAAGTAACTATGACTATCTAATCTTCAACTCTATTGAAGACATGAGAAGAGAAATATTAACTAAGTAGACAGGAAGTGCAATCAAGCAACTTCCAAAATGTGCAATAAATGACTACCTGGCTACCTGGGCAATCACCCAAAGTCTCATTTGCAACATTTGAGCAACCAACTTTGGCTAAGGCCTAGAGTAACTGACAGATCATTTTCCAAGGCAGGAAAAATTTCAGAACCTTCTTACCTTGTCTTGGCAAGTCATTGTTTGACAGTCATTTTTTCTTGTATCTTGCATGTCCTGTCCAGACACACTGCATTTTGTCAGTTATTGAGGCATAGTCAGTTCCTTGTTCAAAGGCCAGTTTTTCCAAGAAGAAAACAAGTTCCAAGTGAAGTGTCTTCAGTGCTCAACATTCTCTCGGGAATGTATTGGTGCTGCCTGGAGCAACTGTGTCTCATGTCAACAGAACCCAACGTTAGTTAAATGTCATTTTCTATAGCTCTTTGAAGTGGTTGAGGATTACCTATTTATGTGGAATACACTCTCTATGCATCTAAAGAACCTGATTAGTCTAACTATAACAAATATGGATGACTACAGAACTTTAACACTTAATACCTATATAGCTTAAAGACTAAGACTTCATACTAGAATATTAAGCAATCTTTAAACAACTGTGTAATAAATGAGGACAATGATCTCAAAATGTAAACAATGTATAAGTATCTTGATCAAAGGAAGAAATGTATAGTGAAATATGATAAATATATCCTAAAACTGTATCAATATACAAAATGTCTTAAACAGAGGTAGAAGCATACATGCATAGAATATGACAAAACAACTTTGCCTAGGTTACAAATATTGTAAAGAGAAATAGGAGCATATTCAATATAATTTGAATTTGTATCAATAAACAAGAATCCTTACCAATGTAAATAGTCTATAAATAATAGTTCACAAGTATTCACTCTATTACTCACATTATTATTAGTGTGAGGTTACTCACACTAATCTACCTATTATCCCATCCAATTTTCCTTTTTTTACCCCAAGGAGATCCCTGAGCCTACATAATTTCCACCCCAACTTTGTTGGGAGAGGGGACATTGTCTTCCAGAATTACTTCCAGCTGTCATGGGGGCAATGTTCTTTCTATGGGATCCTGTAAAAGTAAAATGATGGTTAAGTTTCAAGATTACTGGTATCATTGCAAATAGTCTCTGAGTACTCAGTAGGGTTTTTCTGAAGTTCTTATTTGAAGTTCTGGCCATAATGTTTTAAGAAGGTGGACCATTTCAGCTAATCAAGCTGGAATCATTTTGAGCAGCTAGTACCTAAAACTGGTCTTAAAGTAGTGCTATCAACATCATGACATCATATCAACCAGATGGAATCATTGTTTTGGGGTCCCATCTTCTTCCTGAAACCTCAAGGATTACTTCAGGAATATTTATTATCCATTGAATACATAATAAATACTTAAGCATTATTTATATAGACATATACACAACAAAAGGTATGGTAGAGACAAAAATAGGTATGGAGAAAAGTAAATTTTTTTCTAAATTCTTTCTTCTTTCTGTCCCATATGTCCCTTTTTATTTGAATAGAAAAGGGGAAATGATGTAGGAAGTCCTTCTGTATATGTGCTACTTTTATTTGTTAATGAATGAATCTGTTTTGGCCAGTGGCTTAACAGAATAGAGCAAGGCGAGAATTCCAAGCAGATAGAGAAGGAAAGAAGGTGGAGTCAGGGAGAAGCCATGAAGCTGCCATGGGATGCCTCCATGGGAGCCCTCAAAACTTTGCCAGTAGGCCATGGCCTCATGGTGATGCACAGATTAATGGAGATTGGCTAATTTAGGATATAAGAACTAGCAAGAAATACACTTATGCTATTAGCCAAACAGTATTTCAAACAATATAGTTTCTGTGTGATTATTTCAGGTCTGAGTGACCGGGAACAAACAGAAAGCCTCCGATGACACTAAACACAGTTTTGAAGTCTTCCTAGTGGCTGTAGGTTTACTTCCCGTCAAGAACATTTCCTTTATTTTAGAGAGAGTCTAACATCCTAACATCATTTCTTAGTGTTCTAAACAAAATGAGAATGTGGTGCTAGAAATTAGTTCCATCTCCTGCCTTGGAAAAAAAATGGAGAGAAGTTCAGTGTTCTTTCCTGGCTTGGAAAGGGATGCTGGTTACACTCAGTCCCAAGTACAATCAGGGGTGGGCAATGGACCAGCAATGAGTCAATAGGATGTGTCACCCTTTCCCCTATGTGCTCTTATAAACAATACAAATTAGTGTTCTGCTTCATAAGCCAGATGCCCGCAAAGTGCTTCTTATTATGGAAAAGCTCCGTGCCTCACAATCAGCAATGTCAAAACATGAGCTATTATGTTCTCAAGAAGCCATTACTAGTTTAAGTTTAATTTTGTTTATTGGGCAGAACTGTACACTTAAGGCTTGAGAGAAATGTTTATTGCCAGTAACAATAACAATAAGAATGGCTGATGTGTTTCTGCTCCTTAGGCAGACTTGGATACTAAGCCTGGTCCAAGCTATTAGAGGATTGGGAAGCGAGGGTGATTTTGCTGAACACCTACTATGAATGAGTCACTCTTCTGGGCATTTAATAGACAGCCTTCTGTGTCAATCAATTTTTTTATCATTATTTTTAACTTCCTGAGTACATCCCATGGCAATTATCAATGTTGTTCTGTCAATAGTGAAATAAGCTTAAAGAAATAAGGAATTGTTCCCAGAGTAGAGGTGTCACCAATCAGTTCTCCCATATTAAGGCCAATTGCAAAAGGCATGTGTCTATTCTATAATCATCTTAGCTCACTTCACTGCCATGACTTCCAGAAGCACTCATGTCTAGATAGATGGATGCCTCAGAAGGCCTGGGAATATTAATCCATGAAACCTGGCATAATAGCAATGCTAGGGAAATTATTCTATGAATTTAAGCTCAATGAAGTGCTAATTTGTTACATCCTTTGACGAGACCTTATTTTGACAGGCTGCATTGCCCTTTCTGGAAATTCCAATTTTGATAGTTAAAACTAATCATTAACTTGACTGGATTTGCAATCACATTTAGGAGACATATCCCTGGGTCTGTCTGTGGGCATGTTTCTAGTGTTGTGTCTCAAACAGGAAGAATTAACCTGAATGTAGACCCACCATACGCCAGTCTGGGGTGCTGGGCTGGGTAAGGAGGAGGAAGTACAGCATCAGCATCTGTCTCTCTCTGCTTCCTGACTGGATGCAACATGACCAGTGCCTCTGGCTCCTACCGCTCATCCTTTCCCACCATGGTAACTTGTCCCTGCACCTGAGAAGTTTCCTTTATTAAGTTGTTGTTATCAGGTATTTTGTCACAGAGCTAGAAAACCTTTACAATGCCCCACTGTGGAGACACTAATGCTAATCTCAGGTAGCCCTTGAACTTCCAATAACAGGAGCTGCTTTACTACTTTCAGAGGGCCAGAGCTACCTCACCTGCCTTCTGCAGGAGCTGTGTTTACAGTGATGTTCGCATTATGAATACTCCGAAATCAATGTTAGTGTACACTTAAGCTGTAGAATATGTCAAACTATATACTTTAAAATAGTGACTTTTATGTTATGTAAATTTTATAACAATAAAATCAAGCTAACCCTAGTAAGACTCTGTCCCATGATCACCGAGACTTTCTGTTTATCTTGACTAAAGAGTCATAAGGAAAACCAACTCTGGCTATCCAAATACCACAGGATTTTCATAGCTTATCCTGTTATTGAATAAGTGTCACCCAGCAGGTGACCAATCCCAGCTCAGTTAATCTGTTTTGCCATGTCAATAGCCCGGCACAATGTATTGCTAGACAATAAAAGGCCACCAGTATCTCTTACATTTTTTGTTTCTAGGGACGGTTCTGATGTGAAAAGGAACTGTGCAGAGCACATGGTGAGTCCTCAGTAAACTCCACCAGTTAGGAATGAAAGTCATCCATCAAGAATACCAGTGAAGAAAGCACAGGACAGTGGTTCCCTTAAGATCCTAGGAAAGAGATGAGAAAAAGTGGGGTAATATTTTCATTAGATTTTGTATTAGATTGAGTGATTGATTAAACAGGACTTTACGTAGCCCCAGATGTTGCTGAATTCATTATGTAACTGAAGATGACCTTGAACTTTTGACCTTTCTTAATGATCGTCAGCTATTCCTGGCAATTACTATTTCGAGGAATGTCATGGAGAGTTTAAGTTCCTGACAAACAAGTGCCCAAAGCCGTCAGTCTTTAATTGCCTAGTGAAATACAGTTTGAAGAATTAGCTCACGCTTCCTTGTGGCTCTTCCAAAGACTGCTAAAGCATCCGATATCAGACATATTTCTCTTACAGGCTAAATCCGGGTATCTATTTCTTTAAGACGTCGTGCTCTTTGCCCCAAAAGGATAAAGCACAAGACCACGTTGCGGGAAGTGGCACCTTCACACTCCCTTTTCTGACTTTCTAAACTGCCTCAGGCCCGTGTTTTTCTCTTTCCGTGTCTTCTGGTGAGGAGAAGTTAGCGTTAGGTCACAGCGGCACAGCATCCGACAGAAGAGCTTGGAGGAAGAAAGATTCATTTTGTCGCACAGTTGCAGGTGTTAGCATCCCCACGACAGGGACAGCATGGCAGAACAGCCCAGTTCACATGGGGAGCACATGTACAGGGTGTCCCCCTGATATTAGATTGGAAGTGGGATAACACAACCTGAGAACCTGCCTCAGGAACCCAGTTCATCCAGCTAAGCCCATCTCCCCAGCTTTATAGAACTTTCCAAAATAACACTACCAATCGGGGATGACATTTTCAAGACATGAGCCCATGGGGGGCATTTCAAATTTAAAGTATAATGCAGTGTCAAAACTTATGTTCAGAAGTGAGGGGTTCCCAGTAAAAATTAAATAAAAAAATAAAAAATAAATTTAAAAAATTTAAAAAAATAATAAAAAAAAGAAAAGAAAACGCTTTACTGAGTCAGGTAAGCCAGACCCAAAAAGAGGAATATGGAATGTATTCACTCATAAGTGGATTCTAGCCGTAATTAAAGGTCTTTGAGCCTATTATTCGTGATCCTAGAGAAGCTGGATAGGAGGGTGAACCTGAAGAAAATTCAGGTAGTTTTCCTCCTGGAGAATGGAAATAGACAAGAGTCCCAAGTAACCTCAGGTGCCTGGGGGGGGGGGGGTGGGAGGGTTGCTGGAAGGGGAGAGGGTTAGAGAGAAGGGAGCAAGGGAGGAATGGGGAATGCTCGGGGGACTGGGGGGGGAGGGAGGAAGGATAGATATGGGATCAGGGAAGAATATATCTCAACTAAGGGAGTCAGTTTAGGGTTTACTAGAGACTTGATTATAAATGGGATCCCAGGTCCAAGGAGAGATCCCCAGATTGTTCTCTGGACAGAGGAGAGGGTGCCTGAACTGGCCTTGACCCATAACCATACTGATGAATATTTTGCTTATCACCATAGATCCTTCATCTGGCGATGGATGGAGATGGAGACGGAAACCCACATTGGAACACTAGACTTAACTCCCTAGGTCCAAACGAGAAGCAGAAGGAAAGAGAACGTGAGCAAGGAAGGCAAGATCAGAGGGAACCTTCATCCGACGAGGGATGGCGATACAGACGGAGACCCACATTGGAGCACCGGACTGAGTCCCCAAAGGTCCAAATGAGGAGCAGAAGGAGGAAGAACATGAAAAAGGAAATCAGGACCACGAGGGGTGCGATCACCCACTGATACAAGGGGACTGATCTAATGAGAGTTCACCAAGGCCAGTTGTCTGGGACTGAGCGAGCACGTAATCCAGCCAGATTCTCTGAATGAGGCCGGATTCTCTGAATGTGGCTGGCCCGGAGTCTTTCTGAAAAGCCATTGACAATGACACTGGGACTTGTTTCCTCTGCATATACTGGATTTTTGGGATCCAGTCTGTTTGGATGCTCACCTTCCTGGACCTGGAGGGAAGGGGGAGGAGCTTGAACTACCCACAGGGCAGGAGACCCTGACTGCTACTGGAGACGGAGAGGGAGGAGGGGAGGAAGTGGGGGGAGTGGGAGGGTATTGGAAGGAGGGGCGGAAATGGAGACTTTTGTATTTTAATAAACTTTGAGAAAAAAAAAAGAAGTGAAGCAGCTACTTAGTGACTCTTACAAGTGATGGGAATTAATGCCACGTGAGGTCTCTAGCCGAGTACTGGCTGTTGAGTCTCGTGGCTAGTGGAACAGGCACGTCTCACTTCAGAAGACACAGAGGACTCTGCGGTTGCTCTGCAGCTACCCTCCAACAAGGACCCCAGCTAACAGTCACAAGGCGAATGGAGGTGGAAAGAAGGGTAGCGACTTCAGGTCGAGAGTCATGACGACTGCGTTCTGTAATCACAGCTACCTGATTAGTCCCGGGATCTGAATTCCATTTCCAGAGGAACCCATGTCAGCAGTTTTCTGAGGATGATATTTTTTTCATTTTGTAGCTAGTTTTCATAATAAAATTGCATGAATCAAACGGAACAACAAGGTCCCAGAGAACATGAATAATGAGTGTGAAGGAAAACCCCATTTCAAGTTTCATAACATCAGCAAAAGCTCTAATTCTCTCTCTGAGTTCCCATAAAACACCAAGTGGCTTTTATGCATAAAATAAGCATACATAGGAATCTGATACCATGAATCAAATAATATTGTTAGAATCGCCGTAAGGCTGTGTTTGCTTATATCGACAGCTCCACAGTTTGAGGAATGTTTGGTAGGACTCTTCCCCAATCCTTTCACCAGCAAGCTGCTATCGTCATGTGTAACAGACAGAATAGCTCTTCTACAGTCTCTCATCTCCATATGGGAAGCTGAAAAAAACCCAAGAATTAACCAGGGTTCTTCGTTTGAGAGGATGCAGTGGGAAGCCTCAGGGAAATGCTGTACCACTACCTAAAGAAGCATGGTGTGCTTTGAAAAAGAGATTGCCTTTGTGTGTGTGTGTGTGTGTGTGTGTGTGTGTGTGTGTGTGTGTGTGTGTGTAAGAGAAAGAGAGTGTTACTAACACACGTGTTTTCCTCTCATCCTGTGTCTGTTGACCTTAGATTTAATCAACTGCTCATTTTCCCTCTTCATCTATACCTGTCTTTAACCAGAGACACCACCCAATTTTATACTTTGGGATTTCATTCTATTTCAATCTAAACTGCTAGCAGAAAGGTTTGAAAACTATTAGCTTATACCATCCCTAAATAACCCTCATATTTATTGATTGACATAGTTTTATACTCTTTCTTTGATGCTTATATTTGGGGGTTAGAATTGAAAATTGTTGTAGTTTGAATTGTATCTCTCCCATAAAAACAAACCAAAACCCATATGTTGAAGTCCTAACTCCTTTAAACTGTGATCGTATTTGAAGACAGAGTTTTGAAGAGATTATTAAATTAAAATGAGGTTAATAGGTAACCCATAATTTACTATGACTAGTGTCCTCACAAACCTATAAGCTAAGGAATGCGAAAGAATGCTCCCAAAGTCACTAATGCTATAGAAGAGATATTGGACAGATTTCCTTCTCAAAGTCCTCAAAAGGAATCAGATCTGTCCTTGGTCTTGGGTTTTCAGCTTCTGAAACTAAGTGATAATGCACTACTGTTTCTTAAGCTAACCTGTTTATGGCTGACAGCCTGGGTTGATCAATACAGCGCCAAAGTTGTAAGGCACATTGCAATCTATTTACTCCACCATACCTCTTAAGCTGAGTTACATAAAACAAATGTCAATTGAGGCTGAGTTCAAGCTTTTCTGTAAAAAAGAAAAATACCTAAAGGATCTCCATATGGATTTCTGTCAGGTACTGCTAGTTCAGACAGTGGAAATACAAACTCAGTGATGCAGTGTGAACCTAACTGTGGCTGTTCTCAACAGTTCATGTGCTCTGAAGTTACCGGGTGATCTCTGTATCTTTCCCCAAAAGGATTCTCTGCCAACCCTGGGTTTGACATGGACATCTATCATAACAGAGTATTGCCAAACATTTTGCTTCTTAGTTCTGTGTACTTATGAAATATTCTAGGTGGCGACCCTACTTTATTCTGATTCTTTTTTACCTGTACCTTTCTGACTTGGTCCTCAATCGTCCTGCCATTTTCTTTCCTACTTTCTCCTTCATGATTTCTTTATCCTCTCTCTCACCCCAGGCAGCCAAGTCTCTATTGTCATCTATATTTAAAAACATTGTCTTTTCCCAGAAACCCTCTCTGAGCATTGAAGGTTAACTCTGGTCTTCTATCTATGTTCTCCTAAGGCCCGCCATTTGCTTCCTATGATGAAGACACTCTTCTGCAGTGTACAGGGAATACATTGCATAGGAGCGAAATCTGACTCGTCATGGCTTCTCCAGTGTTTGGCCCTTACATAGAACAAAGAAAATTTACAATGTATTTTACAGCAAAATTCGTGAAATCTGTAAGCTATCGCTAGACTAGTTAGAAGGTAATTAGTGTCCAGAATAAGAAAATACTAGAAATGACTGAAAGAGATTGAATTGAAAAGGTGTTAAGGCAGTAAGATTGCTATTATTTGGTGACAAAAGACATGTGAAGAAATAGAAAAAAAAAGAGTTATTTTCTAATGTGGATTAACTTATGAACTCAGAAGTGGATCTCAGTGAAGTGAGTTTATGGCATACAGTGGGTCGAGGAAGTGAGATGAGTTACCGATGCCCTGGAAGTAAAACTGCCTGGATTCCATAGATCTATTCGCATTTTCTAACCGCGCTCAACTTACTTACTAAAAACATAGGGTGTTGCGTGAGTGACTGACTCCATTTCCTTTGACTCTGCCGTCCATCTACCTTTCCCTCCTCTATGATAACCTGGTTCTCAGTTAACTTCAATGTGGTGGAAACAGCTCTACTCCAAGACTTCTTAGAGTCCTTTGGGACACAAGGCTTCTCAGTCTAATTAACTCAATGCACAAACTGCCTCAAATAAGCATCATGCTTGTTAAAAATGGCTTTGGCAATTTACTTTTCAGAAGCAAGCTGGATTTAAAACCAAGCACCCAGTCCCATAAACGTCCAGCTCAGCCTTCCAGAAGAGTTGCTTCTGTAAGCAGTAATATTAAAACGCTGGGGAGGGGACTGGAGAGAGATCTCCTAGGTAGAAATGCTTGCTGTTCCAGGTGAGAATGGGAGTTCAGATCCCCAGTACCCATGCCGGAAGCTGGTGTGATGGCACACCTCTGCAATGTCAGCAGCAGGGGTTTGGCAGGGAGACCCCAGGGTCTTGCTGACTTAGCCAGTCCAGCTGAAACAGCAAGTTGCAGGTTCAGTGAGAGACATGTCTCAAAAAGTAAGGTGGAAGAGGGAGATGTGACTAAAGGGTTACGAGCACTCGCTGTTCTTGTAGAGTTCCCAAGTTTGCTTCCCAGCACCCACACAGTGGCTTATAATCATCTGTAACTCTAGTTCCAAGGGATCTGGTTTACACGGCACTAAGCATACCTATGTTACATTTATAGAATGTAACCAAAATACTCAAACACATAAAATAAATAAATCTCGGTGGAGAGCAGAAGAGACTCTACTGAATATCAATGTCTGGTACACATGGGTTTATGACCTCGCCACCCCAACACATACATATAACACACACCTATGAACTGACACTGATACACACACAAAGACAAAACAACAGAAACCACGGTGTATGAGTGTTGGCATTTATTTTTCTGAGGGGACTTGGATCCATCTTTACAGGAAGTCACCCATCACCCAAGCAGCATGACTCGTGCCCGGGAATCACAGAGCAGGGAGGACAAACCTGCCATGAGTTTGCAGGGAGGGAGGGTCTTTGTCAGACTGTGCTCTCCGTAGAAGTCCCTGCTCCACCAGCTGCATTGTTTCCAGAGTCTGCCTGTCTGTCCTCCCAGCTGACAGGTGGATTAAAGCAAATGCAGTGGAGTGATGCTTCGGCGCAAAGAATGGGCTTCCCAAAGGTGGGCTATCGGCTGGAGACTGTAGGGCTACACAGCAGGGACTTTGGCACTTCATGGTAAAAGGTTTGATTTTCAGGGAATAGAAAGTAAAAAAATACCTTAAAATTAGGAATGTAAACCTATAAAGGACACGGCAGATAATCTGAATTGTTGTAGGAAATGCAATTTGGTGAAGTGGTTAAGATCAAGGTCTCTGAAATCCATATCAAGGTTCACTATTCAGTTGTGTGACCCTGGGTGAGCAACTAGACATTCCTAAGCTGTGTTTTTCACATCTGCAAAGGATGAGACATAACAGCAACAATCTCCCAGGACTGTTGGAAGGATCAAAAGAGATAAGGATAGCCAAGTGCTTAGCACAATTATTGACTCCATAAACCCTCAATCACTGTGAGGGATTCTGTTTCTATACGCAGTCATGCCAAGTAGACAAGTGCTGAACTATCTTTAACCCACAATTACTTTTCTTGCTAAATGAGAACTGGTGTATGCTTTTCCTGGTCCTCAACTGCGATTTTTGTCTTTTCAGAATCCCCAGTCAGAGCAAGAGCCTTCTGAAGTTCACAGTACTCTGGGAACAATGGAATAAAACCTTCAGCACTGACCCCACCCACTATATTCAAAACATCCAACTGTCAAACTATCCCTGAAAAGAATGTGCAGTAAGAAATGCTTACCACAAAAGGAATTACTCACAATCACATGACAAACTGTGGACCAGGGAACCATCGATTACCATCAATACTTTAATTAATAATCAGCAAAGTCAACCTCTTCCGAAGGAGATTAACCTTTTGTTGATGTTACCTGTGCAACACCCAACAAAAGCAAAAATCTCTGGGAAATAATTCAAGCTGGGAATTCAATTTAAAGAAAGAAATATTAAAAAGTAACAACTAAATTTTCTGCAATAAGTGGTCCACAGTCATGCAATCCCAGCATGCAATGGTGTTTGGATGGACCTCTACTGTATTTTGAAAAAAATAAGAAGTACCCTGAGCCCTGATGATACTTAATACACAGTAGTTAGGCTGGAAATACAGTTACAAAGGAACGACACAATTTATAGATAAAGCTTTTATTGAGATTACTATCATTTAATATATAAGTTTTTAACTTTTCAATGTGTATTTAGGGGGAGTTTTCATTAATGTATGAAGAGGCTAAGGTCTGTGTCTCATGTCGAAGGTGGAAAAGACTGGGCACTTAATAGCTTTCTAAACACGATATTGAACTGTCATATTCTAAATAAATATTGAAACTAATTTCCCGCTGGAAAATCTTCTTGAAATAAGGAACCACAAAGGAGAAGCAATGAAAGGTCCCCATCTCTCAACTCTAGCACCATGCATACAACTCATCAGACTCACCAGATGAAGCTTCCTGTGGGCTGAGTTGCTTGGGTCCTACCTCTGAGACAACAGAAAGGATGTTTCCCGAGTACTATGTCTAGTTTCTGTAGCCCGAATCATGAGGAGTAAAGCTGAAGTTAGTATTGTTAAAAAAAGATTCAAAAGTCTACCCATAGGCAAGAAGAGATGGTTCGGTTGGTAACATGACTGTATTCAATTCCTAGAATATATATATATATATATATATATATATATATATATATATACATACATACATACACACACACACAAACATACATACACACACACACATACATACTTGAAACAGTTGGGTGTGTTAGCAAGTGTTTGTGTTCCAACACTGGGCAAGTGAACAGGGAAATTCCTGGGGTTCTCTGTCCAGTCAGCTTAGTCTGGTATGTAGGCTCGAGACCAATGAGAGAAACTGTCTCACAAAACAAGTGGATGGCATTTGAACAAAATACAAAGTTGTTCTCTCGTCTCCACACACACCCATAAGCACACACACACAAAGAAGAAGGGCTATCCACTAGAACTCATCAAAGGAAAACACAGTGCTGAATAAGAACTATTAGCTTCCTTCCAGTGCCTGATTCTATAGACTGACTGTCCATCAGTTGTGGGAATAAATTAAACAAATACAGATCATAGAATTATTATTCAGAAACTTCGGAATTCCAAGACCTCTGCACTTCACTTTTTTTTTTTTTTTTTTTTTTTAGAAAATGAGAATGCTTACTGTTATCCACCTCAGAGAATATTGGTCATATTCTTGTAAATCAATCTCTATGATGTTAGAGCTCCACAGTGAAGCCCTGTCAGGGTGAGCCATTGCGCTGCTGTGTTTGTAATCACTGTCACTGTGATCGTTGTCTACCTTCCCGTCTTCTTTAGCTCTATCGGTCAACCTGATACAGCCTAAAATCATATGAGTGGAGATCCTCACTTGAGGAACTGCCTAGATAAGACTGGATTGTAGATATATCTTATCGGGGATTGTCGTGATTGCTGTTTAATGTGGGAGGGCCCAGTCCACCATGGGCAGCACCATTCCCTGGGCAGGCGGTCTTGGCTGTATAAGAAAACTAGGTAATCGTAATCTTGAGTAACCCAACACAAAACCTTCTTCTATGGTTTTGAGTGCTTCCTCAAGTTTGAAGTTAGTTCACTAGCTAGAACTGTATGTTGTAGCAAGCAAGTTTGCCTCCAAATTCCTTTCTGAGCTCCTGCCCTTGCTTCTCGCAATGATGGGCTTAAGCTGGAAGAGGAAACCCATTTTCCTCTCCTACACTGCTTTTGATTAGAGCGTTTTATCACAGCTGCAGAAATGAAGCTAGAACACTTCCCAACCACACATCCCCTGACGTTCACCAAGAACTGCACAAGATTCCTGGGCTTTGATTCTTTGAGGAATAAAAACTTGAAAATGATGATGCATGAATCCATAAAAGTGAAGCAAGAACCCACAAAGGTATAACAATCAATATGAAGGGGTGTAATTTTTTTTTTAAAAAAAAGGCAAACTCAGAAATACCAAGCAAGGCTGATGTCACTGCTGATCCCCATGCCACCTTTCCACCACTGGGTCTCTAACCACACCAAACATGAGCCAAGAGTCAAGAGCCAAGAGCAAGAGAAAGAGAGCTTCCCTTCCTGCTTACAGTTCTCACATACCACACAAGGCCACACCTTAAAGCCGCCAGCCCAATGCTATGGGCAGAATTCCCACAACAAAGTGAGATTACAAGATTTCTATTCCAGTCAAGTAATGGTATGAAAAAAAAATGCTATCATAAGACAGAAGAGAACATATTTAACAATAAACCATAGTTCCATTACTGAAATATGTTCTCTTTGGGAAAACAATAATTTCTTACTTTGTTATATACCATTAAAATCTGTCAGGAGCTACAGGGACTCAAGGCTCCACGGTTCGGAGCTACTGTTCTACAGAGTAGGAGTTCAGGTGAATAGCTAAGAAACCCCACAGACAGTACCATGCTTGTTTGGATGGATCTCCACATGTGCTTCTTATCAGGACCATGGCAACAGCATCACGGGTGGGTGACTTGGTCCACACTCATGAGTTCCTCTCTCTTCACTGTGTGCAGTGTTTATATATCAACAAAATTGTTAAGAGATGGGAAAACAAACCAATAATGAAAGAATCTAGAAATCATAATACATATAGAGTTTTCATAGTCTTGGCTACTCAGGAATCACTAACCCCAGAACTTGCAATATTTGCTGAAACTGGGAAAGAGTCAAAAGTCATCTAGAAGAGACATGAATTTGAAGCTCACATCACATAGTTCAAGCAATCTCAGTCTCGTTCATCCCTTGATGCCAATTTGGCTTATTTTATTGTTGCTTTTCTTAAGTGAATGAAGTTCTATAGGGCTTGAGGGAAACATTTTAGGGCTACTTGACCAATGTAGTGGCTCTTCCTTCTGCCCCATTTAAGGCCTGTAGAATCCATGGTGTGCGGGTACCAACAGCAATTGAACTACACAGTGGTGAAGGAAAACACCTACATGGGAAAAAGTGTAGAAAGAGATAAGCAAATTGTTCCTGGTATTTATTGGTACTAGAAGTGATTTTTTTTTCCTGCCTATTTTTTTCTGACTTTACATTTTTCTCCAAATCACCAGGCAGTATACGTGCACAGAAGAGCACGGGGAGTTTGTAGAAAGGGCAGTCTGCCTTCATTACTTCTACCTCTCCAACTGGAGAAGAACAATTTAGCATTCTGTGACTCTTAATGGAGATGCGGAAGAATAACAATAATATTTACCTATCAGATATGCAAATTGCTTAGCCCAGCATTTAGTAGCCCTGGGCCGTTCAGTAATTGCATCTTTAAGAGAAAACATAAAATCCTGTTATAAAAGAGCTGGGGAGTACTCATCTGCTTTCTCTCCACTGCAATTTTGTACACACTGTATTAGCACACCGAAGTCACTCAGAAGTCACACAGAGGAGTTAGAGGCTGCTGTGGTTCTACCGACAAGAAATGCCTCATGAAAGCTAATTCACCTGCGGGATGGGTTTTACACACGAAAGCTGGTGAAGAAAACCTAGCTTTGGTCAAGAGATCACACTGAATGGATGGGGCTATGGCTGGGGAATAGCGCACTTGACTCGTATGCAGAATGCTTTAGACACAGTTGCTAGTACTGCAGGAAAAAGGGCCCATATTGATTTAGCAAGATATCGACTGTGGCAATCTTCTGAAAATAGCTCTGAAGGACTTCCTGTTTCTCACATCCACCCCAACTCCACCCCAGAGCTCTCCCGTGACAGCTTCAGCTTTCCACCATCATGTTTTAACGCCTACTCTGTCAGATGCTATCAGTCCTAAAACTGGGCCTACATTCATCTTGCTTGAGTCCGAAATTTTTCTTTCTAAGAACCTTATCAGCCTCATCACAATAGACCTTATCTCCATCCAGCAAATTGTCAGGCTGAGGGGTGGGTAGACTGCCAAGAGTTCCTAGGGATGGAGAGTGGGAGAAGACTGGTCAGTAAGCCCTCATCACAGACCTTGCTCGTTGCCTTGAAGGAACCACAGAGACTCTAAAGATTCCTGACTTAGCCCCATAACATCTGCCCAGAGTTAAAGAAACTCATTCACAAAGCGCCAGAATGGATCCCTAATGCTGCCTGGAGATGCTTATGCTTTTATGCACATATACTAAAAGTCTTTTCCAACCATGAAATTGCATTTGTAATTGATCAAGAATTGTCCATGTTCAACACGTTCCTGTAAACCTACCGGGCCCTGTGACTCTTCTATGGGGATTTAAAGGAAAAACAGCAGGTGAGTTAGCTTGAGAGGCAACTCTTCATGAGCCATCTGACATCCGCTTGGTCTCCAGAGAATGTCATCTAGGTGTTATGAAATAAAGATTTTTGTTTCTGACCGCAGTTCAGCTCAGCTGGCATGTGACATCTGTTTATGCATTGGAAACACTTCATAGTTTATCTAATTAGAGATTCCTCTTCTGAGCAGCATCCTCAGATAAACACTTTCTCTGACAATCTTTTTAAGGTCATCTCCAGCCTCCCCTTGTCACAAAGATGCAGCTTAAATTTCAGAATAGGCATTAGCAGATGAAAATACAGAAACGGAATTAGTGAGTTTCCTTAACATACCAGCCTCTCACACCTTGAGAAAAGACCTCATTAACTAGAAGAGAGAAAAAAAAATCTAATTTCCAACTGGTGTTCCTTCTGCCACAAATGAAGTGATGATACAATTCCAGTCATTAGTCTCTTTCATAAACATGGAAACCATTATGGTTACAGAATGGCCAAGGGGTTCTCTGATCCTGTGCTCATTTTTTTTTTTCTGAGACAGGGTTTCTCTGTAGTTTTTGGTGCCTGTTCTAGAACTAGCTCTTGTAGACCAGGCTGGCCTCAAACTCACAGAGATCTGTCTGTGCTCATTCTTAATTCCTAAATTGGATACACCATCATGAATCCATTTCCCACCCTGGGCAGTCATATTGACTATGAGGGAAAACTGGCATTGTATGAAGGCACACTTTAACTTAAGATCAAGGAATATATAACATGGTTTTTCTTCTGTAATACAAACCTTTCATTTATTTTCAGGTGAATTATTTGCCCATAAAGGGAAAGAAGAGAGTAGGATGTAACATGGCAGGGGAGGCTTGTTAGGGTTTCTATCCGGCCCAGTTCCCACAGCTGGAATGTCCCAATAAGAAAATCACACATAGAGTCTGCATTAAATATAAACTGATTGGCCCATTAGCTCAGGCTTCTTATTAGCTCTTGTAGCTTATATTAACCCATTATTTTTATCTATGTTAGCCACATGACTCAGTACCTTTTTCAGCAGGGCAGGTCACATCCTGCTTCTTCGGTGATCTGGACAGGACTGCAAGGAAACTTCCTGCTTCCCAGAATTCTCCTATTCTCCTTTCCTCGCCTCTACTTCCTGTCTGGTTGTCCCACCTACACTTCCTGCCTGGCTATCAGCCAATCAGTGTTTATTTAAAACATAATTGACAGAATTTAGACAATTATCCAGTACCAGTAGGAAGAAACTTGTGTCTTATTTTTTATTAATAATGTCATTCTTGCAGATTTTGTAAATAAATAAAAATATGTCCAACAGCTAATGTTCAAAATAAGAGTTTCTGAGAGTCATTCATCCCTGGTCTTGAGTCCAGGCTCCAGCTCATAAGAGCTGCACCTGATTCAAATTCTTTAACTATTTGCCTCCTTTGCTGAACTGTAAAGTCAACATAGAGTCAATTAATAAAGTCAGTGTGAAGATTCAGTAAGTTACTGATGGCACCTGACATATGGCAAGTATTCAATACACAATAGCCCATATTGCTGTCTCATAAGAGCTGCACCTGATTCAAATTCTTTAACTATTTGCCTCCTTTGCTGAACTGTAAAGTCAACATAGAGTCAATTAATAAAGTCAGTGTGAAGATTCAGTAAGTTACTTATGGCACCTGACATATGGCAAGTATTCAATACACAATAGCCCATATTGCTGTCATATCCATAACAGCTTTTGCTGTTTGAGGCTGCAGAAATGGATTGTACCTGTGGTCTCAATGGAAGCTCAGTCCTCTCACCTGGTATCTCAACAGACAGCAAGGTGACCTGGAATTTTCTTAATCAGAACTGGAAGTATAGAAGGCTCTTCTGGAATCTTCTAGATATTATTTTCTCTTTTATACTTTTTTACTTGCTCAACCACGTTCGTAGTTGCTCTTTTAATAATAGCCAGAAATTGGAAACAACCTAGATGTCCCTCAGCAGAAGAATGGACAACTAAAATGTATACTGGCACAGAGGAGTGTTACCCAACTGTCACATGATATCATGAAATTTGCAGGCACATGGATGGAACTAGAAAAAAATCTGAGAAGTAACCAGAAAGATAAATATGGCATGTATTCATAAATATATAGATAATAGCTGCCAAGTAAATGATAACCAAACTACAATCCATAGACTCAAATAGATTAAATATAAATGAAGGGACTAGAGTGGACCACATGGGTCTATCTGGAATGGGAAATAGAATAGATTTCATGGGTAAACTAGGAATGGGGTGTAGGACCAGGAGGATCAGGTGGGGATGGAAAGGGGAG
The DNA here is from genome assembly GCF_982192425.1 of Myodes glareolus. Lineage (NCBI taxonomy): Eukaryota > Metazoa > Chordata > Mammalia > Rodentia > Cricetidae > Myodes > Myodes glareolus. The sequence goes on along the minus strand of NC_142039.1, from coordinate 22,176,720 downwards.
ATGGACTTGAGGAAGAGAATAAGGGAAGAGACAGCTAAAGTCGAAGGGCATTTGAGAGGCGGTATGAAAACCTGGTGCCGTGGAAACTTCCTAAATATAAGGTAATCTTAATGAAATCTCTAAATAATGAAGGAGATAGTGTCCCAGCTGGCTATCTCTTGTCATTAAATGAAGCATCCAGTACCAGGATTGGTCCATGTCCAATTGAGTTTTTGGCCAAAGGGGTCCCATGGAAATCCCCAAACAACCCAGGCAGTTGCCCAGACAATAGATTGCTCTCCAGAAACAGACAGCAAGGCCCTATTGTTGAAGACAGCACCAACACCACTCATTGAAAATGGAGATGTCTGGGTGGTACCTACAGAGAACCTTCACCCCTATGCTCTAATGTCTTTGGTATGGGAAGGTACTCTGCAGGCTACCAAAAGTGGAATGGAAACACCAACCCAGGGACAAACCCATTGCCTCCAAAATATGATAGGGCACAATTCTTGTGGGAGTAACCAACTCATATCCGGTTTGACTTAAGACCCAATCCACAAGATGGAGCCCATACCTGACACTGTTTGGGTTATCAAGAACTAGAGAATAGATACCCAGGAAACCTAGGGTAAAACTAAACACTATTTGTCCTTTAAATAAAAAAAGCAGCAATGAAGCAACTCCTAATGGTATTCTGCTATATACTCGTAGATCAGTGCCCTATTCAGTCATCGTAAGAGAAACTTCCTCCAGCAGCAGATGAAAACAAATAGAGACACACAGTCATACATTATGCATAGAGAGATACCTTGTAACACACAGCTCTAAATGAGATGTCTCTATCAAATCCCTCCCCTCAGAGCTCAGGGAAGCCTACAGAAGAGAAGGTGTTCAGAGGGTAAAAGCCAGAGGGGACGGAGGACACCAGGATAACATGTCCCTTAAATTAACTGAGCAAAGCCCATATGAACTCACAGACTGAGCAGGAAGCAGAGGACCTGCATGGGCTTGCACCAGGCTCTCTGGGTACTTATTATAGCTTTCCGTTTAGTATTCTATGGGACTCCTAAGTGTGTGAATGAGTGGGCCTCTGATTCTTGTACTTTCTCTTGGTTTGCCTTGTCCAGCTTCGATGTCATGGTTTTTGGTTTATCTTATTATATTTTATTGTGTTATGTTTGTTGTTATCTCTTAGAAGCCTACTTTTTCCTAATGAGAGACAGAAAAGGAATAGATCTGGATTGGAGGAGAGGTGGGGGAAAACTGGGAGGAGTAGAGGGAGGGTAAACTGTAGTCAGGATGTATTGGATGAGAAAAGAATCTCTTTTGAATAAAAGGGGGAAATCTGTCATGTGAAGAAATTGCAATTAAGAGCAAAGGTTTTACTTCATTGATCCTTGTGTCTACTCTCGCCTCCCTTTAAATTTCTCTGGTAGTAAATCCTTCTTTTCCTTTTTTTCAGTTCTGTGCTTTTCACCTCCAGGGGTTTTCGAAGTTTATTTTTACTTTTCTACCTATTTACTGATATTTACATTTTGTCCCTAAGTCCCTTCTTGATATTTTCCTCAATTCCTTTTAGAGCCTTTGTATTTTAAAGTCTTTTTCTAGTGGACCTACCTCCAAGTCTCTTTCCAAGACAGATGGATATCAATGGATAATATTTTCTTAATCTTTGCATGTCTTGAGAAATTTGGTTGAGAATGGGACACCTGACTCTAATGATGCAGTAACTCTGGAAACGCACTTTTTCTGAATTTCTCTCTGTCTCTGTCTCTCTCTCAGCGTGTGTGTGTGTATATGTGTGTGTGTGTGTGTGTATGCATGAGAGAGAGTGAGAGAGAGAGAGAGAGAGAGAGAATCTACTAGTGTAGGAGTTTTTTTTTTGTATCAACAACAACCTGAAGTTCAAACTTAATATCTATTAAGTTCTTTTCTGAGAATTCCTATGGCATGCATGGTTACTTTCTAATTTCCTCCATATATAGTTTTTCTTGAATATCCGAATATTTATGTCTTACTGGAAATGAAGAACAGGGGGCTGGGTAGGAAAGATCAAGAACACGAGCCCTCTAAGTCTTGGAAATCACTTCATCTAGAGTGTGAGAGATCTGCAGTAGTGCAGCAAACACAACATTGCCTAATACCTCTTCATCATATACATAAAATATATGCAGCGGCAGTCATCAGCCAGGGGAGATTCCTGATATTTGTGTGACAGGCACATCCCAGGTCCTGACGCATGCGTGCAGCTGCCCATGGAGGGCATGCTGGGGAAGGGCGGCTATCACCACATCTTACCAGAGAATAACCATACTTACCTTTCCAGCCTTCCCTGGAAGGTGTAAGCTTTCAAACTTCACAATTCCTAAGTGATGGCTGAAATCAGACTCTGACCTGTGATTCTTGTAGAGGAGCTAAGGTTTCAGGGTATCCTGCTCTGCCTATTGCCAAGGTCTTCCCACCTTACCTCCATAAGTCCTTGTCATAGGCAGTGGAGAGCCAGGAGCTGCATTGTTCCCAATAAACAATATATCGGCACATCCCTAATGACCTTTTCATTGAATTCTCCAAACCATGTCTTCTCTTTAGTTCATGCTGCTCATCTTGGTTAGGAAATGTTACATTTAGCCAAGTCTTATTTTCATTTATTTCTTTTAAAAAAATGACTGTATTTAATCATGTGTACTGGTCACAACCTCTGTCCCTATCCAGCTGGAGTCCAATCAAACTATTAAATGAAGAACAATATAGCTACAAATCAAGATTAGTGTCATTAAAGGAATGAAAACTAGACCCTAATAAAGTAATAAAGGAATTGATCCGGTTTTTGTGACCATCGACGAAATTCTCTATGGAAAAGTACCGTTATGATCTGCGCAGGAAATGCACCCTTAGGCTTATGCGTTTGGATACTTGGGATGTTTGGGGAACTCTGTGGTGGGAGGCATGGCTGGCAGAGGTGGGTAGCTGGGGCATTGCCTTTCAGAGCACAACCATGTTCCACTGCTGGTCCCATTGCTCTGTTTCCTGACCCATCAAGATGGGAACAATGACCACACAAACTCCTGTCGTACAGATCAAGCTACTCCATTTGTCATGCCTCTACCATCAGGGACTGCATCCCCTAAACTGTGAGCCTAAATAAATAAGCATCTTCTCTCCTAAGCTGCTTCTGCCAGATGGTTGATCATAGCAATATAAAAGTAACTAAAGCTAAGACATCTCTATGTTTGGAATACATTGGACTAACTATATAAAGGAGACTATGACTGGATACTTCACAGAGAACCTGTGCAAAGACTATGGGAGGTAGAGCTCAGTTTACTCAGGACACTGAAAGATGAGGTGGCTGGAACAAAGTAGTAAGAATGATGCTGAGGGTGTCTTCTTGGCCAAGGCTATCGGTCCTCTTCATTGATATATTGTAAGCCATGGGGCAATTTAAATAGGGCAGAGAAGTCACTCGCCAGTATTTGTCTAGAATCCACTGACGATGGAAAGCATCTCTGCGAACAAAACTAGAAATTAGACAGTCTCCTCAATTACTGATGGACCACTACCCCTTTCTTGTCACAGCTGGATCACACTGTGTATAAAAGAGTTCTACTGCAAGGAGGTAGTTGCTGTGATTGAATCAGATTCCTGCTAGTCTTTCTTAGTATTCACTTGTTCTCTTAAGAATATAGAACAAAACAAACAAATAAACAAACAGACAAGGAAAAAAACCCGTGAAATAAATGAGATTCCAGAAGCTGTATGATGTCATCTCAAAAAGTTAGGTTCCAAGCCCCACTTCACTGCAAGCTCCCACTGTGAACCCTTACTGCCCCAAACTAAGACATAAGGTAGCCTTCATTTTCCTCCAGAACACTAATGAGAGATTTGCATGAATCTGTGAGCTTGTAAAGGAAGGGAGCCATTTCCCTCAATTGTCCAAAGCAGCCATTCTAGGGAACGGATTACCCTCCCACTTATCCATCTCAACCTGGCACCATCTAACCGGAGCGTGCGCTTGCATTTTTTTGCTGTGTCAGATCTTATTCCACTCGATGCCACCTGGAAGCAAGTGTTTGCATGTCACTTTCGTGGGCATGTGAGCACATCAAAGAGCTCCCTCTAAGAAAATTTATGCTTTTCATTATCACTCGCCCACAGCATTTGAATCAACTCATTGTCCTCCTCATGTAGAGGAATCTTGATACCCAAACTTGGTTTCTACTCTCAAGGTTTAGTCTTGCTGTAAAGAAAGACACAAGCATGGACAGTGTTTTGCAATAAATGAGCAGTGACTGATTTATACCAATAAACACATTCCTGAACTTAACACGATTTGTTTGTTCAAGCCATGATTTTTTCACTCACTTTGTCATTCAATTATAAAGATATTTAAAAAAAATAAAAGTAAAAGATATTTTGAGGTCTTGGTGCTGTTTGGTTTGCAGCATCCCTACCCAACTAATAGTCATTTAAAATCTTCAAATAAACTACAATCCTCCCCTCCTTGATGGACATTTCCTATTTCTCTTTCTTCAAATTCAGAACAAGAGTGGCTTTCCCTATGACTTACATTGAGAGATGGTTTGAATCCAGATTCAAAGGCTGCACTAAAGTTTATTACCATGGAGTTCATGGCACCTTGATGCCCCAGGCAGAGGTTAGAGGAGTAACGAAAACTTCTACTGACAAACAGGAAAACTCCGATCTATGGCTAAGAAACAGTCACACGACATAGACACACAACCTCTGCTCTCTGCTCCACCCTCTGTGTGAATCCATGACACTTAGATGCAGGGAGCTCTGTACAGGCAGACGGAGAGATTCAGAGTGACACTCTCATCAGCGTTTCCTGTTTCACACTGCACGTGTGGATGCGAGAGCTGGACATCGAACTCACTCTGCAGTTCCTTTTCTTCTCCAAGCTTTGGTTTCTTTATGTCTCCAATGAAAGCAACAGCACTGAGTGCAGCTCATTATGACTTCCCCAAAGGTAATGACATGAGTCAATAAAAGCATCAGCAGAGCACCAAGTATGCAATCACAGCATGGTGACTCGCTCATGGCTGCCTGCAACTTCAATTTCAGGGTATCTGGTACTCTATTCTCTCTCCCCCTCCTCCCTCTCTCTCTCTCTCTCACTCACACAGAAAGACATGTAATGAAGTAATAAAAATATTTAAATTAACACCATATGTGTTTGGAATCCCATATCCAGGTGTTGGTTACATTTCCCAAGCAAAGGAGAACATTAAGAACATATTTGAAACAGATTTAGCTTTATTGTCAGCGACATGAAACCACAAGCTAAAGAGGAGAATCTATATAAACGGGTCACACCAATCTGTGGATCTGAGTTGTCAGCCACGAACATAGCTCCCTCCTCTTGGTAGACACGAAAACATAGTGGTAGAGCTGACAACACGCAAGCTCCAGGAGTTGCTGGTCTTCTGCAGCCCTGCTTACAACATCATGTACATGGTCATGTATGTGTTTTCTAGGGATGTGGTTGTGGTGGGTAATCTGGGGGTGGGGGGGAGTTCGAATCACCAGGGAAACAAAGCTCCGGTTCTATCTGTGAGCGTGATTCCTGGGAGGAATAGGCTAGAAAAGAAAATCTAATCTGAATGTGGGTGGCAGGCACTGTTTCATGAGCCAGGATCCTGGACTGAATAAAACCAGTAAAGCAGACATCATCGCCACACACTCCTGACTATGGGCACAATGTGACCAGCAGCCCCTGACTCCTTTTACCACACACGGTGAGCTTGATTGACCCTCAAACCCTGAGCCAAAGCAAATCTTTCTGTCCCTAAGTTGCTTTCGCCAGATATTGTGTCGTAGCGGTTAGAAAATTAACTAATAGACTGAGCGACAAAAGTTCATCAGATTCCCAGACAGATGAAAGACTCTCTATCTGTTCAAAATCACTATTCAGAGCAAATGCATTCTTTAGTGCTGCTTCCAGTGAGTTCCACCAAGACCACCATCAATCTCTTCTTTAAAAAAAAGATATTTATTATGTATACAATATTCTGTCTGTGTGTATGCCTGAAGGCCAGAAGAGGGCACCAGACCCCATTACAGATAGTTGTGAGCCACCATGTGGTTGCTGGGAATTGCTCTTAACCTCTGAGTCATCTCTCCAGCCCATCAGTCACTTCTTGGCATCCATGTTGGTTGATCTTGGTTGTTGACTTGACTACACCTGGAACCAACAACTAAAACCCAAAGCAGCTGTGCATGCCTGCAAGGGCTTTTTCTTGACTGGATATTTTGAAGCGAGTAGACCCACTCTAAATCTAGACCACGCCTTCCAGGGGCAGCCCATATGAAAGAACATGGAAGAAGGAAGGCTTTGCTTTGCCTGCTTGCCCTCACGGTCACGGGCAAGTTCATCCGATCTGTTGCTAAGGTATTCCTTCTCAGGGATTCGATTCCAGTTCTTCTAGATCCCCATGTAGACTAAAGACGGGTAGCTCTCTGGGATTCCAGTACCATACTGGGACTGCTGAGACACCCAGTCCTGTGGATGGAGCAGCTACAGGTGATAGTCACTGTTGAACTCCTCAGACCACAGCCTGTAAGCCACTCTAATTCCTCCTCCGTGTGTGTGTGTGTGTGTGTGTGTGTGTGTGTGTGTGTGTGTGTGTGTAGTTTATCAGTTTTCTGTTCTGTCCTTCTAGAGAACACTGACTAATAAAGTATCTAAAAAAATCTGGAGCCTGGAAGAACTTTTTAAGATCTGCTCTTAAATCTGCTTTCTTTCCAGAATGTTCCTGATAATGGGCAGTGAAAGACAGTGGAAGGAAAAAAATTAAAGAAAGGAATCACCAACCTGTTAGTAATTTAGGTTAAAATCACTGAAACAAATGTGTTGATATTTTGTTTGTTATCTAACAAAGTTTGCCTGAAGATCAGAGTGCAGAACTAAGTCACTTGTCAGCCATAGATATTAGGTGGTGGTGGCACACACTTTTAATCCCAGCACTTCGGAGGCAGGGGCAGACAGATCCCCCTGAGTTTAAGGCCACGCTGGGCCACATGAAATTAGTCCAGTCTAAAAGAAAAACAAAGACAGAAGACAGGTGGCCATGGCTCACAACTTTAATCCCAGTTACTTGGTCGTCATGCGCCTTTAATCCCAGCACTAGGGAAGTGGAGACAGGAAGGGATATGACTTAGCGGAGAGAGGAATATAAGGTGGGAGGAGACAGGAGCTCATCGCACTCAGTCTGAAGTTTCATAGAGACAACATTGAGTCTGAGGATTTGTAGGGACAGGATTGCCCTTTGGTCTGAGGATTAGTAGAAGTAAGAACTAGTGGCTGGCCGCTCTGCTTCTCTGATCTTTTAGTACTAACCCCTGTATCTGACTCTGGGTTTTTATTATTAAGACCAATTAGAAATTGCACTACAAGAATGCCTTATCCACTTCACATACTGGTCGCACAGTTCTCCATAACACGCTAGAAGATGACTCCTGAGAAATCCTAAGAAAGTGTTGTTATAGGAAATTAATCTTTCATAATAATCAAAACTAAAGTGAAAATTTGCCCCTGGATTCCAGGAGTAGTGCTCCACAGCTCGTCCAAACCCTTGGAACCATCCTGCTGTCCCTTCGGCCTCAGATTCCTCACCCACCAAAGCGAATGATGGGCTGGATGGTCTTCATGCCACTTAACACTCACCACAGGTTATCGAGTGCACTTTGGCGCATGTCTGGCAGTCGACATTTGAAGTCACATGCTCACAGAAGCTCTCCAAGGCAGTGTGCGCCTTCCACTCTCCAGCCCCAGTCACTTATAGTGTCTTATAGTTGCTTATCATGTTATACATGATACTGTATCTCAAAGTCAGAGACTGAATTAGGACTTCTGACTCCTCCCAACCATAGTCTTTCCTCTGTACGAGAGGCCTCTGAACTACAGAAAAAAATGTATTCCCCATGTCTCTCTCTGTCTCTGTCTCTGTGTGTGTTTGTGTGTGTGTGCATGTGCGAGCGCCATGTGCACGTTTTCACCTAACTATGGTTTACACTGACAAATGTTTCTTTCCAGCTTTGAAATGGGGCTACTTCACAATACTTAGAAATGTATGCTGGATGCTGATCATTTCCTGAGTCCACAACATGCTGTCCAATCCTCTCAAAATGCGAGGATATCAGCACCCACTTGGCAGTCACAGGCAGGCTTTAGGTTTATTTGTTCGTTATTTTGTTTCATCTTAGCACCAATGTTCCAATAAAAAGATGAGGTGACATTAAAAACTGGGATTGTGCGGCTGAGGACCTAGATTATAGGTAGAGAGTGCTGCCTTGTGTGTGCGGAGACCCGAGTTCTATTCCCAGAACAGCAGAAAACTGAGTGTACTGGAGCCATGCCCACAATCCTTCAGCAAGTTTGAGACCACTGGTAACTATATAAGACTCTTTCAAAACAAACAAAATAGAAAATGACTTGTGTTAAATGATTTTGCTCACCTGTAGATTAGTGTAAGGGTCTGGCACACATAAACTAGGATAACTAAACTGTCATTGTAAGTTGATTGTGTATATTAAGTCTTTGTAAAACTTGGTATATTTTCAGCCAACACTGAGTTTGTCAGAGTGTAACCCCACATAAGCAAAGAATATGCATTTTACTTGTAAATCACCTATACATATGCAAGTTATTTGTAAAATGTATACACAGACATGTAGCATATTAGCCAATACATATGCATATCATCTATTATAAATATATTTCTGTGCAAAAATGACACATTAATAGCAAAATATAGACAGAGAGAAACTTGAACATGATAAGCCTAAAGTCCTCACAATGAGCAATTTGTGGTTGGTACAAAAGTATCTTCTAACTAAATGCAATTATCACTAATAAATTATTAGGGATCAAGTGACTAAACATTTGTCATTATTTCTGAAATGTCTAATGAAATAGTTTATGGTTTAGCAATGTGCGGAGTTGCATTTGAATTCAGCCGTTTGGCAGTCTGCATTAGGGGCTGTAGTAACCCAGATGGTAAAAGTCTTGGATGAACCCCAAGCTTTCTATTTCCAGGCACTGCTATCAGGCACGTAAATGTTTGCTGAAGTCTGCATTATCAGTTTCTCTCCCCGGACGCCCAGCAGTTCAGTTTCACCGATCTCCAGATGCAGCTCTTTATATACACGACACAGGCTCTCCCCTCAGCAGCGCGACTTGATGGTTCCATATTTCCAGATTGAAAGAAAGGGTTCCGAATGTGAAGGATGAAAACCTCTCAGTGACTCACTGAAACCACTTTCCTCAAATACTCGCACATAAGACAAGAGACATTTTCAGAATGTTCTCTCCATAGCATGAGGGTCTCTCAAAAAGCTCTTTTCCTTGTTTTTTTTTTAAGGATTTATTTATTTTTATTGTATATTCAGTACTTTGTCTGCATATATGTCTTCGGGCCAGAAGAGGACACCAGATTTCAATACGGGTGCTTGTGAGTCACCACGTGGTTGCTGGGAATTGAACTCAGAACCTCTGGAAGAGCAGTCAGTGCCCTTAACCTCTGAGCCATCTCTCCAGTCCCTGTTTTCCTCTGCTAAGCCACAGTTTACCAAAATGACTAGATCAAGAGCGTGTGCCACTGCTACGTGGCACCCTCCAACAGCGACTTGTGGGCACACACAGATCAACAATTAGGAACTGTTTTCTTTCGTAAACGAAAAAAAATATATACAATACAATCACAGTTTCCTTAATACTCTGTGATAGCAACAGAGACTGGCTACTACAGCTCTCTTTGCTTCTGACCCACCCTGCAATGTCAAAAGTCCTCGTTTGCTCTGTATTGCTGTGATAAGTCCTATGATCCAAATCAGCTTGAGAGGGGAAAGTTCCATTTCATCTTACACTTTATAGCCCATCATCAGGGCACGCCAAAGTAGGAACCTAAGCAGGGCATAAACCTGGAGGCAGGAACTGAAGCAGAGATCCTAGAAGAATGCAGCTCATTGACTTGCTCCCTGGTTCATGCTCAGCTCCTTTCTTACACCTCCCAGGACCACCTGCCCAGAGGTGGCACTGCCCACAGTGGGCTGATCCCTCTCACGCAAATCCTTATTTAAGAAGATGCCTGACAGACTTTCCTACAGGCCAATATGATAGACGTGTATTCTGGACTGAGGTTCCCACTTTCTAGATGACCCCAATTTATGTCAAGTTAATAAAGAAAATCATAACCATCACATCAACACTTATACATCTCTGCATCTGTATTCTGAATGCCAGTGCTAGATAATAATACTCTTTTCTTTGAACCCAAAGGTATTTTAGAACCTAAGGACCATCATTATTCATGTGCTTAAAAATATAATCAAATGGCCTTTCCATAGGGGAGCATCTCTCTCTCCACCCCCCCTCTCTTTCTCCCTCCCTTCCTTCTTTCCTCCCTCCCTCTCTCCTTCCCTCCATTCCTCTCTCCCTCCCTCCCTTTTTTTTTCTCTTCCACTCTTTGATGAAATAAAGACCTTTCTCTGGGTTTCCACTGTCCAGTCTGGTGGCATTATGGAAGGTATTACTGCAAATGCCCCTGAAAATATCATCACAAGAAAGAAAAACAGAGTAATGACTTCTCAGAGCATAGTTAATAAAACTTGGGGAAGTTCTGTCTCGTTTCCAAAAGGTCAACATAATAAAAAAAATAAAAAAGAATTGTTCCAAAGAGGTAGCAGCTGTGCAGAGTGAATATATTTTCCTATATCCACTAAACTGTGATTAATAGAAAGGCAAGTTCTCTTGAGCTAATGAACAGCTGTAGAAGCTAAAGAGCGGAGCACAAGGGCACAGTTCAGAGGACTCGGGAATGATAACTGCGCTATAATTGAGCTCGCGGAGTGTAACAAGAACATTTAAGATAGGTTATCTGTATTTGCCCATAAATCATATTTTTAAAAAAGCATTCCTAATAATCCGTTCTATCCTTTAAGCTGTAATTCATTTGAAACATCTCAGGATCTACACTCCAAAGAACCTCTTCAGTCATGGCTATGTGATAACCACCAACCAGACACAGGAGTTGAGTTCTAGGTCTGACTATCAGATTAGATCATCAGAAACCCCAGTTCTTCCCTGACTGTCATTATGACACTTTGCAACGGAATTCAGGTCCCCATTAACTCACTTAGAAGACGTGGCATCCTCCGCACCCACCTACGCTTTCCACTGCATTTTCTTTTCCTATTGACAAATCATCCGCCATGTTTCTCGTTACTCTGATCCTTTCCTTCAATGGCTTTTCAATTTATGACTACACATAGTTTAGACTCATAAATGACATCGCACAATGCGGCGCACTTCATAAATCACCTGTCTAACTGACAGCCAAGACCACAGAGCCGTGAGAAAGGCGAATCATTTGTGCTACCAATGGCGCTTTCCTTGCAATGGTTTGAAAATAGTTAAATAAAAAGAAGGGATTCTGGTGTTTAAGAGAGTGTGGTTGTTAAAAATGACACATGGAAAACTTTGCATAGGGTAGAGACTTTTCAACCCAAGAAGCTCTCTATAGCTTTTGTGTCATACAGGACGTAGTGAGGGAAACGTGAACACATCTCATTTAATGTCCCTTCTCATTAGTCAATAATTGGAGTGTTAAACCCTTAAAATAGGGGCTAGGAAGATACCCCAGTCAGTAAAAGTGCTGGACAGGGAAAAGATGGACACGGTGTGCAATTGTAATACTCAGTACTGAGAAAGGAGTGGGTGTGGCGACAGGCAGATCCCTGGAGCTCATTGGCCAGCCAGCCTAGACAAATCGATGACCTCAGAGTTCAGTACGGGACCCTGCCCTTTCAAAAATTAAGTGGAGAGCAATTTTAAAAAGACATATGCTGGTGACCTCTGGGATCTATGTGAATGCACACACATGATCATGTACACAACCATGCACGGCTCCAAACATATACACAAACAACACACAGGGCAGAAATCTCACTTCCTGATACTTAGACGTAACAGTCAGCAATTCGCTATTCATTAGTCACCCATATCTTAATAACAAAGTAATTATTAGAGAGTAAAGAAGAAATGCTTTATTATAGCAATTTTATCATCATATTGAAGAACTGGGGCCCTGGAAAAAAGTTTAAGCGACTCGTTCTACACAAGAGAGAACTAAAATCCAAATAGGTGACAAAATGTCTACAAGACAACCAATGACGGTGGCGTGACAATCTGTCCCTCAACCAAATCATCTCTGACGGTGGCGTGACAATCAGTCCCTCAACCAAGGCGTCTCTGACGGTGGCGTGACAATCTGTCCCTCAACCAAGGCGTCTCTGACGGTGGCGTGACAATCTGTCCCTCAACCAAAGCGTCTCTGATGGTGGCGTGACAATCTGTCCCCTCAACCAAAGCATCTCTGACGGTGGCGTGACAATCTGTCCCTCAACCAAGGCGTCTCTGATGGTGGCGTGACAATCTGTCCCTCAACCAAAGCGTCTCTGATGGTGGCGTGACAATCTGTCCCTCAACCAAGGCGTCTCTGATGGTGGCGTGACAATCTGTCCCTCAACCAAAGCGTCTCTGACGGTGGCGTGACAATCTGTCCCTCAACCAAAGCGTCTCTGAGAGGTGATGAACACACGTCGCCGACGCTCAGAACCCATGAATTCAAACAAGCACAAGTCAAAAGTTTACAACACGTACTCATTAACAGAGGTTTGTCCTGTTGTTAATTCTCAGACACGGCAGTACTAAATACTTACATAGTACTCGCATGGAATTGTGGTTTCATTTCTGTTGCCGTGATCAAATATCTTTCCAAAATTCAACTTAGAGGAGAAAAGTTTGTTCAGTTTATGGTTAAAAGTTACAATCCATCATTTTGTCACAGGGGCAAAAGCTAGAAACAGCTAGTCACGTCCACAGTCAGTAGCAAACAGAAACAGATGCATGCAAGCTTGCTGCTCAGTTCTAATTCTCTGTTCTTCCTTGCATAGGAAATGGTGCTGCCCACAGTGGGCTGGACCTTCCTACATCAACTGATATTAGTAATTAACCCTGCATAGACACACATATAGGTCAACTTTAAGGTAATTCCTTTCTCAAGGCTCTGTTCTCAGATGAGTCTAGGTTGTGTCGAGTTGGCAATTAAAGCTAACCATCCCATACAACATTAAGAATTACAAGTCACCTAGGGAGACTTGCACTCAGTACTCAGGAGAATGTGCCAAAGCTGATGCAAATGCTACAGGATGTTTTTTATTGCTTTTTAATTTTATTGTATTTGTAGGTGTACACGTGTTATACAGGCATACTCTTACATGTGTAGAGGCCAGGAGCCTACACTGAATGTCTTTCTTAGTTGTTTTTCACCTTAATATATTTTATTGAGACTGGGTCTATCCCTGGACCTGAAACACCATGCTTGGTTATACTCAACAAACCCCTAGGACCCCCCCTGACTCTGCCTCTCCAGCACTGGGATACAAGAATGAACTACTACAGTGTGCCTATTTAAATATGGATTTGGGGAGTTCAACCTTGAATCCTTAAGCTTGTGAGTTAACTATTTTACCTACAGAACCACCCTCCTGCACAAGAAATGCTACAGTATTATATATAAGAGACTTGAACATGTGTAGATGTTGGTTGCCATGGGGTCAGGGTGTCTGGGCCACTCTCTTTCAGATTCCAACAAATGACTCTATCTAAATGATCTAAGCCATTTCCTTTAGTCTTTCTATCAAGGACTGAGTACGTGTGTGTGCATGCACGCACACACACACACACACACACACACACACGGGGGTGGGGGCAGAAGGGGGTAGTAGTCAGAAAGCAAGCGTTATTTTCTGCTGTTTTTATTTTTTCTTTTCTCCTGCAGGGGCTCATTCTTCCAGTTCACAATGTCACAGAGAAGTTTTGGTCCCCAGCAAGACTGACATAAGTTTGGAGCATGTAATTGATCCTGTGCACTACAAGGAGCAGAGAACTCAGTGGGGTGATGGACAGGGAACCCATGAAGGGCGGTGTGGCTCATGCATTGCATCTGCAGAGGTGGCCGGTCATCGGGCACAGTCTCATTCTGCTAACTGGTGTTCTTTTCCGCACTCAAAGCCCCGTTCAGTCATAGTCCTTTGGCAGTGTCCTTCAGCTGTACTAATTTCCTGTTAAATTAACATAACTGAGTACAGGGATGGAGTTATTCTTAGGTATAAACTTCTTTGTATTCTAAATAGCTAAAATGTTTGCTGAATCAGGACCAGGGAGTCCCAATAAATAAGGCAAGCCAGATAAATCACCTCTGCCTCAGTTTTTCCTTTCTATAGGAGTCTCGGCACCCAAATGCCAGCAATTACTCAACATGTTGGATGTGGTAGTTAGTTTAAAGTAGAGTATAGTATTTCCAGACATCTTTGCAGCTCAGCACAGCACTCCCATTTCCTTCAGCATGTTCATGACTGATTTCTGAATCCTACTCTCAGGTTCCATGATGCTAAATTCTTAAAGTATTATCATTGATGCAATAGAAAGGTCTTCTATTGCAAACAAGGGAAATGGAGAAAGCTCCAATTATAAAGAGACTCCCAAGAGAACTCTCTCCCCACTTTTTTCAAGTAGGGACACAGAGAAGATACTGTTTGGCTGGAAATCTCCAGTTCATCCATGCTTGATCCGGCCATTCCTCCCTCTCCAGATCCTGCTCTCTCAGAAAAACCAGCAAAAGTCCAGTTCTATAGTGGAAGCAGCTTCTCCTGCAAAACTGCTAGCTGCCCAAGACCCCATCTAAAAGTGTACTATACTTGGGTCAAACCTAACCTGTGGCAGACACATCACTGTCCCTTGACTACAGGGTATTTAGGCCCCTCCCTTAGACCTGCCATGTGATTTCCCTCCTGCCCCCTTTCCCTGCCATAATCTCTGGGGGGCTGGAGGGTCACCTGGGAAGGCTTTGTCCAAATAAACCTGATCTTTTATTTTTTTAATTTGTCTTGATATGACTTACTGTGTCAGTGGAGAAACCTATTATCGGGCTACAGAAACCTATCAGATACCATCTATGAATCAAGAAGCAGGTCCTCGAGAGACACTAGACATGCTGGTGCCTTCATGTATTTTCAACTATTAGTACTTAAAACTATCAAGTCAGTGTTGTTTGTAGGTTTGGTTACAATTCTTATTTGTAGTGCTGTGAGTTCCCCTAAACCCGTATCTTACACAGTTCATGAGGGTGGCAAAGAAGTGGTTTGAAAGAAAGACTGAAAGTTTGCAAACATTTTTTTTTGATACTATTGATAGTTTTTATACCATTGGTCAGAGATTGGAAAAAATAAAAGGTAAAAATGCTGATTTCCTTTTAGGAGCAAGTAAATCTCACAATATTCTGTGAATGGAATTTTTGAGTTAAATTAAAAATATGTGCGTATGATGTGGAATTGCCTTCTGTATACTGTGAATATGTTTTATTACCATTGATTAATAAAGAAGCTGCTTCAGCCTATAGCAGAGAATATGGCCAGGTTGAAGGAGATATATAGACAGAGTAGGCAGAGTCTGAGAGATGCCATGTAACTGCCAAAGGAGAAAGAGACTGGAATGCTGAAAGCTTACCAGTAGGCCAGTCTTGTGGCAATACACAGATTAATAGAAATGGATTAATTTAAGATATAAGAGTTAGTGAGGAATATACCTAAGCTATTTGCCAAGCAGTGTTGTAATATTAATTGTAATAGTTTTTGCATGATTATTCAGGTCTGGGTGGCCAGGAAAGAACAAGAAGTCTCCAGCTCCAAAATGGCATACAACATTGGTCAACTACATCTACATAAAACCTGAGAGAAGTTGGGAAGGAATTCTAGACACACACACACACACACACACACACACACACACACACACACAGAATCAATCATGGCTTCTTAGCAGCAGCATTTTCTTGGGTAGACTCTGTCTGATGGTGGTGAGCAGAGGAATGGCTCCATTACAAAAAGGCTTCCTGACTCAACATTAGCAGCAAAAACCATGTGGCTTCTTTAAGAGAGGGCTTCCCAGTACGTGCTGGCAGCACAAACTCTGGCCCTTTTTGGAGGCCCTGCACTTAAATGGGGTTTGTGAGCCGCATGCTACTAGTTGCTTAATAACAACATAGACCCGCTGCATCCCTGGAGCTGGGGCAGTGAGCATGGTTCATGGAGGTGGTGAACATACCTCAGCCATGTTGGACTGGGTAAAGCAAACAGGCAGGGCTATGGAGTTGGTCCTAGCCATGTCCACTTAGCATTTAAAAAAAAAAAAGGTGCGCCTGGTCATAAAATGATTACATGTATGCAATAAAGACAAATTTAGATGAAAAAGACCTCTAAATGGGTCACAGTGTTGGACAAATGTACATCGGCTTATGAGAGAGAAGAAAGAATACAGAGAGTCATAGATTAAAGGAGTAAAGATAATTAAATATTAAAAAGTAATACAGCAAATAAAATAAGTCAAATAAAGATTAAATATACACCAGAGAGTCTAAATTTTGTATATTATTGTACTTTCTTTGAATTTTTAGACCATTAATAAGCTAACTACAGAAAGACATTTGATTCTGGGGGATGCTAAGCTAAACCAAAATATATATTTTAAAGGTATGCTGACTTCAAAATTTGAGTCTAAGGTTATGTTACTTTGGAAAAGAGGTTCTGCTTTTGTTTCCACAGAACATGACAGCCTGTGGATTCCTTCTAGGCTAATGTGTTATAATTCATATAGTTTTTGTGAGATTATTTGGGTCTGGGTGGCAAGGAGCAAATGAGCAGTCTCTGGCTATGTGTGTGCTGTATGTGTATGCACATATACATGTAGGCACCTATAGATGTGTGTGCATGTGTGTGCAGAGGTCAGTGATGAATAACTTCTTCAATTTTTATTCACCTTGGTTTTTGAGACAGGGTCTCTCACTGAACCTGGAACTCAACAATTAGTCTTGACTGCCAGTCAGTGAGCTCCAGGATTCCATATGTCTGCCTTTCCAACTCTTCCAATGCAGGGATTATATACAAGTGATTGCACCTAGCTTTTTATGTGGGTGCTGGGGATCAAACTCACATCCTCATGTTTATTTGGCTTGTCTGTGTTCCCATTGAGCCCCCAATGTGTTGTTGTTTTTTAATGGAAAATGTGGGTCACAAGAAGAGTGCATTGGCCAAATTGGCCGTAGAATGAACAGCAACTGATTTAGGTTGATGTCTTTACAGGACCTTGGAGACAGAATAATACTGACATCTTCAAGTTTGCCGCTAGTTGTCCAATCATGGACCCTCTACCTTTTTTCTTCTGGTGAATGATGCTTGATGACTAACTCCAGCTCAAAATTTAAAGGCAATAATTAAGCCCTAGAAACTTCTGGTGGCAAGGCTGTTCTGTAACACTGTTAGTGCTCTGTAAATCACCATCCTCTGCCCCTGCGGGTTCCTTCCCAGAAGCTGTCAGAGGCAACTCCTTGTTTATGAGAAGCCTCTCGGTGCTTTGTACTCCTGGAGATAAAATTAAGTCAAAGAGCATTCTGTAAAAATGGCAGGGAAATTAAATGAGCTGTGTAGTGTCCTGCCATTTAAATTGCATCAAAGACTCTGAACGGAGGGAATGAGGATGTGAGAGCTGTTTTCTTGCTGAGTGATTCCGGGGAACTGTAGGAACTGGTTGGCTAATTAGGTCATGAGCAACTAGAGACCTTGCCATCTCTTCTGGGTATACTCAAAAATTACACAGGGAGTCAGTGATTCTCAGACTGGGCTCAAGTCCATGGAATACCAATGGGGTAATACAAACTCTGATGTTTGGTTAGAGATGAATTATGTCTGCTACTTTTCCTGTTGCTATGACAAAATATTCCAACAATAATTTAAAAAGAAGAAGGTTTATTTCAGCTTACAGTTGCAGGGAATACTGGAGAAGTCATGAAAACATAGGTTTGAGGTAGTTGGTCCGACTACATCTGTGGTCATAGAGGAGGGGGGAATGGAGGAAAGGATGGAGGGAAAGAAGGAAAGAAGGAAAGATGGAGAGGAAGGGAGGGAGGGAGGAAGGGCTAAAGCTCATGTCACTTCTTCCTTGTAGTCAGTCCTGGATGCCAGCCCATGGGACAGTGACACCCACAGGTAAGGCGAGTCTTCCCATTTCAACTTATCTCATGTGTACAGTCCCTACAAACACACCCAGAGGCTAACCTAATCTAGACAGTTCCTCTTAGTCGTGATGTGAGGGTGGGGTTTTGTCTCCTAGGTGATAGATAGAAGAGAGTGAGTGTGGTCTCTGGGGATTTACAGAATAGCTGAATAATCAGTTTAGCCACTGGGCCTATGTTGAGCAGAAAGGATGCTATAATGAGGCCTTGCAACCTGCATAGCAAGAACTGTAAGAGCTTTCTGGTCCAGAGGTCTCGGCCCTTTTCCAAAGTCTGAAGGAAGGCCCGACACACGTGGTAATCTCAACTCATCCTTTTATTGCATTGAAAGTAATGTTTTTAAAATCAATCCGTCCTCACCTTTAGCCTCATTAACATCCCATTCCCCTGAGACCTACAAATGGGCATTTCATCAGTCCTGCTGCATGCACACATCCATGCACCACCTGCCACTGATTTTGCTGTTGAAGTTCACCGGATGAACTTGCCCCTAGTTCTCAATCACCTGCAGTCTCCCTTCCTCCATATATATTGACAAGCCCTGACATATTAATCTCCAACCTTCTTGCAGTCACCTACTTGGGCCTCCCACTTAGCCCAGAGGTGCCCTAGTTCTTGTCATCCAACTTCTTTATTCTATTTATGCATTGACATATTGGTATTAAGCATCTTTCATAACATTACAATACATGCAGGAGTATCACATGATGGTGTTTACTGAATTAAAAATTAAAAGTACATACAAGATTAATAATGCATGAATTGTATTCTTTCTTTTTAAATTATTTTCTTATACAATACATCCTGATCAGTTTCCCTCTCCCTCTGTTCCTCCCAGTGTCGTTTCCTCCACCCCGCACAACCACCACCTCATCTCTCCCACAAATCCACTCCTCCTCTCTTTCCTTTCAGAAAAAAGAAGGCTTCCTGGGTATTTCAGTTGAAGACAGCATAACAAGTCACAATAAGACTAGGCACAAGTCCCATATCAGGGCTGAACAAGGAAACCTAGTAAGATGGAAAGAATCTGAGTAGATGAAAGAGTCAGAGACACCCCCACTTGCACTGTTAGAAGACTCACGAAAACACCAAACTACACAACCATAACATATATGTAGAGGACCTAGCACCGACTCTGGTGACTCTGTGATTGTTGTTTCAGTCTCTGTGAACCCTTATCAGTTGATTCTGTGGGCTGCGTTCTCATGATCTCAACCCCTCTGACTCCTATGATTCTTCGTCCCCTCTTCCACAGGGTCCCCAGAGCTCCGGAGGAAAGGACACAATGGAAATCGTCAATTTGGGTGCCTAATGTTTGACTATAAGTCTTTGCTTCTGCTCCCATCAGCTACTGGAGGAAGCCTCTGTGATTATCACTGGGATAGGCATGATGTATAGGCATAGCAGAATATCATTAGGAATAATTTTACTGATTTTTTTCTAACCTAGGTCTACAGCCATACCATCCTGAACACTGCTAAACTCATCTGAATTGTATTTTTTTTGATGTTTCAGAAATAGATGTTTTATTTACCATGATTCATTCATTCTATTTGCCAAAAACATACAAGACTTCCTTTCCTGTAAAGTTTCAATCATTTTCATGTGCCTTGCCTCCATTGATGGTAGGTTACCGATTTTATGCATTTTAATCCTTGGAAAGATTTAATCAAGTGTAGAGACATGTATGAGATATTCTGGCAGGATATGTCTAGCTTTGCCAAGCTGCTATAAAAGGCTATCCTTCTGTTCTCGATTAGTCTTGTCTCAATGGCCAGCTCTTCATTTCTCAGAAGCAAAGGAAATCTCCGTGGTTAAGTTTCTGTAGGTTCCTTGATCTCAGAACATTTGTGAGTGTTTCTCATTCTCTTATTTCTATATAGGTCAGTAGCCCTCCCTCAACCTTCTCAAGGCTGCTGCCTCTAAATACAGTTCCTCATGTTATGGTACCCCCCAGCCATCAAATTATTTTCATTGATACTTCATAACTATAATTTTGCTACTGTGATGAATCATAAAGTAAGTATCTGATATGAGACCCTTGGGAAAGGATCATTCCCCCTGAATAGCGTCAAGACCTACAGGTTGAGAATCACTGTTCAAGGACTTTCAGAAGAAATGTCCTAAGTCCATTGGCCCTTCTTGGCATTTTGGACCTGCCTAAACACTCAAGACTTGTGAACACTTAGACTTCCATGGTATTTTGAATGTTGACTCTGGTTCAGTATTTCAGTCTCAGTGTCTCTCCTGACTTCACATTCTAGAAGCTTCCATTGGGTTGACATGTTATCCCTGGGAGTAGTATGGGATTCATTTCCATTAGAAGATGTATGGATAAAAACCATGAAGTTTCCTGCTCTTTGGGGAGGAATTATGACCTTCCACATTTTACAGGAAACAGAAATGTAATTAGCAGTGGGAGGAAAAATAATAAGAAGAAGGAAGGTGGTCTGCTCACTCCAAGCACTGCCTGGTAAAGCTAGGACAGGAACACTCACAATGAGGAATGCAATTTTTTCATTGGGGGAAAAGGAGATTTCAACTTCTGCAACATTCAGACCTCATCCGACGGAGCTTCGGCTAGACTTGCCAGGTACAGATTGCTGGGCTCTCCCCTTTTGTATACATTTGGTACAAGAGAAACTGGTGAAGGGTAAGACTGACAAGAAATGAAAAGGCAGACAAGACGGAATGGGGGGCAAGCCTCTGGAATAGTCAGGAGTTAGCTGAGGGTATCATCTCAGAGTGAATGCTGTCTTGAAATTGAGAATGTGACTCGCAAAAGCTGCAAATTCTTAAAAGGCAGAGATTACTGTGTTGTGTTACATATTTTAGAGCACTGAGCTTGGGGTTTTGTGAGCAGAGCTTGCCGAACAGCAATAGTAAAGTCTTGTTGAATAAAATAACGGGTGATGAATGGGATGGAGATACAGCTTGGTTTGCAGAATGCTTGCCCAGCATGCACAACCCCCTGGGTTTGATTCCCAGGACTGCATAAAATAGGCATGGTGGCACATGCCTGTAATCCTAGGAGGTGGCAGAAGGAGGGCCAGAAGTTCAAAGCAATCCTTACCTATGTAGTGAGTTCAAGATCAGCTAGGTTACATGAGACTTTGTCTCAGAGAGAGCGGGGAGAGGGTAGAGAAACAATGAATGAATGAGTTAGTATCATTGCCATCCGCATTGAATTTCTATATCACCATCCACAGACACACACTATGAGAAATAATCTTATTAAGATACCATCAAGATTGTAAAAATATTCTTGGCAGAACTAAATTTTCCGTTTCTTTAGGACCTGGATTACCATGCACACCAACAGACTGAAAACAGATTAGAGAACTGCTCTGTCACAAGTAAAAGCATTATGGTAAAAAAAAATAATAAATAGACTCTTCAACAAGGTTCACACAGACATTTAAAAAGATTTATGCCATTGGTTGCCAGAGCGCTTTGATACTTCCTGATGACATTTTATGTGAAAGCTGAACTTTACGAGAATTTTATAATTTATTCTAAACTTAATTCTGTGGCTTTATTATTAACTGAGGAAATACGCAACCGTGATAAAATAGCAAGTTAATAGTAGCTGCCCAGGGATTACAAGAACTCTATTGTGTTATGCAGTGTTCTTTTGCATATTTCATTTACTCAGGAGGAAGATATTATAATTTGTAATTTCCATATAGCCAAGTTATTGTGTGCTCTCTAGTGATTACTCTCTGTATTTGTTTAGAATCTGTCAATTTCTGCACAATTTAATAAGAAATTTTGACTTCTCACACAGCCGCCAAATCTCAGATGGCTGCATTTCAAATGAAAATGGAAAAGACCACCGTTATTTCTCAAGAATACAAGCCCAGTGTTACCACCCATTCATTCGGCCTCTCTCTGTTTCCCTTCCTTGCCTTGAAGTTCAACTATTTGATTTCAGCCTGTCACAACACAATTTTCCGGAGTATAATCTTCAATACTGTTTTAATGCCGAAATGGTAAGTGTGAAGACTCAGGTATGATCAGCTTCCTGAATGCTGTAAATTACATTTGCGAATTTATGTGGTGATTAAATGAGGCAACTTGCAAAGACTCAATGCAATTTCCAGGACGTTTAACATGCCAGCTGTATAAAACAGTTTTCAAAAATTATTAAGCTGAAGAAACTCTATTTGGACATTGTTTGCACTTGACAGTGTTCTCCGCTGTCGCCCTGCCCCTGGCACCAGCAGCAGTGAGGTTCTCATAACATACTACAGCTTTCATATCAGACCATGAATTCTGCTTTGCCTCATCAAGTGGCTCCTCAAACAGGGTTTGCAATTAGCTCCCAAGCCGTGCCATTCACGAACGTCTGTCTGATTCCACCCAGTCAGCAAGTATTCACTGAGTGCCTCTTTGGACCTGGGCTATAAATATTCTTTTCTGAGATAATCTCAGCTGCTGGCTTATTGATTCGTGGAAGGGTTTGTTTTCTCCCTCTCTCTTTAGTCCAACCCAGACAACGCAGATTCAAGAGTTGATAGGCCTGCTTTATATTTTACTTTTCTTACCCATTGGAGTTGCTATTGAGTAATTTGCATGTGATTAAAACTGTACCAAGGAAGTAGCACGTGTAGCTGATCATAACGATTAAGATAGAAATTTAGAAATTTCAAAATGATCTCTGTGTTAACATCATGGGCTTTATGGAATAGTGGCAATGTATCAGAGAGGCAGCTACAATGAACTTTGGAGCCGGATACAATCCTCTGGTCCTCCAGCTATTAAAGGATATTCCAGCTGTTTATTTAACCTCTCTATGGCACGGTTTACTCATCTGAAAGTGGAAATAATAGAGAATGCCTCGAAAGAGGCTGGAGGATTCAATGAGATAATATGTTTTGAATGGGAGTGAGAGAGCAAATGCAAACATCCTTAAGTCTGAGAAGGGTCATTAGGCTGAAAGCTAGATCTTGCTCTGAGCTAACATAGCCCCCCAAAGCTCCTGTTTCTGAAGAGTTCTCCCTCTAAATAGGAAGTTTTCACTGTTTCCTGCTCACATAAAGGTGCTGACCTCCAGAACATTAAGTACTGTAGAGCATTTCCAGTTGGGGCCTTGCTTGCTCCATAAACACTGACCAGAGGACAGATAATCTACATGTATGAATACCAATATTTCTTGGTAGAGGTGTTGAGGACTATCATTAAAACCAAAAGAGAGCTGGAGAGATGGCTCAGCAGTTAAGAGCACTGGTTGCTTCTCAAGAGGAGCCAAATTCAATTCCCAGTACCAACAAGGTAGCTCATCACCTGTTGTAACTCCAGCTCCAGGAGATAGATCTGCCTTTTTCTGGCCTCTGGGCACCAGGCCCATACTTGATGTACAAACATACATACAAGCAAGGCAACCAGACACATGACAGTAAATAAACACTTTTTTTTGAAGGAAAAGTGTTCTATGAGGTAAATTTTCCTTGAAATTTTAAAGCCTGTTTTGGCTTCTTGTTTTTGTGTGGTTGGTGGGCCAAGAATAGTCTCACCTAAATCAGCTGTCCTGCTTCTATGGACTGAGCTGTTTGCTGTTGCCCTCTCCCTTCTGTCTTTCAGCTTGGAAGCTTTTTTGCTATTGCTTTTTGTTTGTCTTCATTTTTGAGTGGTGGGGAATAAAACCTGTGGCCTTGTCCCTGCTTTTTCAAAATAGCATCTTGCCTTTGGCTTCAGGTTGCCATGGTACAACATCAGTGTATAAGTATTCTGGTTACTGTTACAGGCACATAATACGTGTTATGGGGTTGTGGTCATGACAGGTGGATGTCATCAGAAGTCAGACCAAGAATCTGGCCTGTGACCGCAGTTCTGTGAGAGCAGGTTCACATGGCGTCCACCTATCTTTGCATCAACCCCTGCTGGAAAGTGATCCGTTGCTAGAAGATGAATAATATATTTTCTTATGTGATGGTTCTTTTTGAGAGCCCTAGTAGACACAAGTGACATATTTTTAGACTAGAAATAGGTTGTGCTAGCTTTAGTGTATGTCTCCCAGGATAATTTAACAAGTCAGAAAATAAAGCTTCTATACTAACGATCTGGACTTGAGTTCTAATCCTGCTTCTCTTCCACTTTATCTTTCTGATCACAGTCCAGTGAGATTGCTCAGTCTCCTTTTCCTTCACTCATGAGTTGGGGACCGGTGCCTGTCTCTAAT
This sequence comes from Myodes glareolus, assembly GCF_982192425.1. Taxonomy (NCBI): domain Eukaryota; kingdom Metazoa; phylum Chordata; class Mammalia; order Rodentia; family Cricetidae; genus Myodes; species Myodes glareolus. The sequence goes on along the minus strand of NC_142039.1, from coordinate 22,152,411 downwards.
GACAGTTTTGAAGATTCAAGATGTTAACATGTAAAAAGAGCTCAATTCAGGCATTTGACAGATTCTGTCTGAGTACTGACCTTGTACTGGATGCTAAGTCTTATGGGCAGAGAATGGGGGAAAGAAAGAAAAAAATGAAAGGAGAGGGGAGTGGGAGGGATGGAAGGAGAGGGGAAAGAAGGAAGGATGAAGGATAGAAGGAAGGAAAGAAAGAGGTCTAACTATACATGAGGAAATTCTACTCTCTGAGGGGGAGCAGAAGTAAATCACATAAACCAGTATAATTTGCAGTATGTAAGTTTTCAGTTCTAGGAAGAAGAAAGAAACCAGAGCAAAGGGGGAGGAAATGAAGTCTATGGAAGAGAGCTGAAGTTTAGACATGGCAGATCTTTGGAATGAAGCCTTGATCCAGGCACAGGAAAATATTTGGTGAGATTTAGGCACCATTTTTAGCAGGCATTTATTCTATTTCTCTGAAGAATGCTGGTGAGGAATGGTCATGGCATGGATTTGTCACACTCTGAGCTTTTGGTGAGATTCCAATGTCACTCATGCTTTTCCTTGTGTCACTGATGGCCATAATTTCTTCTTCTGTCTTGTTCCTTACATAATCTGACCACACCTGAAGTTTCTATAAACGCATATCATTATTGCTGGGGTGACCATGCTACCGAAGGGCCCACGAAACACTCACTTTTGCCTCTTCCCTAATGGTTTGTTCTCCATGAAAGGATTATTTTGTTTCTCAGGCTTGTTTCTCATGATGTTAGATGACAGAAAAGGGTGTCATATTCTGAGTGGTGTGTGGGTGTCTCTTGCTCAGATACGATCAGCACTGCCAATGCTGTTTGTGTGCCATGCTGCAGGGTAGGGATCTTAGCCGCATAGAAGTTGACGCTGCAAATGACAGCAAATCCCGGATAGAAATATTGTGTCAACATATTGTCTACTGAACTAAGATTGTATGTGAGCGGCTGGGATACGCTGGAAACAGGTGCCCAAGGTTCTCTAGAGAAACAGACAACAGAATGATATCTGTATATTAAGAAAGGGGATGTATTAGATGAGCTTGCATGAGAAGGACTGGGTGCTTCAACAAGGGCTGGAGAAACTGAGAACCAGTAAATGCCCAGCCCACAAAGCAAGATGCCTCAACACTTCCAGTCTGATGCCGAAAGCCTGGAAGATTCCTGGACAGCTGTTGGCCTTAAGTTCTCACTGTAAGACCCAAAAGGCTGGGTTCCAATGTCAATGAAGGATGATGGTGGTGGTAGCAGCGACATTAGAACAGATACACTTACCAAGCAAAGCGGGAAAGTAAATGAGGACTGACTTTCCTTTGGACCTCATTATGTCTGTGCCGCAGAGGGTGGAAGGTACCACTTGCTCTGGTAGAGCATCTTCGCTCAGTTAGCCCTTCCAGGAAATGCCCTCATGATGCGCCCAGAGGGTGTCTTCTTAGCTGATTCCAGATCCAGTCAATGTTAACCATTAGTAGGGCAAGAGGTAAGAAGACATCTCATCCAGATGAACAGAATCAATTTGATCTTGAAGTAGAATGAGGTAGAAACGGTGGACTTTTAGATATTGACCTGTTCAGTGATTTAGGTAAAGCACTGCTTGCACTGCCTGTTTGCCAAGCACAGCTTCCCTTGCTACCTGAATGACCTGGACGAATAACTGAAACAGTGGCCCGTTGCCCTTAACGACCTGCTCACTGCCCACAGAGCTCCTGTAAAATCTAGCTTGCTTGCCCTTGTGGTTTTAGAGTACAAACTGAGAATACAAACCAGACCTGGAACAGAAGCCTTTCGGGAGCTGTCCTGGCTTCCATCCACTGTTAGCGTCTCCTCTCCTCCACTCTCATGGCCGCTGCTCATTCCAACAGTCTGACCGTTTGCTCTGCAATGTTTGCTTCATGTTCCTCCACACTTCCCAAGCTTTAAACAATGCTGCTCTCAACGTTACTCAGTTAACTGTTTATTAAACACACAGTTGCTGGGGATGAAACCAAGCTGTGTGACCTTGGAAAGAAAGCCACCCAGATTGTCGGGCCTCATTGTGGCTATAAAACAGTAGTGAGAACTCGTAACTGAAGACAGTTTGGCATTCTGTGACGTAGGACTATGAGTTAAAACAGATTTGATGGCACCTAGTTCATCAAGTGAATAATTGGTTCTCATAGGGCTTTTTGTACTGTATGACCATTATTGTAAATAGGTAGATGGAAAGAAAGACCACACAGCAGGTGGGTCAGACTTAATGAGATGAATGATTCCAAAACAGATGATTAGCTCCTAGTACCTGAATAGCCTCCTACCTGCCATAGCATAAGAACGGGAAAGACGGTGAGTATAGATGGAGGTTAAGGACTGACAGGTTTTTTTTCGTAGCTTCCAAAATACAAATGGGACTGAAAATAGTCTAATTGGTAAATGCTTGAAAAGCAAACAAGAAAATGTGAATTTGATCTCAGAGCCCACATGAAAACTAGGTGAATGCTTGTAGTTCCATGCTGAGGAGGAGACGGGTTCTCGGGCTCCCTGGCCACCAACCTAGCCTACTGGCTCAGTTCCAGGCCGTGGAGACCCTACCTAAAAATTCAAGGTGGGTAGTTCCTGAGAAACAACATCTGGAATTGGCCTCTTGACTCTATTTGCATATGTGAGTGTTCACATGGGTATATACACAGCAATTATTATGATTTATTATTAACAAAATTTTAAAAATACAAATACATTTTATATCTATACAGACTACAAATGATGATCATACGATTTTAATTCGAGAATAAATGTGACAATTTTTTTTATGTTTGTAGACTTCTGAATACAAATGTCAATATGTAACGTACATGCATATATACATTTGTTTCTCACACAAAAGAATGACATTTGTAATACAAATATCTAATACACTACCATTTTTTGTTCACAGCAGTATCTCACTAATGTAACTAACTTTAATAAGGAAAAGTTGATCCTTATTAATAGTTGCGGAGTTTCACCAGAGATTTATATTGTTGTTTATTTAAACATTTTTTTCTGTTTTCAACAATGCTTCTGTTAGCATTCATTTTCATGTCCTCTACAACATGTGCTTGATTTTATCAACACCTGCTTCTTTTGGCTCAATGTCTGAAGATACAACAAAACTGTTCGAAGGATCAAAATTGGATGCCATTGTGAAATATTTTTTCTCCTTTGTTTAAGTCTTTTAAATTTTCCTGGTAAAATTTAAGTAGAAGTGATGAAATTTAACACTACCAGACATTAGTTTAACAGTCTCATTATTGCGTGCATGTGTGTGTACACATGTGTTTGTGTGTGAGCCAGCTTCTTTGGTGGTAGTGTTGGCTGCTTCATGCTCCACGATGGCTCCCAACTTCACAGTGCTTACTGATATGTTCTATCATGCCTAGGTTTATGTGGGTTCTTGGGATTCAAACTCAGGTCCTCATACTTTATATAAAAATATATTTTATTTATTTCCTGAATATTAATATTTTTTCTTCTCTGAAATTTCTAATAATGCTCTTTGTGAATCTTTGTGTTTTCCAACAGTGAATTTATGATTTTCCTAATTGCTAATCGATGCAGGAGGGCCCAGCACACTGTGGGTGGTGCCATCCCTGGCCACCTTGGTCCTGGCTGATTAGAAAGCAAGCGAAGTGAGTCTTGAAAACCAAGGCAGTAAACCCTTTCCTCCATTTGCTCGCTCTGCTCCTTGAGTTCTTTCCCTGACTTCCCTCAACAATGGGCTGTGATCAGAAAGTGTAAGCCAAACAAACCCTCTCCTCCCCAGGTCATTTTTGGTAACGGTGTTTATCACAGCAACAGAAAGCAAACCAGAGCAGAACTGGTATGAGAGAGTGGCTTGCTGGCTCTGATGAACCGCTCTACGCTGGTTTGGGGGACGGTTGTGAAAGCGTTCAGAACTTTGGGCTGGAAAGGCTGTGGAGTACTCCAAGCCTAAGAGGAGCTGTTCTGTGGGAGCTTGGAAGAGACCATTAAAGAAATGCAGGCAATGGAGGCCTGGCTTTGGATTCCAGAGGGAAGTCCTTCCAAGACCGCATCAGGGCTGCTTGTGTGATGTTTTCAATGAAGAATCTCTGAAAGTAAACGCTTCTGCGCTTCATTGGGGCAGAGGATGCCGCTGCACAGGGATCAGCACTAAAGCCAATGTAAACCCCTCCTCCCCAATGTGCTTCTTCTCAGATATTTGGATAGAGTAACAAAAGAAATCACTAATGCACAGGCGACTTCCAGGAGACAGAGCCTGGCAGAATCTCATTGTTTCAAGGGGTTTCTGATTTATGGCAGCAGCACATCCAGTCATGTTTATTGTCTAAGTCAATGTCCCCATAATAGCATTTTATCGTGCCAATAATTGTACGCACATGTACGCCATGTGCACATGTGAGTGTCACCCCACTCTTGGTTTTGTTTTTATGGCAAAGGGCTCTTGACAGGTATTTTGCCATTCTATCTACCAGTTCCCTTCTCCGCAGCTCTGCAATTTTTAGTAGAAACAAAGATATTCTTTCTGCTAATGTGGTTAGCCTAGCAAACGCCACTCATCAGGCACAGAAACGTACCCCACTTGGCAGATACAAACTGCTTTATCCTATGAATAAACACTTCTTAGGTTTATTATGACACAAGTTGGTATCACAGTGCTCATTAAATGTTCATAAAACATTTTTGTTTCAGCTCATGGACATGAACTGCATAGGACTATTGGGGCTGAAGCGGGTGCATCTAAGTGAACTTGGGCCATTTACACGCTAAGGTTTTGGGATTCAAATGGGTCCAGCTGAAGGTGGTGGTACATACACCTGCATTCATCCCATCATTGCTTTAAAAGGACTGGCTCAATTCTTTCAAGTTGGGATACATATTAGCTTGTTTGTGAGTTGCACAGAGCAAAACAAGGTTTGTTCCCACATTCGCTCCACTCACGGTGCGTCTCTCAGACCCTGGGATTTTCGAGAATGCAAAGAGGACTGCATGCAAAACTTTTATTTTCAAACCATTTTTTATGGAGGTTTCACTACGTGGAAGAGACATTTAGAAATGTCAGCTAGCTGAGTGTTTGGGGAACTGTAACTTAAGTGGACCCCGTGCCAATATAAATGTTCATCTGGGCTTAAACAACTCACTTTTAAATAGCTGAAATACCACGAGAGCTAGTGTCTTTCCCAGAACAAGCCCCAGTGCCCCCTGCTTCTTGGTAACATGAAGAGACTTTTAATGAGGATAGCTTTACATGCTTAAGCTTGGACACATCTCCACTAAGCATACAAGACCAAAAAGATGAAATCACTAGGATATATCTGAGTTTTAAAAAAGAAAAGAAAAGAAAAAAATGTTTGTGCCGACCAGAAATGGTATGAAGGACAAAATGGCGGTGTCAGGAGTGGGACTGGGCAGCACCGATGTAGCCCAGATAGAAGCACTTTCTTTGGCTGGAAACCACAGAACAGCCTGTTGCAAGTACTTTGCAAAATGGTTGCATTGTCAAAGTCTGCCACAATCACAGTGTGCTGGTCTCTGGAGTCATAAGTCGAGGCCTGGCTCTGTGACGGCAAGTTCTCCAGAAGAGCAGGGTTGAGGAGCCCGTATCAGAGCTTTACCCTGAGGGTTAAGGTAAGGTTTCTCCAGCTGTAAGGATCTGGCTTTCAGACAGAACCACAATCTTCCAGGGATTCATCAAATGGCAAACACAAAACGATAGAGCAGAGGCAATAGACGCAGCACCTGGACCTTTTAGGAAAGGCAGGGTTGGTCCTTCGGCCACATCTATGGCCACATCTAAGGTTACACTGAGGATGTGGGTACCAAAGCCATGGGTAGTGATCAACATTACGGTGGCAAGGCCGGAAGGGTCTGTGGAACAAGGCTGCAGGACTGTGCACGAAGCACTCCCCACATTACCAGACGTTACCCTCTGGTTTCACTTTGAGCTCTTGATGCTGGTTTAAGAGCTGTCCCTGCTCTAGCTTTGTCTGCTTGTGATAGTTTTTTTAAATGTGTTTATTCTTTTACAATGCCATACACATATGAATAAATGTACTTTTATCATAGTCTCTCCACTGTGCTCTCAGTCCCTTACCCCTCCCACCAAACCCCTTCTTTCCCAACAAGTCCCTCTCCCATTTTCATGTGCTCAAAAGTCTGTGTGGCCTACTGTATTTAATCCGAGTTGCCTACATGAGCGGGTCAGGGAGGGGGGCTTCAGCAACGACAACTTACCAGCGCCTATACCACTGAGGAGGGTGACTGCCCCTTCCCCAGGGTCCAGTAATTCTGTCCTGCCAGAGACACTGCTACTTGTGTACAGAAAAATACTCATAGACAATTTTCATGGCAACGTCTATGATCCTGCACAAAACTGAGAAAGGTGTATCAGAGGGATAGATGCACAAGTCATGGTACATGTTCTGTGTGATCTATGCAATAGTGGAACCAAATCAATGTATTAAAATCATATATAAGTGACCTATATGCAATTCTGAACCAAAGGAGGAAATCTCAGCATAGTACACAAGTAACCCGATGAAGTGACACCAGCCAGTACTTTGAAGTAGGATCCATTATAAGGTTTACATTGAAATACAGTGATGTAAAAAGCATGTTTAAGACTCTCTAACACCCAAATCAGAATAGCGAAATACAAGGAAGAGAGATAGAATAAGGGAGGTATAGGGAGTTTGGCTGGGAGATAAAAATACACAAGTGTGAAGCGAACACAGCAAAATGTCAATGTCGTTAGAAGCCAGGTACAACCCCTAGACATTTGACATATCGTGTTAGATTATTCATAGACTTCCTTAAGCATTTAAAATAGAAGTGCTATCCAGTGTCACCCAAATGACCCTAGCTAAAGTAAATGGGCCACAAAATAAACTTCAAATACAAATGGGTCACAAATAAAACTCACAAATCTAGGAAAGGGGGTGTTAGGGAGGAGGGAGTTTGGCAGGGATGGGAGGGAGAGGAGACAGTGGGAGGATGGAGTCATTAGGATGCATTCTACATTCCCATGAGAGTGAAACTAACTGACAAAAATAAAAGTACATTAAAAACAAAAGTGCTACTATTTAAGAATATTAATGCCACCTCGTGGAGGATGATTGCAGAATACCGGTGAAAATCTTTCGAATGGTATACATGGCTTAATTTCAATATTATATTCTAAATATAAATGCAAACATGATGAAATTATAATTGAACATAATGAGATAATGAGCAATTTAATAGCACCTTTGCCTTCCAAATGTTCTATAATATAAACATACTACTTTAATAATCAGAAAGAGCACTTTAAAATTTCTCACCTATAACCCTAGTCTTAATTTCGAAAGGACTTGTATTCTGAGTGTTCCAATTACAGAAAGCTGGTGAGTTCCCAGGTCGGCGGCATTATGGCCGGAATATTTCTTTATTGTTTTCATATTGCATGACTATGACAACAGCTGCTTTTAAGAGCCTACATCTTGTTTGAATTTCCTGGAAAAGAGACCCCAAAGAAAAGTTTCTAAGCTGAGGGGAGGAAGCATTTTAAGCAGAAAAGTTAGGCACAGAAGGTTAGAAACTGAATGAAAATGGCGCATTGTAGGTTTGGGTGCGAGTCTAACAGAAGGTGAGAGTTTGCAAGATGTTTCTGGACAAACTGGGCCAAGCAGCCATACTGGGCATGACCGTCCTTGAGGAGGGATTTGTTCATACAACCTTTATGTCATTAATGAAAGCTATGAGGCTACTTTTTAAACACTTCCAAGTTCTGTCACCTGAAAACCCCCTTATGTCATATGGAACTGGAGCTTTGATCTGTCAGGCATGAGGGTTCCAAATGCCAGTGTGGTTTGTCGTTGTTACTGTGGAACCGACAATGACCTTGTGCGAGGCTAGGAGACTTGGGAGTGTTGGGAGGGGAAGTAATAGCAGTATCTGTATCTACCCGAAAAACATAAGCTGGTGCTGAGTAAACACGAAGAAATTCAAGAATAACCCGCACTATGACCAATCTCTGTACTTGGATATAGCAGAACTCTGATGTTCAACTCACATCTGCTGAGAAGTCCGAGGTTTCAAGATAGTCCCCAATCACCATGTAAGGGAAGATAATGAATATTAGGAATCAACTTTCAGGATAGTAATTAAAACTCATCATTTGGGTATGATAGCACATACTTGTAATCCTGGCGCTCCATGGGAGGATGTAGGAGGGTCAGAAGTTCAAGGCTATCCTTGGCTACATTAAGTTTGAAGCCAGCCACAAGTTATGCCTTAGATATGAGCACAATGTAGAAACCACAACTTGTCCTTTGGAGGGGAGCTTTTGGAACAATCCACTGGACTTCTAAAATCTTTAGCTGTGTAATGTGATTTTAAATACTGATGGGGGCCACCTATTGCCTCCAACCTGATGCAGTTTGCTGATATGCTTATAAACCAGTTCCAGCCAGCAGGAGGCCATCACATTGTGGCAAATCCAGACAATCAATGCCTCTCTGAACTGTATTGTTAAAAGGAGGCTGGAGTTGCTCCAGTCCTAACTGCATGGCATCTTTACTATACCAACTATTCCTGGCTTCTGACTTCAGCATCAATACCGTCAAGACACTGTGGCATTTCTATTTTGTTTATGTCTTCCTATCTAGTTGGTAGTACTTAAAAGTAGCGCACAAATGCAGCCATGCCAAAGGCAGCCAGGATATTGCAGTGGGCAAATGGTCAAAGACCCAGGATCTGATGATCCATGGAGGTGGGAATCCAAGGCACCCACTCTGGGCTAAGAATAACACAGCATTTTATCTCATGTCTAATCCTATTGTCCATGTAAAGGTGTATAACTCTTTACCTTTCATAGAAAACTGAAGTTTTGTGTTATATAACTGGAAAGTGATGGAATATTTGAAACCAGTGAAACATGCAACATCTGTATGCTTTCCCTGACTCAATATTATGTCTTTGTCTTGAGTTCTCTCAGTATACCGTCACACCTCATACACGCACCCACGCACCACAAACACACATATATACAAACACTCATGATATGTAATACATATATACATATACATATTCACCTATATATGTAATATATAAATTTAATTGTATATATACATTTTGTTTCTGTATATGCTTATATAACATATATAATCACTATATTTATTATTCCAAAACTTCACAGCAAAGAAGCCAGTTTAAACACAGAACAAATCTTGGTGTTAAGTGAGAAAGCACGGCAGTGGCCACTGTGTGTTGAGCTGTCATTAGAATGACAAGCAAACCTTCCTTTTATTTATTACCATGATATATCACTTGGATATATCATCTACAGACAACGCTAACCAAAACTTTAATATACCCGAACTACATTCACAGAGATGTGCTGTGACCGATGTTTGAGCCAATGCCATAAACATGTTTTCATGAAATGATTCTGACAAACTGTTTGTAGCTCAGGTAATATTTTCACCTTTCTGGTCGCCACATGGAATCACCCAAGGTCATGGTCACACAATTAGCATTTAAGAAATACTATTCTTTGAATCTCTAGTAAGCATTGTGCTTTCTCAGACTTAAAACAGTTGTACCACAAACCTGAGAACAAAGGAGAAATAACTTCTAGTGAACTTAAAGTTCTACAGTCTGGCTAAGTAGAAGAAAAAAGTAAAAATAGGGTTCTCATGAGAACATGGAAATTTTTTTTGCTTTGATTTATTCAATTTAGAGATTTGAAAGTGTTCAGATTTTACTTTTCATATAGTCAGTATTTCAACTTGTTTTCAAGGAATTCAAGTGTAAGTAGAAATATGATGGCAGTATGTATCCAGCTGCACAATCCTCTGCTGCTGGTATACTGGGGGAAAACAGGCGATATTTCTTATTGTGTGGCCTCTGCCTTTGTTGTTAAAGCTTTGTATTTAAATAAGTCATAAACAAACAAATGAAAACTACCTCATGTGAGCCAGGTATGGTAGCACACACCTATGCAGAAAGCTGAAGCAGGAGGATTTTGAGTATGAAGGCAGTTTGAACCGCAAAGTATAAACCTGTGTTATCAATCGATATGGGTGGAAGTATCCATAATTAAAATAGAATAAAATTTTCTATATGTGAATTTTGAATATCAGCAGGACCAAAAGCAAATCTAAAGTGAACTCACTACTGGATAAAAGGAGAAATGGCTTCTTTCTCCAGCTCCGTCACCCAGGGCTCTAAACCTCTTTTACCTTCTCCCCCTCCCTGGGTGATGTCAGTCATGACAGACAGGTAAGGGGATTTTCTTTCACGCAGATATCAGGTGTGCAGTACCACTGCCACAGGCCATTGTTCTCTCCTTACTTGGATACTTGAGACTTACTTGTGACAGTAAGTCTTAAGATGTATCGATATGGTTATTTAATTGGGGCTCCTATAGAAATAAAGCTATCTTTCTCCCAAAGTATCACGAAAGATGGTTGACGTTGGGAAGGCCAGGAAAGCTATGCAAATAAACAGCACAACTTCCATGTGTCTGTGTGCATGTTCATGTGTATCTTCCCATGTATGTACTTTCTGAAGGTCGGGTAATAATCTTTGGAATCATGGCCAGGAAGTCCACCTTCTATGAGGCAGGGTTTCTCAGTGAACTGAAGCTCACCAGTCAGGCTGGAGTCATTGGTCCGCGAGCCCTGGGAGCCACATGTCCCCACTTCCACAGAGCTGGAATGACAAATACACACCGTGACTCCAGGTATGTTCACCTGGGTTCTAAATATGTAACTCAGGTCATCACGATTACAAGACATGAACTTTACCAACTGAGTCCTTTCTCCGGATCTCGGGAGGTGGTCCTGTGTCATATAAGGGGGCTAGCTAAGCATGAGCCTACGACAGAGAAACAATTTCTGCTTCAAGTTTTCTTCATTCCTGCCAAGATTTCCCTTAATGATGAACTGTGACCTGGGAGTGTAAGTGGAAGCCAAACAAGTCATTTCTTTAAGTTGCTTTGGTTAGTGCTTTATCAAAGCAATAAGAATGAAACTAGATGAGATAGACATTGCTTGAGTAAGAAACTGTAACAATGAAGTGAACTGGCCATCTATGGTTCTAACCAATGTAATGGTAGATGAAACAAATGAAACAAAGACTTCAGAAGAAAACAACCCTAAGACAAGCCCCAAACATATATTTAATAACCTTTGACACATAAACACAAACACCACTATAGAATTTATTTTTACTTTATTAACAATGTGGCTTACCATGTTTTCAAGTAAAAAGGGTTTTTTTCATTTAGAATAAAAATTAAAATATAACTCTGATATATATTTTCATTTATGTACATGGAAACATATATACAGAATACAATCTTACAACAAACCGAGAGAGCATGCCCTTTATCCTTTACATTTCAAAAGTAAAGACACTGTTTCTTTTTTCTTTTATGCACCAAAACATACCAAGATATGAACCAAATTTCGGCACAAACTTTTCCAAGTGGAACATGAATGATAAAGGGCTCCCGCCATGAGTGACTGCTTACACAGGTCGTGTTAGCTTGCATTCTGAAGGACAGGTACGATGTTTACCTTTTTTTTATTATTCAAAAACAAAAAAACCCTTCCCAGAAGTTTTCATCATGATGTACTTATTAGCAAAAGATTGTTCTAGACTTTTCCTTCTTCAGCATTCCTCTTTGTCTTTACCAAAGCACTGCTCTGCCTTGGCTCTGTGACATGACCCGCATCCTCACTGGTGCTGAGTCCTAGCCATCAAAAAGAGAACGGAATGAGGAAGTTTATAGCTCAGAAAACTGAGTCATTATTTATCATTTAAACCACAAAGGCTTTACAAAGCTAAAACCCAAGGAGACCAGGCAGGACAGCAATTACGATTTTTCAGTAAATTAAATAGGTCACAAATACGATAATTTCGTTTTGCAATAGCATGTTTTGGATACCTCTAAACCACCCTAGTTTTAAAAGCTATGAGAATTAAGCAACTTAAAAAGTTAACCCAGTTAAAGAGAGTAATTTTCAGAGAATTTGCGAACAAAAAGGAATCATGAGCAAGTAAGAGAGTCACTAGACTGTATGGTTGCCATTCCAGCTTCTCTTGCTATTTAATTATTGCACCAAAGAGACACAAGCAGTAGATGTCCCCAGAGACTTTTTCCATAAACACTACAGATATCTTAATTTACATTTTCTCCTTCCAAATAATTGCACACTCAATCACAGCTCTCCAAAGACAGAAGAGAGAGGAACTGGAACCTATATTCTCTATCCTAACCCAAAAAGCAGCAATGTCGAACCACAACAAAGATCCTACTACTGTTCTGTTCTACTTCTATATACAGAAATAAATATAAATGGGTGTTATACAAAATAAGTATGAAACCCCCGAGTGCTTCCAAAACTAAGCAACAACTTTTAGGAAGGGGTGTTGGTGTAAGATAGAAGACAAGCCCAGTATTTGTCTCAGAGAACACTCAAAACTCTGAGATAGATTAAGAGAGACCTACCTTCAAAAGTCTGATCAAAAGGAACCGTGTAAGGATGGCAGCAAAGGTCAGATATGGCAGTGTTAGAGCGTGGATCACTTTAATTTATTGAGGACCAAATCAAAGCAAACACAGAAAATGATTTTTTTGAATATGATCAAATAAGGTCTAGAGACTCAAATAGCTATAGAGCTCAAACACTGTCTGTGAGTCAGACTCTGATCAAAGGCATCTTATTTTAAAAGTGACAGACCAGTTCTGTGAGCTCCAGGTTAGATGCTGTGGTAAAAGACACCATTGTTGAGTAGCAAAGATACGTGGTGCCGGTACACTCTGCTTTTGATCGGGGTATGCTTATTTTGTAGACAGGATATTTTTTTTAACAATACAGTACAAATGCACTCAGGAAGCTAAGGGCTAAAATAAACTCCCTAAACTTCAGAGTGGGAATAAATGATGGACTGTCAATATTTAAGTTGAGGTGGCATTTTCATTCTTCGATTGTATGGCACAGACTGTAGGGTGCCTGCTTGGCTGGCTACAGGAGGCAATGAATGGTGTCACGTGCCCATGGTGTGGGGACATGAAGGAGAGGACTCTGGTCCCAGAAGATAATCAGAGATAGAATGAAATGATACCATCCAGAAAGGATTGGGGAGAGGGCATCCTTTAATGGCATTTTGAGTAGAATATTTTTGGTGTACAGGCTGTGGTGGTATGTGGAATATGTGGATAAGATCCATTTCTTTTTCTGCCATAGCAACGGGGATCTAGAGCAAACTGTTCCTTGGGAATCAGCCCCATGTTTAAGACAGAAGTAGAGGAGAGGCAAGTCTAGAGAGAGAAAAAACCCTCTTTACAATCCAGTAACAAAATTGTCATCCGCATGATGAGCACACCCTCCTGGGCCAAAGCTCTGGAAGACCCTGAGACCTCTAAGAAGAAATCATCCCCTTCAGTTCTCAAATACTTCTCAAGTCTACTGGAGGGCTGGGCTGACTGAACACTGACAGTCACTATGATGAGGGTGGCTCCTAGCTGGGCACCCTTCGGGTATGGTTCCTGTCATTTCTTCCTTGCCAAAGGTGAAGACAAAGAGCGAGGCTATAAATGAGGACAGGCTGGGACATCTGGTTCCCCAGGAGAAAGGGTTTCTGACCAATGATGGTCATATCCTGACTGGGTTTTCTGTAATGTTCTTCTGGTTCTTTCTGTGGGCTCAGCAAAAATCTCCATGATCGGAAGCAACACCTCCTCCCTGGAGTCATTACTGGAAATGCTATGAGAAAGTGACATTTGTTCTCAAAGCACATCATGTTCTAACAAGGCCACAGCCGCACCCTGGTTTCAGATGCAAAAGAAATGGCTCATCTTGAGAAGGCCGCAGTGAAGGACCAAGAAGGAGTTAGCACAGGAGAGATGTCACGCCATCTTGAAATAAAGACCCTTTCCAACCAGTAGACAGACCATCTATGGCCAAAAGCATATGGCCGAGAAGGCAGGCCAACTGAGGAAGGTTCAGCATGTAGCTTAGGAGAGAGAAATTCAAAAACTGTGAGCCAACCATGCAGGCACCTGCGTGGGGCATCCTTACAGCACCACAAAGGACACAATCAACCATAGGTTGTCCCCAGGCATATCCATTCACCAGTGGTCTATAGTATGATAATGGAAAACCAGCTTTAATGAAAAGTCTCAACCACAGATAATTAGATTTCTGGTTCGATCAGCAGCCATTGCTCAATGTGGAGGATGGTGAGCATAAGCAACCACAGATCTCAAAGCCTGATGGCTTACCACGCCTTAAAATGTTGTCAAAACACAAGCAGCTCTCAGCCTGTCACACCATGTTCTAGGACAGATACTCTAGTCAAAGAAAAGATCAACAGAATTAGGATAAAACCTGGGAAACCACAGAGAAAATCAATAGAATCCACATAGGTGTGAAGTTAAGCTTCCCAAACGAACATCCACTCATGAACAGAGTAAAAGTTTGGTGTCCTTCCTTTTAAAAGGACAGGAAGGTGACCTCCATGTCATGATGCAAACTCAGTCCCTTTGGGTTTGCAAACACATGCTGAACCACCCATGAGAAAATACAGCTGAAGTACTGGATAGAAAAGATCAGCCAAATTTTATAATCACTGATTATTCTATAAATGATATGGTGAGATCTCATAAGCAACCTCAGAGAGTGAAATGAAATTTAACTGTAAGGTTAAATTCTGTGGCCCAATTCTTTTTCTCATTTTGGCCCACCTGGGTTCCTCTCTAGCAAGAATGAGGAGCAGGCTGGGGGAGATAGTATATTCAGTGCCTCTCCACTAAGTGTCCTAACTTTTCCTTCAATGGGAGTTTGTGTCCAGAGTGCTGGGGAGTTACCCAATGACAAGACCACTGGTCGTTAGCAAAGTCAGGATGGAAACCAACTGAGTTCAGGCCCCATATTCGCTCTACTATATTAGACTACGCATTACTGCTTCCTCATGCTTGCTTCGTGTGTGGCGAGCCAGACTAGCGGAAGAGAGGCACAGAAGGGCTTGTTTGCAGTGACCAGCTTTAACATTTCTAAGTGGACATGCATCTCATTCCCAAAACCTTTTCCCAAATCACTTCCTAGGCTCGCCCTCTGAAAGCTTTTTCTTCGAATACAGAATTTAATATTTCCCTAGACTGGCCTCCTCCTGACTGGTCACAGTGATCTTGGGACACTAAAGTTATGGTTCTGCAGGGGACTATGACGAGTGCTTGCCACTGCCCATGTTCTAGGCTCTGCTGACACAGCAGCTGTCTACTGTAAGCAGCCATCCTGGTGAGAAGGCACCTCCGACAGAGGACGAAGCTTAGCGCATTGTTTTAGACCAGCATCCCGAAACAAAGTCCACAGCTGTGTTGGAGAAAGGAGCTGTCAGTGAGGTCAGATGGGAAGCAGGTGGCTCCAGACGACAGTAGTTTGCATACGTGGGGTTATGAAAAGGCCTAAGAGTGAGTCGGGCAAAACTGCCAGCGAGCCAGGGATTCTGCTTGCAGGCACCCGGTCCATCTCGGTTTCTAAGAACCTGGACCTCAGTGTAAGGAAACTTGGCTTACAGGAAGCTGCCTAGCTTAGATGGGAGAAAAATGAAACTCAGAGATCAAGAAGCAAGTCAGGAGTCGGGGAAGTTCTGCCTCAGAACTTCCACTACAGTCCCGGGAACTGCTGCTGTGGTCCTTCTGTGTGCTTCAGAAACGTAGAAACTATCAAACAGGCTGGTGCATCGAGGAGGTCCTGGGCTTCTGGCTTTTGGGAGACCCTCAATGACTGTGCCATTTCACAAAGCCCAGAAAATCAAGGTATCAGTCCTGGAAACCTTCACAAACACAGCATCATCAGAATCAGGCACCACCCCGAGGAAGCCGGGTTAGTTGGCATACTGCGCATAGAAGGCCACTTTCACTCTCTCGATCTGATGGCATAACTTGATAGCCGGTCCCAGCTTCAGCTCCATGCACTCCTGCACGGTGGGGAGAGTCAGCAGTAGGAGAGCCTGGCCATCGATGTCCTGCGGAAGATAAAGCCATGTGTGTTAGAGAAGTCAAATGTACTTGGTGGCTGTGCTTGTCATGGCAAGCTTTGTCCGCGAGTTAAAGGTGTAAAGAAGGGTTCTTACTGCTTTGAATTGAATATTATTACCGGTAACAATTAACCTGGAGACCACAGAATGTGTGTGTGAATAAAATGTGTGTGTGTGTGTGTGTGCGCGTGCGCAAGAGGGGGCGGGGAGTGTACATGGATGGATATAGATAGAAGTCAGAGGAAAACCTTGGGTCTTGGCCCTCACCCTCTACCATGTTGGAGACAGGGTATCTCTGCCAGGCTACCTGGTCTGGAATTCTGTCTCTGTCCCTCAGCTGTTCACAGGTGTATGCAGGGATTACAGACACATGTACACTATTGTCTCTGGTTTTTATGCAGGTTCTGAGGATACAAACTCAGGTCATTGGCGTGCATAACCAGAGCTTTACCTCTGACCTGAGCCATCTCCCCGGCCCCAACAAAATCACTTTTGCTAAGATTATTTTAGCTCCTCTGAAGTTCCTGAGCCTCTGCTGGTGGAGACAAGCAATGGAACAGGTAGGAGGTTTCAGAAGTTGCTTCCCAAGCTCAATATCCAGTTCTGGGACACCTTCTTTTTCTTCGAGGCTAGGTCCTTCTGTGGTAACCTGAGCACCATAAAATGGGGGATACTAAAAAGTAAAAGTTTTCTTCCTACTTTGTAAGGTCTGATATCACACAACAGGTGATAAGACACCAAAGAGGGAAATGTCAACTATATAGTGTAATTTTCTAGAGAAAAATACATGCACACACTTACATGTGGGGGTGTGTGTATGTATGTGTGTATAGACAGACAGACACATACAGAGAGAGAGACAGTCTCACACTGACATGTGGGTTATATCTACCTGGGCCACTTAAACTTTCCCATTGCCACACAGCTATAAAAACGGCCAGTCTAGAACACTAGTGCCATATGTACCATGACCTAAACCATTGTTTATTGCTGATGAAATCATGAGATCACGCTCTATTCAAATGGAACCCGAGTCAGTGTCATATGGTAATCAAACATCTCTAAAGTTACAGAAGTCACCCTCACAAACTATTGACACTAAAGGATCTGCCAGATGTACAATAAATATCAATATGGATACATACAAAATATGAAAATGTCAAGTCTACATGATGCCTTTGGAGGAACCCAGCAGCAAGCAACAGGCCGCTAAAGTGAACAAAATGCCTGAATTCAAAAGAATGGCCCCATGAAAGCCACACGGGATACAGAGAATACAGAGAGACAATTCAATGACATTAGGAGAACAGCTCCTACTAAAGTGACTAATTCAGCCAAATGATGAAGATTAGAAAAACAAAACAAAACAAATCGTGGAGCTAAAGAACGAGTAAATAAAACAGCAGCTTACAGGTGGGAGCCTCAGTAACCAGGCAACCTGAAGAGAATTCTTTTGAGATAATGCATTCAGACACAGAAGGAAAGAGGGCAAAGAAATAGCTGAACCTTAGGAGAGGCCACTAAATGAACTAATACTCAACAAGTGGGGGGTGTAGAAAGTCTAATTGATTAATTGATGACATAATAGTCATAAACAACTGAAATCTTAAGAAAAATATGGACATTCAGGTTCAGGAGACCAGAAAAAATGGCCACAAAAGGGCATAGTGTAGTCAAACTATGCACAAGAAAGACAGATTCTAAAACAGGAAGAAAAAAATGCTAAGTTACATATTAGGGAATCATTGTAAGATGACAACAGATTTCTCATCAACATCTTAGCCGTCAGGAGGAAATGCCACATTAAAGTCCCAAAAGAATGAATACCAGGCTGACCAGAGCTCTACAGCAAGGCCTGATCTCAACAAACAAACAAATAAAATCCAACTTCCAAAAACCAACATCTTACAGACACCTTCCAGAAGAAATGCATCATCACCAAATTGGGTTTCTAAAAACTGCATAAGGAATCCTACACCTAGAAGCAAATTCCATCATGAAAACACACCGCCAATCCTCAGAACGAGAGGTCCTCACACTCAGGACTGTTTTCTCCCTGTTCCACTGCATCTTGCTATATCTATACAACAGGTGCCGTATTATAGTGATATCCAACAAGTGGTGGCTAAATTCTATAGGAAGAAGGGCACAAAAACTCACTCCAAAGACCATTCTGTTAGCCTATGTCTCTGCCAGCTTGTTTGCTATTGCAAGCTGGTTTGTTTGTGTAGATGCCACGGGATTGTGTGGCTGAGCATAACTGTAACTTGCTCTTCCTATTTCCCAAGGCAGGGTTCATATTTCAGCAAGAATATCTGAGGACTGATGATACTGGAGGCGTGAGGTGATGCTAAGAATCAGTGGTAACAAACTGAACTCCATCCTACATTTAACAGGGAGTCAGTTCTGAGGTTGTTGGTGCAAAGTGAGGCAGAGTATATACTCCACAGTGTGGATCTCAAGCTGGACCACCTGGAAGAGATGCTACAGACATCACCCTTCAATCTCTCCCAAGAACCTGCTTTCCTGAATTCTACAGGAAGATAACCCTTGCATCTCTGGGGATGCAGAATGGGAACTAACAGTTGAATAATGCTCTAGTTTCGGGCTAACTCATTAACACTAACTAATATCATTAATTAGAGACCCTTCAATTTGCTTTTTAGCTCAGAAGAATGAATCTTAAAAATCGGACCCAAGACCTAAAGATGGGAAGTGCTTAGAACTACAGCTTGCTCGTATGAGCATGTGGAACACTAGCATTTTCCTCCAAGCATCGCTGCCAGTCAACGTTCACAAAGCATCTGTACAAGGAGGTTACTCTAAACTGAAGGAGAATGATGAGTTCTTCTGTATATGATTGGCTATAAAGACATACATGGCATCCTCTCTTTTTAATTTTAAGTCTTTCTGAGAATTTCATATGCACGTACTGTATTTACATCATTTCTACTTCTCTCCTTCCCTGTTCCGACTCCTCCTGTTAGCAATCCTCTCTAGACTTGAGAGGATAGAAAAAAATATCCTCTCCAGAAGTTCTGACCCACCTATGATGTACTACACTCCCCTATGTAGGCACAATGAAGGCATGTGACCGCTCCCCAAAACGGCTGATGTTCTGAAGCGTGAGGCTACGGAGGGGGCGCAGTGGATGCTGGGAAAACATTTCAGGCAATGATGGGACATCTGTGAGAGTTCTCATCTTTCTTATAAACGGAGCTCCCAGTGTGTAGAATTTTAATAGAACATAAGTACTGAGTCATGTGTGCTGGAAACTGAGAGCTGAATACTGCTGTTCGGCTAAACAGACACACTGCCGAGTTGCCTTTTAAATTTGTATGCTTCTACCCATAGACAAATGCTACTCCCAGCTTTAATCGGAGAAGCCATTCTTTTCGGTAAAGAGTGGTGAATGCAGAGACTCATGGTTGTTCAAGACGCTAAGAATAAGCACAGATGAGTGCTCATTCTCAAACAAGCATTTTAAACTATCCTTTCTATGGTCCAGGGAATGCTGTGGCGGAAGACAGGGAAAAGAACTCCAAAATTATCTTCTGGGCAAGGCACAGCCATTGCAACCACGAATTCCCAGTAGCTGCAAATAGCCGCACTGGGCCTGTATAAGAACTGGCCACTCCACAGGCAGGCAGGAATGGAGGAAAGCCTCAGGTGGCCCTACCTCTCACTGATGACCACAGCAGGCTCCTGTGGATAGCTCCAAACCAATGGTCACACAGGTGGCCCTGGACATGGTTTTACACCCAAAAGTCCTGACTTTTGAATAGGGACGAAAAAATAGAGTAAGTCATTGACAGAGACAGGGGAGAGGCAAGAGGAGGTGGGAGGAAGAGAGGGGAAGCACAGTATATTATGTGCAGGTGTGAAACTGTCACAACAAAATTAATAAAAAAGAAGAAAGAATTATATAATAAATTGAGCTTAGGGCCACTCTACACCTCTACTAAAGCAGATGTATATCCACGACACATTAAGTAAACAAATTAAAACTGAGTGTTAACTGCAGCAATAAGAACATTCTATAAAGGGGGTCTTAAAATCAAAACATAGAAATAATGAGAAGATTCTACCTGCCTGATACATGCCACTGATCTTGCTTCGCTTTTTAGCTCTTTTTAACCTATTAAGATATGCAGGTAATAGAATATCAAACCTTAGTTCCAGTTGTGCAGAATTCTGTCAGCAAACCATGAGGAAATATTAACTAAATGCTGAGCACCTATGTGGACATTTTTTAAATTATGTATTCCAGCTATTGGCTGTTAGTGCCATAAAGGAAACCTTGTCTGGGGATGGCTCATTAATAAATTGTTCATACAAACACGAGAACCAGAGTCCAGATCCATGGCATCCCTGAGAAAGCTAGGTGCAGCTGTGTGTTACTGTAATCTCAGCACTGGGAAGGAAGAGATGGTAAGATCTCTGGGGTATGGTAGCCAGTCAATCTAGCCACATCACAGAGTTCCAGATTTACTAAGAGTGCCTGTCTTTTTTTTTTTTTTTAAAGGGGGGGGCGGGGCTGGAGAGATGGCTCATAGTTCAAAGTATTCAAAGTACTTGCTGCTTTTTCTGAAGACTCACAAATAGCTCTAAGTTCAGCTCCAGGGGATCTGATGTTCTCTTATGGTTTCTGTGGGCATGTGCACTCAAACTTACACACTTACACTCTCTCTCTCTCTCTCTCTCTCTCTCTCTCTCTCTCTCACACACACACACACACACACTCAGAGAGAGAGAGAGAGAGAGAGAGAGAGAGAGAGAGAGAGAGATAAAAGTCATGAGATAAGGAAACAATTCAGAAACTGATTCTACAGTGACATTACATAGAAGATACTGGGCAGTCAGCCTAATTGTTCAAAGAAATACTACACTTTTTCCATCCACTCTGAACCAGGACAGGGTTCCATAGCTCTCTGTGCAAAACAGTAGTAAAGGCCACCCTGGGGTCACAGCATTAAGGAGAATGGCAGATCTAACAGACGCCATGCAGGCTGGATGAGTCCACTTAAAATGATGTCAAGGACCTCGAAATGTCATTCTCTGACCTTTTCAGATCAGATGCCCCTCCTGTCCTGGCCCTAGACTTCCTCCAAGTAGAACAAATGGGAAGAAATATTTCACTCCCCTCTCCTACTCAGCCAGCAGCAGTGATGGAAGCCCCAAGTTTATAGGGGTTTAGCTTTGAAGTCGTGGATTAGAGTGTGGGAAAGAGACCATACTGCCTGGTGTGGATGTCAAGGCTGGCAGCCTGGAAAAAAAGCGGACTGAGGCCACAGCTTTGAAACTCTCCAGGAGCTGATTTACTTGAGTCCCACAGAAGCAGCCTTTGCACATCTGGGACTAAGCTGAGCAAAAACCCCTGGACAAGAAAATGTGTGGAGGGAAAGGGTTAAGGCTAAACAATCTGATTAATTAGCAATCTTTCACCTTCCTTTTTTATCTGGAAAAAAAATCAACCCAAAGTAAGTCTGATATCTACAGGTAGAAAGTGCTTAAAATGCAGTCTGTCTGTATGTGAGCCACCTGAGGGCCCATGATTGCTACGTTTATGTTCTCAGTTTATTTCTCATTCTTCCTAAATGATGGAGAATATGATGCCTGGGTGTCATGGTTTTGCAAAGATCATGCTACTCAGAATACAACCAGGCTTCTAACTCCCCGGCTGCCTGCTAAAACCAGCTAGATTTGGCAACTGAGCCATCTGGCTGTCCCTTCTGTGCAAAGACTAGCCTGAGGCTAACCCTTATTTTGTGCAAAGACTGGCCTGAGGCTAACCCTTAGTTTGGACCTACTCCTGCTTTAGGGTCCATATAGTCAATGCTTGTTGCATCTCGTAGTGGTGTCGGAAGGAGAAATGGGTAAACGGGAAACGCTGGCGAAGGGGACACAGATACGCCACTGTAAATCACAAGAGAGTGAGCGGGGAATTCCTGTTCCAAGAGGCTCAGAGGTAACCTTTGGTTCAGTTTGAAAGAAGTTTGCTTTTTGTCCCCCTCATGGATTATATAGGTTACACACCAGACTCACAGTTGGTGATGCTCCTGTATCATCATAAATGCTGGCACATCTGTTGTTATATTAAATAGGTTCGCTAATGGACTCCTAACTTTAGGGGAGACGGACTTGGATAAAATACACAACATGAAAAGTAAGCCAACTCACCATAATTACAGAACGTCTTGAAGGAATAAGATCTGATACAGAAGTTACACTCAAGACAAGGAAAACTAATACTTGGCAGAGTTCTGTAGGACATGGCAGTTCTTTATTGGATATTTCTGGGTTGTGAGTACATCTATCTAAAGGGTTCCTCCTAAATGCTATTGTGTTAAAGCTGATAAGCTCTAGGATACTGACCTGATCCTGAGGACCATGATGGGTGCACTGGATAGGTCACCAAGGGCTTACCTTGGAACCTTGCCCCTGTCTTTGTTTCCTTTCCTATCGTCATTAAGCATACAATTCTGCTTCACCATGGTACTCCGTGAAGATACTGCCACAGGAGCTCAGAAGAGCAGACCCACATGACCACAGATTGAAAAAAGGCTAAACTTCTCTCCTTTAAATTGGGATGAAAGTGGTAAAGAACGGGGGCCAATGGAAATGAAGAAGAAGACAACTAAAGTTGTCAATTTTATAAAATAAACGACTCACTCAAGCAGCCTGCTTCTCTTGTGAGCAGACTGATTGGCCATGGATGAGCACATAGATCATGCTATTCAGGGCTGTATGTTTAAAAACACATTACAGATGCATGGACTTTCACTGTATAATGTTCAGATTTGCAGCATGAAATTACAGAGAATAGATTTTACTAAGAGACTGCCACAACATTTCAGAAATAAAAGGTCCGTCTGCTGGTAATGGGGACTGTGTAATGCCTGCAATCGCTCCTGGTGATTAGAACCATCTCTGAATTCCTAACGTCCCTAGGCGTGGACGCACACAGCTATTATCATTCTGTACACTGTGATCTCCGGTGCAGGCCGGTGAATCATCTGCAGGCACCTAGTTCATCTGACAGCTCAGAAAATGCTGGGGGCCTCACCCAATCAGAGCACCGCCGTTTGCACAAAATGATGATAGAACAAATTAGTAAAAATAAGTCATTAAAAGTCTAATGGGCCAGAAAGGACTCAAGTGTCCACACACTTTAGACAGCCCAGCAGGCAATGCTTATTTTTTTTAACAGTTGAAAATCCCTAATGTGAAATGCAAAATTAATTGGGAACAAGACGTATCCATTAAAGCCCACCTAACGTCTAAATCAAGGACAAAGCTTTTAGCTGATGGCAGAGGAGGTGGGTGGAGGAAGCCTTTGCCCACTCTGAATCTACAGTGGGGATGTGCCAATTGTTCCTTTCCTTGAAACATTCTGAGGTATTGGCTGGGTAATCTAATAAAAATTGTTGGAAACTGGGCATAGCCATGGGATATAAAGGAAGACTTTAAAGGGAGTTTCAGCTACTCCCTCCCCAGCCAGCTTCCTCCTGAAAATTTGCATAAGGTACCAACATGGGAGTTTGGTCTTGAGTTCCCACCTAACCTAGAATCTAGAAAGCTAAAAAAAAAATCTGTCCTTTATTCTGCTCACAACAGAATCATTTTTCTTTTTTTAATATTTATTTATTATGTATACAATATTCTGTCTATGTGTATGCCTGCAGGCCAGAAGAGGGCATCAGACTTCATTTCAGATAGTTGTGAGCCACCATGTGGTTGCTGGGAATTGAACTCAGGACTTTTGGAAGAGCAGGCAATGCTCTTAACCTCTGAGCTATCTCTCCAACCCTCTAGAATCATTTTTCTAAAATGAAAATGGAACATTAAAGCTTATACCAAAATAAAATGAGATTTTATGAATGCCACACTTCACTGTCATGTTTTGGACATTATAAGGCATGTATAGCAGGTATTTGGTCAGTGTATGTTGGATATACAATGGGCCAACAGATACATGGTACTAAACCTATGTAGATAGAATTTGTCAAGTACTTGAATACAATGGGTTTCTGCTTGGTTTTTGCCAATGTTTGGCAGTATCACTATGACTAAGAACCAACTGGGGAAAATGCTGCCCCAGGCAGTACTAGACACAGGTTTTCTAACTATTGCCTTGTGTTTGTTTCTAAGATGTAAATGCAGTCTTATCAATAAGCCCTGTATCAGTTCGGCTACTGTTGGACACGTCTTCTGTCTTGTCTGTTTGTTGCAATGAAGGGAACAGGTCGTTGCCCTCATTCTTTAGGCGTCTCCTTGTCTGCCTCCCTGTCTGTACCCAGAGCAGAAAAGCAGTGAACGCTGGAGAGGCAAAAACTGGACCTCTTCTCTGGCTCCTGTCCGTGCCTTCCACATGACCTTCTCTGGAGTCTGCAGAAGTTTCCAGAATGAATGAGATGAATCACTTTGTCTCAAAGATATTCTCCTGTCTCATAGGCAGGAGAACCTGGATACCAAGAACTACTCTTGGGAGTGGGAGGTGAGGGTTAGGATGTTCATTAATTTGCTTTTTTATAACATATTAGATAGAAAATTCCCCATATGTCTGGAAAACCAGACCTTTTTTTCTGACTTAATGTTTAATATTTATCTTCCCTAATTATTGGCTTATTAATCTAAAAACAGACTAGGTAGGCAAACCTTTAATCAGCTATATGGAAAACAGTATTTACATAATACTTAAAAGACTGTAAGGCTGCACTGGTTAGATTTTTGGGTTGTTTTGTTTTTGTCAATTTAACATAAGCTAATGTCATTTGGGAAGAGGGAGCCTCGAGAAAATGTCACCATCAGGCTGACCTGAAGGCAACTCTGGAGCATTTTCTTGATTAATTATTGATAGAGAAATGCCCAGCCCACTAGCAGGTAGCCCTGGGTAGTATAAGAAAGTTCCCTGAGCTGGACACAATAGACAAACCAGCAAGCAAGTCCTACCAAGTCTCTGCTTCGGTTCCCACCTCCAGTTCCTTTCCCGACAACTTTCATGAAATACCTTAAGCTATAAGATGAAATAAACTCTTTTCACCCCAGGTTGCTTTTGGTCACCGTTTTATCACAGCAACAGCATGGCAGAAGCTGGCACCGGAGAGTGGGCTACAGCTGTGGATGAGGGTGGAGCCTAGGGGTTCCCTCCCCACCTGGCACCGGAGAGTGGGCTACAGCTGTGGATGAGGGTGGAGACTAGGGGTTCCCTCCCCACCTGGCAGTACTACATATGTCTCGGTCAGAAAACCCTCATCCCTGTGAGACAATTAAAAACCAGAAACCAGATTCTCATGATGAGCACCACGTATGCTCAGCATCACCGATGAGCCCACTTAGGGGCATCAACTGTGCATGTAGATGAAGGGCACCTGAGACTTTCCTCCTACCTGGTAAGTCATGAAGAAACCAGATAGGATAGGCAAATCCTTGAGGATCTAGTCTCTGGGCTGGGAAGACAGCTCAGTCAGTACAGTGGTTGCATAGTGAGTGTAAAGACCTGATTCCCGGAATTCACTTTTGCAAAACTAGGTATCCTGGTACATGCTTGCAATCCCAGCACTTGAGGGGCAGAGACAAGTGGATCTCGGAGGCTCACTGACCAGTCAGCCTAGACCACTAAGTGAGTTTCAGGCCAGTGAGTGAACTTGTCTCAAAAAGGTGGCATCGTTTGAGGATGTCCTCTGGGCTTCACAGCCGTATGCACATATATGCACACACACAAGTGCATGCAAGTGCATGCACGTGAACACACATACACTTATGTACAAACATACAGACACAGAGAGATGAGACCTGGGGTCCAGGAAATACACTGACGACACAGTAAGCCACTGTACCTGCTCTTGAAAGATCTTGGCCAAGGGCGCGCAGTCCGTCAGCTTAATGAATCGTACCACGTCTGTGACCGTCCACTCCAGAGGATTGCTCTCCAGGATCAGTCTTTCCTCCTCCTCTTGCTTTGTTTCCTGCAGGGAACGGGGCAGGGGACTGTCACTGCACACTGCAGGGCCAGTTTCATCTTTCTTTTTTTATTTTTTTATGGTTTATTTAACTTTATTTTATGTGCATTGATGTGAAGGTGTCAGATGCCCTGGAACTGGATTTTCAGACAGTTGTGAGTTGCCATGTGGGTGCTGGGAATTGAACCTGGGTCCTCGGGAAGAACAGTCAGTGCTCTTAACCACTGAGCCATCTCTCCAGCCCCAGCTTCATCTTTCTAATAACCTGTATGCCTCAGCCACACTGTGGGACCAGATCTCCTACTTCTCTTGGTCTCCTAGGACACACAGACAGTCCCAGAGCTCAGTCTGTGGAGTTTCTGTCTCTGGTGATTTCTCCACCTGCAACGACCTAGGTGTCTTCAAAGGTTCAAAAATATAACAACAAAAAGTACAGCAGGGCTGGGAGACACAGGCAAAATGCTTGCCATGGAAGCATAAGGACCTTAGTTCAATACCCAGATCACACATTCAAACAGACAAACAGACAGACAAACTGGTAGTGCTGGGGAAGTGGAGACAGGTGGATTCTGAGACTTGCTGGCCAACCCGCCTAAGTTACTAAGCTCTAGGCATGAAATACTGTTTCAAAAAATAAAAAATAAAAGAAGAAACAGTGTGAAGAGGGGATGGCCCCTCAGAAATGACATCGAAGAAACAGTGTGAAAAGGGGATGGCCCCTCAGAAATGACATCAGAGGTTGACCCCTGACCTCTAAGCACACCTATGAACACGCACACCTGCCCCACCCATGACACAGTGACTGTCAATCTCGAACACCTAGTTAAGAAAACGCAGGTCCTGGTTGTTAATGAAGCATCACTGATTACAATACAGATAGATACTGAGTAGTACAGCCAGACCCATGCAATACACCGCTTGCCTTCATTAAGATGGTGCCAAGGACCTTTGTAGCTGTCCACAGACCACCTATAGGGTTGGGGGTGTGTCAAGTATGCTGATTTAACACATTAAGATGTCAGAGAGGTGTCCCATGGAGGAGAGACTGATGCAGGATTCAAATGTGGAAATGGGAGATTTAGAGATGGCAACCTCTCCATCCGCATGACTGGAAGGTCTGGAGGGTTAAAGCTGCCGAGAAACTGAGGCCACTATCCCAGAAACATCTTGCTGGTGTTTCCTCACCCTCTCTACCAAGAAATAAAATCATCCTTTTGTTCTCAGACTTGGGAATTTTGACAGAGCAACTACAGTCATTTCTGACATCTTTATAGCGTTTCTCTTGAGCCACACCCTGAACCCTACTCCATGTTCTTAAAGATGAGCCACGGACCCTCCATTCTCTGAGCTTACCTCTGGCTCCTCGGGCCTAGCAGGAGGTCCTTTGTCTCCTTCATCAGCAGGCATTGCGGTTGGCACTGGGCGGACCCTTCGTGCCCGCTCCACTGGAGGCCGCTTCACAGCTTCTGAACTGCTCCGCAGGGTCACAGCCCTCCGGGGCCGGGCAGAAGGCACCTCTGCTGAGGAGGTGTCTGTCTGGTCGTCTCGGACCTCGGAACCAGTTTCCTCGCTCGCGGTGTCATCCTCCGGGGGGTCTGCATCCTCCTCCTCGCTTTCCTGAGAGGGAGGGATGTGCTTAGTGGGGGCGGGTTGGCAGGGGCTCTCCCCGACAGTCACACTGCCAGGACCTTGTGCCACTTGGCTTTCCTTCCAGAAGGAAGCTCTGGGCAAGGTTTGTCCCTGGAGACCTTAAAGGAGAGCCTTGCAGAATCTCCTGACACAGTCTTTTCCTAACCAGCAGTTGAACATGTGCAAATGGTTCTCAGTACATAAAGGGGCTGAAGAAGAGTGTCTGGTTCCAGGTTCCTATTCCAGGACTCAGGAAGATGAGGCCAGAGGTTTGTGAATTTGAGGGCAGCCTAGACTACACACTGAGACCATCTCTCAAAAATAAAACTAGAAAACAAAAACAAAAACATGAAAAACACCAAGGCCTGAGGAGATGGTTAAACAGGTGAAGTGCTTGTCATGCAAACACAAGGACCTCAGTTTGATCCCAGGAAGTCATGCGGAAAACCTGGGCCTTGAAGGGGTGGAGGCAGGTGGCCTTGAGACTTGCTGGCCAACCATCTTAGCCAAAAATAAATAAATAAATAATGACGAGTTCCAGATAAAAGTAAGAAACCCTACTTCAAAAACAGTAACACAGAAAACAAAACAAAAATCTCAGATAAACTTTGTCCTGAGGAATGATGACAGGTTGACCTCTCATCCTCCCATGTTTGTACACACACACACACACACACACACACACACACACACACACACACACACACACAGAGTTCAAGGCCAGCTACACAGGGACACCTTGTCTCAAAATTGCAAGGATTAGGTTGTAGTTCGATGATAGAGTGCTTGCCTAGCCTTCAAAAGGTTGGGCTTGATCTCTTCCATCTCCCAAAACAACCAAACAGGGCAGGCAAAAGTGTTTGCTGCAGAAACCGGATAACCTGCTAACCTGCCTTTGGTCCTGGGTTCCCATGGGGAGAGGAGAAAATAGACTCCCAAGAGTTGTTTTCTAACCTCCACAGGTACACCACAGCATGCATAAGCCTGCCTTCTCATTCTTCCCCTCCCCTCGCCCATGCTGGAAGTCCTTTAAAGACAGCGTACCTCCCCTGAGCCCGCTGGGAAGTCCACAGCAGAAGATCTCCGTCTCTTCTGCACAAAGATAGATTTCCGTCGTTTCCTTCTCCGGGACGGTTTTGGATGTCCACTTTCAATGCTGCTTTCCCCTATTGGGGGTTTAATGATCTTCTTTCTTTTTCCATAATAATAGGCTATAGAGAGGAAGACAATCTTACTGAGTACAACCATTGATAGGTTCATCATAAAGCCATAGCACACTGGAAGATCCCCGCCCTCGATAGTCCCAGTTCTAGCCAATGGCTGTTTTTGTTGTTGTTTTGGTTTGGTTTGGTTTTTCCTTCCCACCGTAGTTCAGTTTCCAGTAACAGTGATATACAGGCTGAAGGATCTGGGTCTTTTGAAGCTTTGTGAAATGAGCCCTAGAATCATCTCTCATTGCACTTGCAGGTCACAATGCCTACCCCTTACCCTTTCCCCAGTGTCTGGGGACTACAGGAAACCATATCTGCCAAGCCAACATTCAAATCACCTAAAGTCCTCAGTCAAGTCAGTTCTCTCAGGAGCAGTTGCCACCCAGCCAACCCTTCCACCGACCAGAGATAAGGTGATGCAGAAATGAGCAGGGAGGTATGAGCATCCGGGGATAGAGTTCGCTATAGAAGGAGAAGTTGTCTCAATTTTTTGTTCCAAGTTCAAGGCCAGCCTAAAAATGGGACATGGTACGTGATGGTTTGGATTGTCAACCTGACAGAATCTAGAATAACCTGAGAAGAGCCTGTGACCTTGCAGGTAGGGAGTTACCTTGACTTCATTCACCCACCATGGGCGGTGCCATTCCCTGGTGGGATGCTGGACTGTACTCTGAGTGAGCTGGCAAACGGAAGACTGAGAACTAGCCTGCACTCCCTGCTTTAGATTTCTGATTACAGTCATATCATGATCACCGTCTAATTCCTGCCACTGCAGCGCCCTTGCTCTGGTGGACTGCAGCTTGGGAGTATGAGCCAAAATAAACCCTTTCCTGCTTAAGCTGGCTGTGTCACAGCATTTAGGGA
This sequence comes from Myodes glareolus, assembly GCF_982192425.1. NCBI lineage: Eukaryota > Metazoa > Chordata > Mammalia > Rodentia > Cricetidae > Myodes > Myodes glareolus. The sequence continues at coordinate 22,122,696 of NC_142039.1, read as the reverse complement.
AAGAAGCTAATCACAGCAACAAGGGAAAGAAACTAAGACACCGTGTCTCAAAACACCGAGGCCTGGGGATGCAGCTCGGTGACAGAACGCTTGTCTAGCACGTGCAGACTGACTTCCACGCCATGAGCCATCTCAGCTACATCAAACATGTACGTGAAAAGGCGTGGGATGTAATACAGAGAACAAATGACTCGCTGATCTTCAGAGAGACTGAAAGTGGACGGGTAATTTGCTAAGTACATCTGTCTGTCTGTCTGTCTGTCTCTCTCTCTCTCTCTCTCTGTGTGTCTGTGTCTGTCTGTCTGTCTGTGTGTGTGTGTGTGTGTGTGTGTGTGTGTGTGTCTGCCTGCCTGCCTGTCTGTCTGTCTGTCTGTGTCTATGTACAGAACAGAGCCATACTGTGAACAGAATCTCAACCATCCTTTGATCCCTGGTACCAACAAAGCAGTTGACATGTCGCAGGTGGCTGTGGCTCACAGAGCACTGACCACACCGTGTGGGTCTTAAACTCTAGTAGGAGGCTGGAACTTGGGTTGGTCGAGCCATCTTTCCTGCCACTACCCCAGACCCGGAGAGAACAGCAAGCTCAGAAGCTGTAGACTGTGGTGCGGGAGAATTGTGTGTATTCTGTCAATCATATTTTAATAAAACGCTGATTGGCCAGGCAGGCAGTATAGGCGGGAAAGCCAGACAGGAAGTAGGGGTGGAGAAAAGAGACTGGGAGTATTCTGGAAGCAGAAGCTCTCTCTCAGACACTCCAGTACAGACCACCGAAGAGACAGCATGTAACCTGCCCAGCTCAAAAAGGTATGGAGCCATTATGGCTAACATAGATCAGAATAATGGGTTAATATAAGTTATAAGAGTTAACAAGAAGCCTGACCCTATGGGCCAATCAGTTTATAACCTTATGGAGTCTTGTGCGTGATTTTCCTTGGGACTTGCTGGCTTATTGGGGTACTGGGCCAGACAGAAACCCCAACAAGCCGGCCCTCATACTACATATGAATAGAATAGAGTAAAGCATGGTTTCTTGGTGGCAGCAATTTCTCAGGTCTACTTTGCTTGCTAGAGGCAAGCAAGCGCTCTCATCTGAGAGAGGCTTCCTGACTCAGCTTTAGCTGCAAAACCTTGCAGCTCTTTAAAGAGGTCCTGCCACAAAACACTTAAATGTTGTTGATGACAAGCTGAACGCATTCTTTTCAGTTTTCAGCTGTAGCAGGAGAAAAGCTGTGCTGTTTTAAAATGCCGGCTATGTGGGCTGTCCTGCCAGAGCAAACTCTGACTCTTTCAGGCAGGCAGTCCGACTGAGTGTGGTCTGTGAGCAGAATGCTGCAGCTTGCTTGCTGGCAAGGACCTTGAAACACCATAGAGTTGTGGCAGTGAACACAGCTCTGGCTGGTACCTCAGCCTTGAGGCTGAAAAGCTAAGGAATGAGCTGGATCTAGCTGTCAAAGCCACGGCTCTCCATATTGCTTAGTAAACTAATGGCTCATGTGGTCAGAAAAAGAAAAATATACAGTAAAGAGAGATTCAAAGAGGAAGAAAACCTCTAAATGGTTTACAGTGTGTATATGCAGGCTAAAAGTTAAAGTTCTTAAAGTTAAAGGAAAGAAAGAGAGTAGTTGGGTGTGGTGGTACACACCTTTAATCCCAATGCCTGGGAGGCAGAGGCATATTGACCTCTGTGACTTCAAGGGGTAGAGGTAGATTGACCTCTGTGACCTCAAGGTGTGGTAGTACACGCCTTTAATCCCAATGCCTGGGAGGCAGAGACAGATCTCTGTGAGTTCAAGGTGTGGTAGCATACACCTTTAATCCCAGCACTGGGGAGGCAGAGACAGGAGGATCTCTGTGAGTTCAAAGACAGCCTGGTCTACAGTGTTATTCCAGGACAAAGATATACAAAGATCCTGTCTCAAAAAGTAAAAGTAAAAATAAAAGAAATAGAGGTTAAAATAAAGCCACATAAAGATGGAAAATACACAGAGAATCTTCATACTGTATGCTATTATGCTCTCTTTAAATTGTTTGATTGCTGAGGAAGGAGCAACAACTGCTAAAAGACTTTTGTTTATAAATACTACTAAACTAACCCAAGATAGGAATTTTAAAAATACCTTGGCTTCAAAACTGAAATCAAAAGGTATGTTACTTTGGAGAAGAGATTTTGCTTTTGTTTCCACAGAAAACGAGAGACTCTGGATTTATTCAGAGTTAAGAATAATCACCTTTGACCAAGGGAGGCCACCTGAAAAATCTCCGATAGGAACAGATGGCCCAGATGACAGAGGTCTACATCCAGAACAGATTCAAGACTACTGCCTGAGATGATCGAGACTCACAGGATACTCCTGTCATGACTTGATTATAACTCTAAATTTTCTTTAGGTCCCCTTAAGACTATCAGCGCCCCCAACCAGCAGGAAGTAGCCTGAAATACTACGCCCACATTCCCAACAAATGGATTATGGGTATTTTCCTTTGTTAAAAAAAAAAAAAAGAGGGAAATGGTGCGGGAGAATTGTGTGTATTCTGTCAATCATATTTTAATAAAACGCTGATTGGCCAGGCAGGCAGTATAGGCGGGAAAGCCAGACAGGAAGTAGGGGTGGAGAAAAGAGACTGGGAGTATTCTGGAAGCAGAAGCTCTCTCTCAGACACTCCAGTACAGACCACCGAAGAGACAGCATGTAACCTGCCCAGCTCAAAAAGGTATGGAGCCATTATGGCTAACATAGATCAGAATAATGGGTTAATATAAGTTATAAGAGTTAACAAGAAGCCTGACCCTATGGGCCAATCAGTTTATAACCTTATGGAGTCTTGTGCGTGATTTTCCTTGGGACTTGCTGGCTTATTGGGGTACTGGGCCAGACAGAAACCCCAACAAGCCGGCCCTCATACTACAAGACTGGAGCTTTCAGAGCTTGGGATGGCCCAGGCAGAGTGGTAAAGCCTACAGTGGTAAAGCCTACCAGAGAGGAAGAAGAAAGTTCCGGAATAGAGGAAATGAAGGGCTGAGGGAAGCTGTCAATCTAAGGCAGAGGTCTCTCAATGTGGGGGGGGGGGGGGGGGTAGTGGTGGCAGTGACAAGCACTACACGTTGGGAAAGTGGGGCCAACTCAGAGTCCTGCGTAGTAGCGGGGAAGCCATGGCAACTGGGAAGAAAGGGATATGGCTTCCGGATTCTCCAGTGTATGCCTGAGAGAGTCCTGGGGGAGTCTCCAAGCAGAGAAGAAACCGACAGGGTCAGGACAGTAAGAAAACTGCCGGGAGAGACTTTCCTGCTATGGGGTGAAAGAGCCATTAGCCAGCACGGTGGCTCATATCTTGACTCCAACACAAGTAGGCAGGAGGAGGAGGAGCTCTGAGAGTGTGAGGACAGCCTGGGTTACAGGATGAGAGAGCATGTCTCAGAAACAAAACAAAACAATCAAACAAAATCTAAAAGAAGTAGTACTACAAATCCTGGGTCAAGAGCAAGAGGCAAATCAGAGTTCCTAAGCATTACTAATAATTGATCACACCCTTCTTCTACCCACATGGCGGAGGCATCAGCTGGTCCTCTGAAATTCTCACTTCTTCATCCCCAAACCTTCTAATGACCACCCTGGTTTGAACCAGTCCACGCCTTTCTACGTCAAGCTAAAAACATACATGGACCTGCGCAGAGTATCTTAAAGAGTTCTCCAAGTTTTCATATGAAAAACTATGCAAAGAGTTAAAAACAAAACAAACAACAACAATAAAGCTCCAGTGTGACCTGGCAAAGCTCCCGTGTGACCCGGCAAAGCTCTAGCGTGACGCGGCAATGCTCCGATATGACCTGGCAAGGCTCCAGTATCCAGGTGTCACTCCCTTCCGTTGTACTCACTGTATTTGGTTTTGGTGTGAATGGAACAGTTCTCTGGGCAGTTTTCGGAGATCAGCACGGGACTAAATAAATTTGGACAGCACTCCAGCTTGGCACAAACTCGCCGGCAGAAATTCGATACTTGGTCTGACGTCCGTACGATCTTGACCACAGCCCTGTACGTTTTGCCTCTGTACCTGGAAGATACAGGATGGTGAAGGAACCGTGAGTCCATTGTCAGACTTTCTTGGTTAGACTGGGAGGCACATCTAAGCTTAGGGCATCGTGACAGACACGGGTGATGTCACCTGCAAAGTTCACACATGAGAACTGCCACGGAGTTAATAACAAAAGCTTCACTTTTAAAAATGCCACAATGGTCTAGAGAGATGGCTCAGCGGTTAAGAGCATTGGCTCTGCTTCCAGAAGACTGGGACTAGATTCCCAGCCGCCTACAAGATGGCTCACAGCTATCCGTAACTCCTGATCTAGAGGATCTTACCCTCCCTTCTGGCCTCCCAGGGCATTGTGGGCACATGGAGCACAGAGATACACATACGCAAAACAGCCCTATACACAAACCAAAAATAAATCCATCTTTTAAGAGTCATGAAGTTTCAAGCCAGCTTGTGGTTTTGTGTGGGGCCTCATTCATAACTCTCCTGGGGCACACAGCCCACAGGCCAAGGGTTGGAGACACACCGCGTTGCTAAGGGATGCATCTGAGTTATTCTCTAAAGGTATTGGATGTGTGGCCGACAGCTTTTAAGGCTTTGGGGAAATGAGTGGATCATAAGGTGTCTCTTAATCAATGGACTGATTTCTCAGCAGACTCATAAGTTGATGGCATTGCTGAGAGAAGGTGGAGACTTCGGGAGTGGGGCCTAGCTGAAGAAAAGGAGTCATGGGTGTGCCTCCAGAAGGTTCATCTCGTCCCTGATCCTTTGATGGCTCTGCTTCACACAGTTTCCATGAGCTGAGCAGCTCTCCACTCCCGACCATGCTGCTCTTCCCTGGACTGAAACCTCTCAAACTCTGAGCCCAAACCAGAGCTTCCTCCTTTGTTTTTCTCAGCCTAGGCATTTTGCCACAGCGACAGCAACTGCAAAAACAGACCAGCACAAGTATATTTCCAAACTGACATTTCTATTTTCTAATAACATTGCTGTGTTATAGCTTCTCCTTTCTTTTTATACTTCCTTACATTCTCACTGGGGATGTGTTTGAGAATTGTCCTCTGGTGGGCACAAGGAGCAGGGTGGCAACACTAAATCTCCTTAGTAAAGATTTCTATGTAAGCAGGTTCTCACCGTGCTACATACAGTCTCACAGCTAAGCTTAGTGTGGCATAGGATAGCATAGGATATATCTAATGGCCGTGGGCCTCAGAATGAAGCTAATGAGACCTAATGGGCTTTCTTTTTTCTTTTTTAAAAGTAGGAGTGCAGACTAGATTGCGAACGTGCTTTGAAAAACTCTGCAAAGTCAGATCATTGAAACGACATCTTTGTCAAGTCAGCACAGCACGTTGCTGAAACGGGGGACAATCTCTAGTGCTCATAAATGGCACCCGTGCAGCACGGTTGGCAGGCAAGGCGGGCACAGTCAAGAGCAGAGAAACACAAAAGATTTTATAAGAAAAATCAAAACAAATGAAACCCTGTCATGCAATCGTGTGAAATCAGTCTAACGCCTGAGAAATCCTGGAACAGGGAACACCAGTAACTTTAGTGCTCACAGAACCAAAACTGACCGTGCTACTACAAGCAAGCTATGACAATGACAGAGACAGGCTTCTGTGTGTTAGAAATACCAAAGGATCCACACAGAACAGTAAAGCCCTTCATCATATCCTGGCCATTAGAGTAAACATCTTTGTCTCTCTCCAGGCTAGCCATGTAACAGGTGGCTCTATAAATAAAACTGACTCTCAAGAAGCACTTACTCCCCTTCTACCATGGGTTTAGCTTGCTTGCCCCAAAGAAGTGCAACTAATCCTTCCTGGATGCATGCTCAATCAGTAGTTCATTGGGGAGCCAAATCTCAAACAGATGAGGTCACAGGGCCCAGAGTACATGCTCAAAGACTGGATAAGGAGACCATCGTGTTCAAAATCAGAAGGTCAGACATTGTTTAAAACCCTTTGTCCAGGAACAGAGAGAGGGCTCAGCAGCAGTTAGGAATGCGTGCTGCTATTGCGGGGAACAAGTTCGGTTCCCAGTTCCATCAGGCAGCTCACAGCCTCACATAACTGCAGTTCTAGGAGGTGGGGGGGTAGTTTCGATGCTTCAGTCTGTGTGGGCACCTGCACTCAAGTGCACACATGACCACCATCCCTGCCCACATGTACACATATCAAAGATAATAACATAAATCTTTAAAAACCTTGGTCTGCATCACAATGAAAAACGTGCTGGTAGAAGTGAAGAGGAAAAAGTACTATTTAATAGACTTCATCTTGCTTTTTAAAATGTCTTTCTAGAGTCTACAGTATATTTTCCCTAATAAAACGTTTTCAAAGTCTTGACAGCAAAAAAAAAAAAAAATTAAACTCTAGCAGGAAAAGGTGCTTTGTATTTATTCTCTGGTCTTTCATGTCCTGGGACCTCTACCCTCCTTGTTCTTCAATCCCTCTCATCTTTGAGGTTGCCTTTCTATATGGTCAGAACTCAAATCAATGCTTTGTAGACAAAATGATGCTTTAAATCCAATAGCTTTGCATCACTGTTGATTCTTTTCCTCTAGAACCTTCACGGGCCCTCTGCAGAGAGCCCGCTCTCTCTGTGCCCTGCGACCGCAGCTGGGCTGCGCTGTGCAGGGAGAAGGTCTCGCTTCCTCCCGCGGCTGCATTTCATGACAAGAATAGCCACTCTGAGAGCGCACTGCATCCCAGGTTGGGGGGAAACAGAGAATATACATTTTTTTTTACAGGTCCATTTTTCCCTTGGAAGCTTTCTCTTTTCCCTGTTTGTGGCCCTACAGCTTTGCTCGAAAGACCTTGATATCGAGAATCTTGAAGTCTCTTTGAAATAAAAGAAAAAAAAAGGAAATAGCACGACACACAAAAAGCAGGAGAAATGTGAGAACCAGGTCAGATGGCAAACTGTGTAAGGGGAACTCAAAGACAAAGCGCGTACGTTTCGGAAACCTGCCGTGACCAAGTGCATTGAGAGACACGGAAAGAGCAGGGCTGCTTCCTGTCGCCAAAGGGAAAATCATTTCTTTCCCTTCCTACTTCAGTGGAAACAAGAGCCCTTTCCATTGTCTTATTAACTTTTAAAGTTAGTATACAAAGTAATGGGCTTCGTTATGACAACCACATACAAATACCATTGTATTGTCACATAATGAAGTGAGCGTTTTACTAACATCTCCCGGAATTAGGAAAAGCCCATCTTAATGTACTGAAATGTGAATTAAATCACGGTCAAATAACGATGGCTTTCTTTCACATATCAGGACTCCATGGTGCTAGAGGGACTAAGGAAGGAGCGTGTAGTACTGGGTAGAGGCTGTAACCTGACAAGACACTGTTCCTCCAGAGTCTGGCTGTCCCCACTCTAGCAGGCAGGGTGCTGCAGTCACACAGAATCAACTATGACTCTTTGAGGGTCTGCCTCCACTGCCCAAAGCTGGGCAGCTCCCATCTAGCCACTGACTGTGGAGGAAACACAAAAGGCTTGGTGATTGGGTTCAGGACAATGAAGATGGCGTCTTTAATCCCATAGCTGCCCTGGAGCCACCAATGATACATATCCCTGATAAAGGTTGGTAGCCACCTGCCGAATCTTACACCTCTCCTCCCTATCAATGGTCTCTCTACTACAGTCCATCTGAGGTACTAGCACTGGGCTAGGTGAGGCTGCAGTGGGGGTAGGGGTGAGGAGGCCATTGTCATATGAGAGTAGTTATATGGGGAGGGAGGACACTGAAGTAGAGTTGGTATCTGATGGAACAATGTACTGAAGTTAGCAACTGCTAAGAGTCATTGTCAACTGGATTCAAATCATCCAGAAGACACAACCCTGGCTATGTCTGTGAGGAGGTTTCCAGAGAGACGAAAGAAAGAAGGGCCACAGTGAACACAGACGGTACCACCCCGTGGGTTAGGGTCCTACACTGAACACAAGGAGCAAGGGAAAGCCAGCTGAGACGGGCATTCATCTCTGCTTCCCTACAATAGATCGAAGGTGGCTCGTTTCCTCATGTCTTGCCACCATAGCAAGAGCATGCTCTCCACCATGATGGACTGTGGCCTCGTGTTGTGAGCCAAAGCAAGCCCTTCCTGCCTACGGCTGCTTCTTACTGTGTGTTTACAGCAGGTTTCCTGCTGTCAGAGGTGGGGAGCTGAACACTGCACTAAAAGGCCAGAATGATGCTGGCATGGTGGGATGGGACAAGAATCTGGATTTATGCCACACCTGGCCTGGAGGCACTGGTCGTCAGGAGACCCTCAGGTACCTCTGGCTGGCATCTGAGAACTTGGACAAGAGGGCAAGAACTTGACTCCTCTGGCCCAGCACAAAGCAAATCCCAGAGTCTAGCAAGAAAACAAGAGCCTAGCACAAACACTGTGCAGCCATGTCACAGAAAGCCGCTTCTACAGTCTTACTGTTCTAAAACCTCAGTTCCCAGATGCAACACACACTCTCTCCTCTCTCTCTCTCTCTCTCTCTCTCTCTCTCTCTCTCTCTCTCACACACACACACACACACACACACACAGATACTCACATGCTTTGACATACAGAACACAGACTGTGACAAACACGTAGTCACACAGTGACACACAGAACACAGACTATCTCACACACACACACACACACACACAGAGCTGTGAAACTCATGACCCCAAGCTCATTAAGCAAGTGTCTCCCCGAGCTACACTGCTGACACATTTACTCCTAACACCCCACTCACATCCCCAATGCAGTAAGCGCCTCAACCAGGCAGTCACTGACTTTGCGTTCAGTTCACCAGATGTATTTCTATGAGTGCAAATTGTCGTCCTCCTCTGAGCAAGGTAAACAAAAACTAACATAGGAGCGTGCACACACACATATACACCTGTTGGAGTGAACATCCTCTCTATTTGGGAATCCTTTTTCACACAGATCCCCCAGGATGGTGCAATATTACATCCTTCTGTTCATAACATAGAAGCCTGTGAAGTGGCTCACAAGGCACAGGAGGGAGAAAGCAGGGGTGGCAAAGGCAGCCACCGCTGTGGGAGAGATGAGGGCTCCACAGTTAACAAAACTCACATACAAACAAGGTCCCGCTTAGCCCCCTGCCTCTGCCTGCAGGGCTATGATGTGGAACAAAGCTGCAACAAGAGACTGGGGGAAAAAATCTGTAGGTCTTCTACCGAGCTTCCCTAACACAGGCTCAAAGCCATTCAAAGAAGAGGGAAGATAGAAACTGCGATATATTGAAAAAAAATCAATTGTTTTAGATCCCTCCTAAAGGAGAAAGTAAATTTTTTCTCATCTTAAAATTCAGGATAATGCAGGTGGCTTGAAATATTTACATTTATTAGGAGGAAGTTTTTCCATTACAAAACGGCTGCAGCAAATGATGTCAGAATACTTTTTCCCACTGTCAGCACAGGCGGTCCGGACACATGCTGAGGAACAATGACAAAGCACACTTCTTACAGCCATCCCAACCCTGCAACCATTTCCTCAGTAGTGCAAAAGGCGTAATTGACGGGAAAGTGAGGGAAAATACCAACAGACGACTGCACGTGATCGTGCTGGGTGGTAGCTTATCTACAGGTGAAAATCTTTTGGAAGGCACATTTATCTTGTCAGGAAAAGCATCTATGTATTCTTTGAGGAAAATACGATCCCCCCATAAAAGAATTTAAAAAAATAGCAAATGAGGGAGAGACTTTACTCTGTGGTGCAGCCGCTGGTACTGGTCATACTTGTGTAGAAACTTCTTACCCACGTGCCTTTAAGTAACACTAATGAAGCTCACTAGGTCATGAAGTAAGAGGAGGATCAGGAGGAGGAGGGTTAGGAGGAGGACCAGGAGGAAGGCCAGGAGGAGGAGAATCAGTAAGGGGGGGGGGATCAGGAGGAGGGCCAAGAAGAAGGTCAGGAGGAGGAGAACCAGAAGGAGGAGGATCAGAAGGAGAACCAGGAGGAAGAGGACCAGGAGGAGGAGGGTTAGGAGGAGGACCAGGAGGAAGGCCAGAAGGAGGAGGACCAGGAGGAGGATGAAGTGGAAGGGAAAATAGTGAGAAAGAACAGGATCTGTGGAGTGAGTTGGAGATAAAAGAGGGTAATGAAGGGGAATACAATCAAAATGCCTTATATACACAAAAAGAAATGTCTTAATAAAACTATTTACTATATATAATTAATATACGCTAATAAAAACATTTTAAAAAGAAAAACAAAACAATGAGCAATCATAGAGGCCATGTGACAACAAACACTCCCCTGGGGACTATCACAAGCCCTCGCCTGAGGACACTTGTAGCGTTACAGTTCAGACGATGAGGTCAGCTACAATCTCAAACGTCACATCTGTTAAGTAAATTCATTCACAGTAGAGACCACGCCTGCCTTTCCTCACAGAGGAAGAGGCTGGCTCACGCTCCAGTCTCCTCCCTTTTGCACGGAGAAAAGCACAGTCAAGTTGTCAGGGTCTAGAAGGTTGTCGTTTGCCATGAGAAGGAAAGAGGGTGACACGCCACAGAGAACCGTCACCAGCAGGCTCCCGCTGCCTGTAAGGCTGTCATCATTAGCAGCTGCTTAGAAGGAATGCTATGATCAGGGCTGGAAACCCGGGCGCAGAGAGGCATTTCCTCCTGAGAAGATGCTGGGTAAGGTTTTGCTGAGGACCTCCCTGCCATCCTTGATAGAAGAGGTAATATGTTGCCTTTGTAATTGAGCAGGATGGAAAGCCAGGTGTCTGTTTCAATTCCATCAGGCTGAATGTAATAAAAGCTCCCATCGACTCGGTAACATGAAAATAAGTGCAAACACTTGCAAAATGAACTCTTCCTGTCATGGAATGGTTTCTGGCTGATTTAGGGAGAGCAGTGCTTTTAATGAGACTTAAGATGTTTGTGTTCTGGTGATTTCCATAGCTGTTAGGTGCCTCTGGGGTAGAGTGAATGGTACAGAAAAATTCGAAAGCGAGGAGTAAGGGTATCTCTGCACGAAGACTTGCTCGAGTCTTCAGCATCAGCTTGAAAAAAATGCTGTACGGCAGACGAGCCTCCTCTGAGAAGATGGAATATGGAATATTGAAAGGAAAAAAACCTTGCTTTGTTTCTTCTGTGCTATGGGTGAAGCTCCTGTAAGAGCTTCTTGGAATGAAGACATGTAATTTTGCCTGTCACTGCCTTTCTGCTTTGTAAAAATAAACCCTCTTTATTGTCCTTCATTCTCTTCCCCTTGTGCCTGGGCAGGGCATCGTTAGACCATAAATGGCTTTTATGAAATTGAAGATAACAGGGCTGATCTAAAGAGACACCTGGAATACTGAGTAGGTAGCTGACCATAAACTGTCTCACCAGTCACATGGCTGGAACCAGGAAAAACTATTAACGGAGGTCATAAGGATCATGCATGAGGCCCTGGCTTCCATCCCCATAGCTTAGACTGGATGCCTTGGTGCATACACGCAATGCCAACACTTGGAAGGTACAAGCAGGAGGATCAAAAGTCTAAGGTCTTCCTTGACTATCCATAGGGCAATATGGAAACCCACAAAAGACTAACAGCCTCGTCAGACACTAAGTAACATTCAACAAGAAGCTCTCCTGAGACAGGGACCTTTTCCTATAGTCTCCTCTGTAACCAAGAGCAAGTATACCCAGGTCCCTGCTCTTTCTTTCAGAGATGTAGAAATGCAAAGCAAGCCAGTTGTGCTGGCACATGCCTGCAACCCCAACTACTCAAGGAGCTGAGGCAGGAGGATCTCAAGTTCAATGTCTCCCAAGAAGCATGGCAGACATGGCTAGTCTGGGCAACTTAGTTAACTAAATTAACTAAAATTAAAAAAAATTAAAACTGAGTTGACTAATAGAGGCCCTGCCTTTGAAAAGTCTTTCCCACAAGAGGGAGGGAGGGAGGGAGGGAGGGAGGGAGGGAGAGAGAGAGGAAGAGAGAGAGAGAGAGAGAAGAAGGAGGAGGAGGAGAAAGAAGAAGAAGAAGAAGAAGAAGAAGAAGAAGAAGAAGAAGAAGAAGAAGAAGAAGAAGAAGAAGAAGAAGAAGAAGAAGAGATTTTAAATGAAGCATTTCGCCTTCCCAATTTCCAAATGAAAGAAGAGAGTCACCTAATATGTGAACCCAGATCTCATTGCCACTTTACCCAATGCAAGTCAAAGCGATGTATCAGTTTCTTTTATCTTCAACTTTTGTCCACTCCAAAGTAGAGAACATTTTATGTGGTACAAACAGGTCATAACAGCAAACATTGAACACTACTAACAAACATCCTGCAATGGTGACAGGGGACATTACTGACATCGATGTTTTTCTCATTTTTAATAAATCATTTTTTGGCTTAGAAACACAAAGTTTTTTTCTGAATGTTGAGCGATTAAAATGTATTATTACTTAAGGGGCTGTGGAGCTGATTCAGTTGGTAAAATGCTTGCCTTGCAAGCACAAAGACCTGAGTTCAAGCCCTAAAACCCATGTAAAGAAGCCAGATGAGGCTATGTATGTTTGTAGTCCTCAAGCTGGGGGGTGGAGATATCTGGGGCTTGTTGTCCAGCAAGCCTAGCCTACGTGGCAAACTCCAGGAAAATGAGAGACCCTGTCTCAACAAATCACCGAAATATCACATGACAATGCTCTTTGTCCTCCATACATGTTTGCATAACACACTCACATATACAAAGCACACATATACATAAAAACATACATGCACAAAATATTAGTTAAGCAAATTTGCATTTCAAACTGGCAATCTCAATATAGCAGCTCAATAGAGCAGAAATGTCACTGTTACAGTTTGGATGTGAAATGTCCCTCTAAGGTCCATTTATTAAACATCTGGTCCTTAGCTGACAGTTCTATTTAAGGAGGTGGCAGAGATTTTAGAAGGTGGTACCAAGCTGGCACAAACAGTTCATTGGGGAAGAGTCTTGGAAGATTATACTTAATCATCTCATCCCTCGCCTCTCAACTTCCTGCCCCCTGTGATGTAAATAACCTCTGCCATACCCATTGCCATGATGTTCTGTCTCAGCATAGACCTAGAAATGGAGCCTGAGCATGGCCTGAACTCCTTGAAGCCACGAAGAAAAATAAATCTTTGGCCCCCTAAGTTGTTTTTATTAGGTATTTTGTCACAGAGATTGTAAACACTAATCCAGACAGTAAGACTACATGTGACACGGGGAGGTGTGATACCACGGACTTTCTGTTTTCCTTCTGTCTCTCTGGTGATAGCAAACCAAGGAATGAGAAGTCTCAAAACAGCAGGGCAGATATCACACATCGCTTGTTTCCCAGAATCGAAACCACTTACTTTGCCTTGAGGGTCTCCTCCTGAAAATTCCAGTGGGGATCTTCTACCAGCTGCAGTTCTCGCAGTACCCTCCCGGGCTTATAGGCTGCATTGATGATCATGCTGAGAACCTGCGGGGAGGAAGATACCACCAAATCAGCCACCACCGGGTCCATTCCTGCTGAGTTTGTTTGACAAGAAGGTGTCGGAAACCATGCTGCTGACAAGAGGTTTTCGCCTTTCATCTTATTAAGTGAAGGGCTCTGATGAGGTCTAATAGGACACTCTGAGGCAACATGGAACTAACTCACCAACTAGACAACATAAAACCGAGCCATCCTGGCTTGGAAACTGGAAATTGCTCACTAGCGGGAAAGCCTGATGCTCGAGAACTCTTCGGTTCTTTATTCCCCAACAGGGTGATTCTTCACTAGGGTCCCAAGATTTTCATTCTGTCTTTGGAAGACCCATGTTGGAGTCTGGAGAGTTGGCTCAGTGGCTCAGTACAAAGGTACTGCTCTTGCAGAGGACCTGTGTTTGGTTCTCAGCACCCATGTCTAGTAACTCACAACTGCCTGCAATTCCCACTCCAAGGGATCCAATACCCTCTTCTAACCTCCGCAAACATCTGTATTCATGTGCCTAGCCCCTCAAATACAACTAATTAAACATAAACATTAATCTTGTGCTTTTATATGTAACCAGAGAAGTAAACACTATGTTTGGGCTCACAGTGTAGTGGAGACTTCAGATGCCTGTAAGGAGGGGGAGGAGTTCCCGAAAGCTGATAAAGCCTCAACTTATGAACATTTAATTTGATAGTGTGCTTGAGTATGGGTTTAAGCAGTGGTCTGGAGCATTTAACATCATCCATGTCATATGTCTTCAAATCACATACTCATTTCCAAGTCTTAAGCACAAGAAAGTAAATATGTGGAGATTGCCTACAGCCAAGTACCCAGATGGACCAGACATCTCTATACACACTAAGGGCCAAAGGAGCAGGCTCTAGCAAAAAGAGGCGTTCCTCGTAATTGTCAGTGTGCCTATTTACTAAATCAAGGAACTTAGACTTCTGGGCACTGGCCTCTCACCCAGCAAGTCATGATTCACTTGTTGTTGTATTTTGGAAACAACCCCTCATGCAGCCAAAGCGGATCCCTAACTCTGATCAAGGGTTGGAACTCCAGGAATGCGTCAGCGTGTCTGCACGATTAGCTCCTGACATTCACAAGCTCTGCCACACTCCAAGCTCCTGAGAGCCAGATACAGTCAACAGTATGACGAAGGAAACAGGAAATCGGGGGTTATAGTCCACAAAGTGGCCACCTGCGGCAGCTGCAGGGGATGCCAGGAATACAGAGAGGTAGGAGAATTACATGGCACTGTCCGTCAGGTAGACCCGGGGTCCGAAAAGGTCTAGGTAGTCACATCAGACGGGAGGTACATACTGCATGTTTGATGGCAGACTACAATAGAGAGTGAGAAAACTACTTTCAAGACGAGAGAGAAGCATGACTGCCACCATGTCTGCTTTGGGTGGAAATCAGCCAACATAAAGGGGGAGACAGAAGGATATTCAGGAAAATATTGGCCGGAGTGGATATACCCTGCTAACCTCTGAAAACAATGACGCTTTCAGAGATAGGGATGCGGCTGCATCGGTAAAGCGTTTGCCACACAAATATGAGGATCTGAGTTCAAGTCTCAGTCCCGACATACAAAGTCAGGGGTGGTGGCACACCTGTAACACCAGCACTGGGAAGGTAAAGGCAGGCAATCCCGGGAGCTTGCTCGCCTAACAGGCTAGCCAAACTGGTGGGTTCCAGGTTCCAGGTTTTGAAACTATGTCTCAAGAGATAAGGTGACAAAGGAAGATACCCGAAGTTGACTTCTGGTCACCACATGTACTCACACATATACACACCTATATCTTCCCAAACATGTATACAACCACGACCATTTACACTTACCCCCAAAGAGGGACAAATTGTATTATAGTGAGTGTGTTACCCACTTTGTCCTAGGTAGCACTGGGCTTTGTGCTAAGGGCTCTGACTAGCCCTAATAAGAGGCATACTTGAATGCAGGAATGAGAATGGAACGAGGCAATACAGACTGTTGTGGTACATTTTGTTTTCTACATTAAAACAATCATCTGATTTTTCTGTTTGCCACCAGTACAAAAAAACTGAGTTTAAAAATAAATCTAATTAGAGCTGGCTGTAGTAATATGTGAAGCATTTATCACCAGGCAATAACATTTCAGTTGCTTCTCTTCATTGTGACTCGCAGAGAAAACCCCAGAGCTACGTTGTCATTTGCTGCATATCAGAATGCAGTTGGTGACTGTGAATAGGACCAGAACTTATCTTCCGGAGTTCAACTCGGCCCGGAAACAAGCAGTAATTAAATTTGAAAGGTACCCGATATTGAATTCTTTTTTCTCATGGTTTTCTCCAATACCAGCCCATTTGTCTTCAAATTCAACAAGGTTCTCTAAGATGTGAGTATTGATACACACCGTGGCTGCATGCATGATTGCTAAAGAAAATACGGCTTCCCCATAAAAAGAACTCCATGGGGGCTTGGGAGGCTGCTCGGGGGCTAAAGAGATGGCCAGACAGTGTGAGGACCTGAGTTTGGTCCCTAGTACTCACATAAATGCTAGCTAGGTGTGGCAGTCCACCTGTGATCCCAGTCTCATAAGACGGACACAGGATAGCGAGCTGGCTAGCCAGACTAGCCATATGATATGGTACCATATGGTGCTGTCTCCATGAACACAATAGAAGATATCTCAGGCCTCCAAATGCATTCACACCCCTCCAGGTACATGCCAACACATACACATACATGCATAGTACACACAAACACACAAATGAAAGAATAAAAACTAAGAAGACAGATATCACTAGGCAGAGTTAATCCAAATGACTTTGTCTCACAAACTATCAGAATACAATTCAGTATGTTCTCCATAAGAGATCAGAAACAGCATGAAGCCTATCTTCAACTAAGGAAACTGTCAACCAGGATCTGTCTGAGCAACTCCAATTGAAAATTCACACCGCAGAGCAATGGCTCACGGCATCCCTTAGAGTTTGGAATGTTGAGAATATACCCCCATAAGCAAGTACCCCTCTAATGGGTTACAGGAGAAAAGCAAAGACCCCTCTAGTTGAATATACAGTTAAATCCACGGGAAGCCACAGGCCTCTGGGCAAGATGACTTTCTCCATTTGTCTGTGGAATATTATGTGTTTACCTGGTCATCTTCCCTATGGCTGCTACCACACTGGGCGCAGCTTCTGTGACCCTGCAGGGACAGGTTCCTGACACTGTTGGTTTCCTGATTATTTGCTTCCTGCCACCTTGGGTGGGAACCGTAGAAAGACCTCTTAAGGCCCCTAAAGGCCCAGGTGGGGAAGGCTTGGTCTCCAGTGCCAGACAGCACCGAGAGGTAGGAGAATCTTTAGGTCACTAGGAACACATCCCGGAATGGAATGAAGGAATCCTAGCCCATCCTCTTTCTCTTCATCACTTCAAAGCGTGGAGGTGGACATCTTTCCTCCAGCACGTACTCTCCGCCATAATGGACTCTCTCACCAAGGATCCCAAAGCGACTGGACCGACTGGAACCCCAGCAACTCTGAGCCTAGATATTCTTGTTCTTTTAATAAGCCCGTGGTCTCAGGTGTGCTACTGTCATGAACTAGGACAATATCCATAAGGCCCATTCTTTTTCTCTCTCAGGTCTTCTTTCCAAAACTCCCTTTACAGAAACCTCCTTTGAGTACCCTGCAGTTAAGGGTTGCTGGACAAGAGTCATTTTCCTCAGTGGTGCAGCCATGGGTAAGTTGCCTTCAAGCTACCTCTCACCACATTGCTATACGGAACCCTAACTCATTGGTCAAGAAATATTAAAGCAGAAGCGACTAGCTGAAAAGAGGAAAGTCTCAGTAAAAAGGGAAAAATGGACTGGATGGACATATTCAAGAGTAAATACAATCAAAATACATTAAATATACATATGAAAAGGTCACAATGAAATCCATTACTTTTTAACAGATGCTAATAAGAACTAATAAGACCATCCCTGTTACTTAATGCCAACTTCTCTCTGTTTCACTGATGAACATGACTTAACAGCCATCCTCATTTTCCATCAGCTCCACAAAGAGATTGCTGTTTGACTTCACGCATTAGGAATGAATAAACAGAGGTTAAATAATGAGATAGGTGTCAGTATTTGACAGAGGACAACAATGGTAATAGATGGTACACAGATACTATGATAGATGATAAATAGGTAGATGTATAGGTATAAATAAATAGCTATAAATATAGAATAGGTATATAAAATGATGATGATAGATGATGATGAAGACAGATGATAAGTAAGATAGATATAATAAACATCATAGAGCTAGATGATCGCTGAATAAATAGATGGACAGGATGACAGATGCTAACAAAGACAGATTAAAGATACAGATAGCAAACATGTATAGATGGTAGGGGATGGACAAATAGATTGAAAACTATAGAGGTTGGATACTATAAGGCAGATGATAGACAGAGAGATGGTTAGATGGATACTATAAGGCAGATGATACACAGACAGATGGTTAGATACGCAGATAAATAGGTGGCAGATACAGAGACAGGGAAAACACAGAGGAATATGGAGATAATTGAATGTGTAAACTAGGACAGTGTGGAGCAGGTTTATATTTTTATTTCTTCAATCCAAAAAGTGGCACCATCTTGATAGACCTGATATGCATTATGATACTTAGTCTCTAGACCCTACTCATGCCTACAAGACTCATCGCTTCATCAGCAACCTCAACTCACTAGGGCAGAAAGTCACAGAGCACAGAAGGGACACACTCGGAGGCTCATCACCTCCGAGGAAGTGGTACACTCCCGGAGACTCGTCGCCTCCAAGGAAGTGATACGTTCACAAAGGCTCTCCACATCCAAATGCTCCCTACAGGTATAGGCTCTGTGAACCTTCCTCCTAAGAATTAGCTAGCAGCAGCAGAAGAAAGAGGGAAGACAAGATTAGGATGTTCGTAAGTTCTAATAGACATTCACAATGCATTGGTTTCCCCTCTATTTCTTTTTCCTTAGCTCTACAGTCCAGGCTGCCAAAGAACACCTCTGCAAAGCGTATGCAATCACAGAGTGACGGCCAGCTGAATATCATCAGAAGTTGAGGTGCTCATCCCAGGACACGCTGACACGAGTCAGCAGATGGGACATTCTGCTTCTCTAGTTTCATGTCCCTGGTGGCTGGTTCTCCCTTTACTGTGAGGATGCACACCCCGGTAACACACTGCATTTAACTAAACACAACAGGTAGACCAGGTGATCCATAGGTTGGGACAAGATACTAACAGTCTTAGAATAATACTGCATAAATCCATGGTTAGTCTGTCAGGGACCTTGGCAAACTGGAGAAGACATCAGGTTAGAATGATTTGAGTTATAAATTGATGCTCCCACTTAGCAATGATTTTACTGAACATTCATGTTTACGACAAATGCCATCACTATTATCTGTCACTGATAATTCTGTGGTACCCATAAAATGGCCCAGCACATCAGGAGTCATCATAAGACTTGACTTGGTCCCTAACAACAGAAGGTCAAGAAGCGCTTCAGGTCCCGAGTTTACTTTATAGTATGTTGGGAGCTGAATGGATTCTGGGTCCAACTTAATTAAATCTATCTCCTCTCAATACTGTCTCTGAAGTCAAGGTCAGTCATGCATGGCTTTCTGGGTCTCTACAGAGCTCTCCTAAGTCTAATACCCAGAAAACAAGTTGATGCATGGTTTAGCTACTGCTTTCTAGAAGCTTCTTCTGTCTTACAGACCCCCCTCACACATGTCTCAGAACCCCCTCTCCTCAGCTTGCAGCTAGCCTTCCAAACACCAGCCCTACATCTACCTACAGACACTATCGACTTAGAGCAGGTGGGACTCAGAGAAAACAAGCCTCATTTCACTTTTTCTGAAGATACAAAAGGGTTTAAATTTCCAATGCTGTCCATGGCCCGGAAAAGCAAGGCGTTCTGTCCCTGCTTCAGTGACCTCGTTCTCTTTAAGCAGAATGAAATTTGAAGCCATGCACCAAAGGAAGAGTATTAGCATAAATATTGGTTTGGTGGAGCTCACATATTTCTTCCACTTCCAGAACTGAGGCACTGGCTTTTATTTATTTCTCCGTCCACCCCTCTGCAGACATGTTTAGCCATCGGCGAAAACTAACTGTTGTCATCAGAAAGCTGCTTCTGGCTAGGCTTTGAAATTTGGTGGCTGGCGTTCTATCAGAAAATCGTTGGGGCAACTTCTTTTGACTTGAAAGAAAGTAATTTAGACAAGTAAGATAGCCAGTCCCTAAAGAGAGAATGAAGCCAAGGACTTGTTGCTAGTTAACGTAGCTGGCAGACAACAGAAAGTCTCCTGTTTGCGACCAGAACCTGCCATATGAATCAGGCCTGCGGGCGCCCGCAAAGAAACTCCATCAGTCACTGAATCTTTGGCAGGCTTGGTGTCCCTGACCTGTCAATACCAGTCACTAACACAGGCAAACAATCTATGCCACTATAGCCACAGTCCAGTCCCATCACCCTGCTGTCACTCTGAGAAAACTCCATGACCCAGGCTTCTCGTTCAAGCTGCTTGCAAAACCAAAGAGAGCTGTTCACACACGGCTTCCTCTGACCTCCTTGGTGCTACTCAACAATGAAACACCATACAACCCAGAATCTTCTTGGGCTTTCTTCTTAAAGTATAGCACAGCCTTTTATATCGATTGGTTAGCCATAGCCTAACGTCCTGTGTTCCAGCCACACCCGACCTGCTCGCCAGAATCTTCCCCAAATGCCCATCCATGCTGTATGGCTGAGATTGCACTTTACCTCTGCCAAGCAAAATGTCACCTGCCATACTTGGTCCCCTCCATCCCTTTTCCCTCTACTGTGTTCATTAAGTTTGGGATCATATAATTTTCCCAATGTCAAATGGGAAACTCAGACAGAAGCTTAACAGTGCTGGGTTTTGATCCAGTGGTTCAGATAGCGATAGTGCCTGGTTCCTAGAAGCGGCCTGGTAAATAATACATCAGGCCAGTAAGATGCAGTAGAAGCAGGACTGGAGAGATGGCTCAGTGGTTAAGAGCACCAGCTGTTTTTCCAAAGAAAAACAGGTTGAGCCAGGTTCAGTTCCTAGGACCCACATGGTAACTTGCAACCCTCTGTTAACTCTAGTTCATACATGCAAGCAAACCACCAATGTACATAAAAAATAATAAAATAAAGTTTGTTTATGCCAGGCAGTGGTGGTGCATACCTTTAATCTCAGCACTCCAGAGGCAAGTGGGTCTCTGTGAGTTTCAAGGCCATTCTGGTCTACAAATAGAGTTCCAGGACAGCCAGAGCTATTACACAGAGAAACCCTGTCTTAAAGCAACAACAACAAAAACAACAAACAAACAAACAAACAAACAAAACCGATGTAGTAAAAGGACCTCCAATGTCGATTTGCTTTTTTGAGGTGAGCCTCTACCATAGGTCACCTCCCCAAATAGAAAGGAAATGGAAAGTACTCTCCAAGTCATGAGTGGCCAGGGCTTGGCCTGGATCAATCTACAACACAAAACTCATGACCATTATTTAGAAACCAGGCAGGTTATTACTAAGTGCAGGTGCCAGGCAGGCACTGTGGAGGGAGAAGACTGCAAAGACGCCACTTGGTTTGGGCTGGTAGCCCAGCTGCATTAAATACCATCACTACATTAAAACTTGGGTAGTGGTGTATACCTGTAATTCCTGAACTGGGGTGGAGGGAGGGGTATAAGGAATTCTAGGTCAACACTGCATTGATAGTGAGTTCAAGGTCAGACAAGAATATATGAAACCCGGTCTTTAAAAAAGCAGACAAGGAAAAGAAAAAGAAAATGTGCCAGCCACTCTATCCTGCCATATAAGGTACCTTCCTCCTTGAAAAACTTGTACTATTTGGTCCCTAGTATTCACTCCACATATTCATTCCCCTGTCATCCTAGAGCACTTGATTTAAATATATCAACATACCTCCCTAACCCGTGGGGGAAAAGCATGTTGATTAGACTGTAGGGATGTCATTCTTTCACACTTGAATCTCTAGTGCTCCAGCCCCAGAGACTGAGGTGCTTTGCTGGATGTGAGCTAAACTGAATCACTTGGAAACTTAACCACAACATAAAGCTCTTGCGAGAACAGCTCACGTGTCTTACCTCTTTAAGCACCAGCACACACTTGCCAGGTCCTACGGACTGAGGTAGTTCTGCGATCCTCCCTTTGTTCAGGAACGGGCCCGAGAAACACCGGTGGTTGACGAAGAGCTGTGGGCAGCAGTACTTCCCATTGACCGTCCCTGCTGGGAGAGAATCAAAGGCACAGTGGATGCTGGGGATTGCTTTACCGGGACCTATGGCGCTGTCAAGACCCGTACTGGATCCAAAGATCTAGGCTTGACTGGTGGAAGATCTGGAGTAGAAATGGACTCGGAATGGTCACTGCTTCCCCAAGAGCTAGAGCTGTTAAGATTCTTAACTAAGCAGGCTGACTTGAGTTTCAAAGTATGACAGAGAGAAAAGTGGTTTCCCCTTGGAGATAAGTTAGGACACAGATGTCCTAACACCAGCTCACTGTCAGATCTGTCAAAATGTCTTAAAATCTACACTAAGGTACTTCTACACTTTGCTTATTTTTCCCCATTATGTAAGCACAGACTTTTCTGTAGATTATATAGCAGCTGAATTACAGAAAGAAGTAACCTATAACAATGACAAACTAGGAATTATTACACAGCTCAAAGACAAACATTGGCATATAGATAGGATCCCCTGTAAGTTCTACCCTTGCAACTCCCCTCACTGCCATTAGAACACTGGTTCTCAACCTTCCTAAGGCTGCAACTCCTTAATACAGTTCCTCAGGTGGTGACCCAAACTGCAAAATTATTTTCATTGCTACTTCATAACTGCAATTTCGTTACTGTTATAATTCATAAAACATCTGTGTTTTCTTATGGCCTTAGGCGATCCAAAGGGGTCAGGGACCACAGGCTGAAAACCTCTGCCCTGGAATTAACCACCATCCTGAAATATGTCTGTTATCATTCTCATACAAATCAATAAACTTTACTTCTCAACTCATGGATATGTGCAACAAGTGTTATATTTCTGGGATCTTTACAAAAAAACATCTCAAGGGTGGTTTTCTGTCACATTTTGTTAGTTTGCTTAAGTTTCCTAGGGTCACAAGCCAATAAAATTAAATGGAGTTTACCAACAAACTCAAAACAAGAAGTGTTTACTTCTATCCATGACTCACTCCTCTTATGGGCATACTGGTCGATGTGGCATTTCTCTTACAAATACTTAGCTGTTGCTACTTTTCCTGAGTTTCCGGGAATGACTTAAGGAATGTGTCTTCAACTATCGACTTCTGCTATGGGCCGGGTACTTGTGTAAGGACATAGTAGCATTGGCTTGTCCATCCAAATGCATAGCCACATCTCAGTAAAGATGACCACACGGCTCCCTATAGTGACAACCCCAATGAGATTCCCAACAGCATCGTGTTGGCATCGCTGCCGTCCCACATCCAGGCCAACTAAGCAATGTTAGGCTTCTCCATGTTGCCAATGTGATAGAGAGAAAATACACCCAACCATGGCTTGAACTCCCATCCTTCCGACACACACAGAGGGACACAATAGGTCTCCAGCTCTGTAACCCAGACTGCTGTGGACCTTACAGCTCATCTGCTAGGGGCTCCCAAGTGCTGGACCACCACATCTGGTTTAATTAAAATTTTTTGGTGTTTATAATAAATAATTAAATCTCTGTTTGGGCTAAGAGACCTACTTTCTGATCTACTCACTCAGCTCTTACCCAAGATATGCCACAGATATTGGTATTGTGATATTATTTCACAAACACAACTATTTATGGGAAGGTAATTTAATGGTTAAGAAAGGCTGGTTTCTTAAACTTCAGACCCAGTGCACAGTAGACATGTATAACAAAGAGTAATATACTGCAGTGGACTATAAAACGACAGCTGATGTGGTTTTCAAAACCAGCACTTTGAAATTTGAGTTTTACACAACAAGATAGATAATTAACTTCACAACTGAATTTCCTTAAAATTTTTGGTAGCATTATGCAGACCTTTAGTTAAATATCCATCTAATCTATTATAAAAATTGATCTATTTACTGCAAAGAGAGCGTCAGCTAATGGGAGCATTCATAGCATGTAGAACATAGTCCTGAAATTTAAAACAGATTTCATTGGGTCAAGAACACAGAACCCTGAGTCAAGAATCACTTCATGCAGTCATATCTGCATCACATTTGGTGGTCCAATGGCAGTTCACAATCTCACAAATATCTAACAATGTGTTGACAAATCTACCCATCATAATCAGCTTCTCAGACTCAGATTTGAATGAATAAATCAAAAGTGGGGGAGGGGGTAAGTAAAGGTCACTCGGGCAAAAGTGCAAATAGATAAGCCAGAGACGGTGGCATACACTTGGAATCCCAGTACTTGGTAGGCTGAGACAGGAGAATTGAGAGTTTAAGGCTAGCCTAGGCTATATGGCAAGACCATATCTCTAAAGAACCAAGCAGAACTGAGACAAAATGGCAAGAAAGAAATGCCCAACACTACTGCTCAACCTTTTCCTTTCCTTCACCGTGGTCCGTGACACAGAATGTTAATCTGATTTGTAATGGCCACACACCAAACAGATCCTTTTCCTGAAGATTACAGGACCTGTCTACAGCTCCTGGCCAAACAGGAGAAAAGAGAAAGTACAACTTTAGCCTAACAAAAAATTTGAAGATGTGTATGTGTCGGCGAGTGGCAACAGAGGAAAGGAAATCAGGCTCAAAGCTGAGATGCAGTGACTAAAGCGACAGCCGTGTCTTCAGTCACGGCCACACAGTAGGGCAAGACAGAGTCCTTCCTGGGCCATTTACCTGTGGCGTCCACGTGAGGGAATAAGCAGAGGTCATGAGGTATTTTCTCAACAGGCACTGTGGATGACAATCTGTGGATATAGAAAATCAGCTATTACAGGGAACAGAGGGAAGCAGGGCACTGTGAAATCTCTTCATTATTTAAAAGGACTACGCCGGAAAGGAAGGAAGCCGGAAAGGAAGGAAGCCCGAGAGTCATTGCAAGGTAGGCTGTGGGTCCAAGAGTAGCATCAGTAACTACTACAGAAGGAGGTCATTTTGGAAAGCTGCTTTTCAAATCCATTTGGTGACCCTAAAACGTCTAGGGCACAAGTGCCCCCGAGTGGCCAGCCCTGATCAATGAGTCTCTTCTGAACTTAGAATAATGTCTTCAATTACATTCCAGATCCAACTGACGTATAATTAATGTCAGACTTTTCCACTGTAGTGTTTAATTGAAAGCAACCTCCACGTGACTTTGGACGTCCTTCCTTTGTGCCTATATGGCTGCATAGCAACCACGGTTTTTGAAAACGGACCTAAATGTCATATAAACCATCACCAGATATGTTTGGATGGGGAGGGGAGCATCCTCTGCTACAGTGGATGTCTGACTGTGGTTCCCTAAACCCACAAAACGGGCATCTGCTGGGAACTGAAGAATCCAGAATCTCAGACCATACCCTAGATGTCCTAAAGCAGAAATCGTGAAAAAGGGGCCCCACAATTCATGTGAGGTGAGAGAATCATTAATTCAAGAACTGCATATTAGGACTCAATCAAGAGCCTCATGTTAATCTATCTACTTCACGTCACACAGATAAACTGGAGCCAAGTGACAAGCCTGGCCCACAGCATTCAGGGATGATCACACATAAAATACGCTCAAAGTCATTGTCCTCATTCAATTATTGGTGCAAGTATTTGCTTCGTTCCTTTGACTTAATTTTAAGCTTGAATATAGGAAAAGGTGCTGTTTCAGTTAACTTTATAACCATATGTTTTAGTCCTTAAGAAAACACAATCACTTCAGAGGGAAGGAACATTTGGATGTATTCTAAATACTTTATACTGCACAAAAGGCTCACTGGAAGTTCCAACTTTTCAAACACACCCTGCCCACATGTCCAACGCTTTACCCTAAAACGCCCTTCCCCCCAAATTGTGGCCTATATCTACAACATAATGGAAAAACCTGCACTTCTTACACATGGAACCAAGTTTAATATTTTTTTTTAAAAAAAAACCCTCAACAGTGTTGTTTGTAAATGGGGATGTTAAGATGTGAAGGAATACAGCAGTTTCTGACTTTCAGCCCGCTGGGTGACAGGCGGTCTGGGGCGGCACAGAAGTCTTTGCCTCTAGGCATTCAGAGTCAGCCAGACAGATCCCCAGATCCCCCATCTATAAACTACACTCATCCTATGAGGGCCACCAAGCATCAGTACCAGGGACAGTCATTTCCAACCGTGTAGAATAAAACGTGAGACATAACCATGGGACTCTGCACTTTATACATAATAACCACACAAGGAATAAGAGCTGTCACCATCAATGACAGGAGGATTGTTAGTTAATGCCCCAAGGAAATCACTCAGGCCCTTTGTAGCTAAGCATGCAGTTTGGGTGGGGCAGGGAGAAGGGGAAAAAAAAACCATACTGTTTTTCCGGCTGTACAACTGCAATCTTTCTCTTCTTTTCTGCTGTAAAATAGGAAAAGAAAGTGAAAATGACATTATTAGTGAGGTTAGTTCTTTTCTAATGGCTTAGTGCAAAAGTGTACTCTGTCTTATTTATTTAGAGACAGAGCCTCATGCAAGCTAGAACTGGACATGCAGTTGCCATTAGCACCCTTGAATGTCTGATCCTCCAGGACCCCCCACCAAAGTGCTGGGGTTACCACCATACCCAACCTGCATAGCACTGGGCCTGAGACCAGGCTTCAGGGTAGTAGCCATATAGGTATGCCCTGTGTCAACAGAGCTGCTTCCCCAGCCCCCATTATTTCTGAATGGGACAGGAATTATTTCTCGAAGTCATTTAAACCTCTAAATAATGAGGATGGTTTTTAGGACAAAGTCTTAATCATTTATTACAATATGCAACCATAATATATAATATAATAATTATATTAATTTTTGTTAAGATGAGTCCTGTGCCTATTCTTATAACTAAAAAGCTGCTGAAGTCAAGCCACAAAATTTACATAATATCTCCTAGCTTTAAACAGATATGGCTTTATCAAGCAAGAAAAATTTGTAAGTACATTTAATCTTATCACTACTCCACTGACTATTTTATTTTAAAGGGCACTTTTAATAAGGAAGATAAAGAGAGCACATATTGTACTGCACATAGACACACATCAAGATAAACTGTTGCAAACTCGACAGAAATTGTGATGAGGCGAAGAATACCGCCAAAATAACATGCCCCCAAATCAACCTCAATGAAAAGAAAATGCTGAATTAGTGGAGGGGGGGTAGGGAACAGGCAGCTAGCCATGTGCCTGGTCAAATATTCAAGTTCACGAGCAAATAATAACCTGGGGAGATGAGAGCACTCTGCTACTGTTTCTTTGAAGACTTGTTAAATTTTAATTATGCAAGTGTGTCTAGGTGAGGTTGTGTGCATGTGAGTCCAGTCAAGGGTGCCAGATCCCTTAGAGCTGAGGGCACAGGGAGTTTTAAGCTGCCTGATGTGGTGCTGGGAACCGAACCCAGACTCTCTGCAATGGCAGTACATCCTCTTAACCACTGAGCTGTCTCTCCAACTCCAACATCTGCATCCGTTCCTTCACCATACCTTGTGCTGCAAAGGACGCAAGCTTGAACTCTTATCCCAACTTACTCTACCAGCTGCAGAAACGTGATTAGCATTAACAGATGCTGCACTGGGCATACTGGTACACGCTTTTAATCCCAACACTCAGGAGGCAGAGGCAGGTGGATCTCTGTGAGTTTGAGTCCAGACTGGTGTACATAATGAGTTCTAGAACAGTCAAAACTACATAGTGGGATCCTGCCTTGGGGAAAATATGCTGATAATAGAAAATGCAGAATTATCTGAGTCAAGACCGATTAACAACAAAAATGTAGCCTATAAATCAAGCTAAGGTCTACCTTTTTATAAAGGTGATAGTCATTTATTAGAAAAAAATATTAATGGAGGACCTGGAGACATGTACATATATACTCACATGTACATATATACACACACAGACACATACATATGCAAAAATTAAAAAAATAACCTAGGCTACATAGTAAGACCCATTCTCAAAAATAGGGAGAGGGAAGAAAATAAAAAAAAAATATATGATGTCTAATCTAAGCTTTCCTAATCAAAACAGTGGACTGCATAGCCTCCTTTAATATCCTCCTTACTGTCACCTATAAAAATATGTCCAAATTGCTAGGCGGTGGTAGCACACACCTTTAATCCCACACTCAGGAGGCAGAGGCAGGCAGATATCTGTGAGTTTGAGGCCAGCCTGGTCTACAGAGCGAGTTCCAGGACAGCTCCAAACCCTGTCTGGAAAAACCAAAAATAAAACAAAACAAAGGAGTCCAAATGTCTGTTTGACATCAGCACTTAAAGAATCACCGAGACAGTGGTAATACTGGCAATCCTCAGAACACCCAGAAACTTGATGTTCACCACCTCCTGTGCCAAATTGCCCATTTATTCACCAAGATTACAGACACTATGTCTTCATCATCTCATTCCACTGGGCAATACTTACAGACTGTTTTGTGCGGCGTGGTTAAGGGGTAAAAATTCGCTTCACACCAGCCCACAGGGAAGATATCCATGGAATCCATATCCACAATGACCTCTGGAATTGGAGTCTGCAGACCTGCATTGGGAAGAAACCAATACAATGGGTACCAAAAAGAAACAGAAGGAAACACACACACACACACACACACACACACACACACACACACACGAAAGTATACCTAAGACAGAGAAATGCATTCCTGAAAATGGTTTTTAAAAAATGATAATAGTATAAAGGAAGGCTTGTAGAGTGTGTACTCCTAATATGTGTACAAATGTCGAAATTACTCAGCGGTGAGAGTCTGAGATAGTTCAAATAAAACAGGAGTTGGGAAAAAAGATCTACACTGCCCTAAAAGTGGAGAGGGAAGAAGGATGCTGGGAAAAACTGGATCAGAGCCAGATATGCTCAAAAAGGGAACAGATGTCCCCTCTCCTAAGAGTAGCTATGAAATTAAAGACATGTGGTACAGCTTGTAAGCCACCATGACAGGATTCGTTCCACGCCAAGCAAAGAGTAACTGTCAACTAAATAAAAGCAAACATTGCAGCCAAAAGCAACAGCTCCAGGAAAACCGCTGTTTAAGAACAGACTAGAGACAAGGCAGTTTCCTGAGAGGATGTGCTTGCCTATCAGAGTTGAGTGGAATGGCTTTTTTGTATATGTATATGTTTTTGTGCATTCATGTTTGTGTATGTGCAGTTGCATGTATATGCAAATAGAGTGCACATCCATGTGGAGGCAAAAGATTAACCTCCAGCATCCTTTCTCAGGCCACACACACCCGCACCTGAGTTTTTGAGATGGGGTTCCTGGCCCTGAGAGCCTAAGTAGTCCCATCAGTGAGCCGCAGGTATCCACCTGCCTCTGTGTTCTCACGCTGGGATTGAACACACACACTTAGACATTTACACTAGTATTTTTTCCTGGGGCTCAAAGGAAGATTCTTGGCCTTTGTAGTAAATACCTTCCCAACTAAGCGATCTCCCAGGTCCTAGACTTGCTCATCTTTTGGCTCAATTTGTTCTAACTGTGTCACACTAACTACTTTCCTGTAGGAATATCTTCTTTTTTTTTTTTTTCAGGAGATACATCTACCTACCACATCCTGTTTCCTAATTACAACTACGGCCTGTGATAAACCAACACCACAGCTGGGGAATTCTAAGAAAAGACCAGAAATCTACAGTGGCAGATGAAATATCAAGCACACTTGGATGTGGAGGAAAAAAATTGGAACACATTCCACCAGTGAGCAGAAGAAAATTCTACATGAAATCAAATAGGAAGAAAATAAAAACGAGCACTTATGGAAGAATAAACTCTCAAACTAAGAATTAACAGGTAAGAAAAGAGATCTATTAACAGCTGGTGACTCTGACTCTACTTTGCCATGGTGTCCTTGCTGATATTTAGGATGAAAAGAATGCTGTAATCCCCGTCATGCACTCATGTTATCACACCATATCTACTGAATTAGAAATCAGATTCTCCCCTGACCTGCCTGTCCCAGCTCCCTCTAACTTCAAGAAGCTAAACACCAAGACCCAAACACAAAACAGCCCCCACTCCAGCTGCGAGTTCCATGACTCACAACCCCTTCGGACGCTATTGAGAAAAGTGAGCACATGACTTAATAAGTGAGTGCTCTTAATTTAATACTAAATCCACATATTGATGAATAGAAAACATGCTGGAAGGAGATGAATCAGTCAGTAAAGTGCTTGCCCCACAGGCATGAGACTCTAAGTCCAGGTTTTGTATTTTACAGCCAGGCAGGGTGGCTCCTGTTTGCACTTAGTTTGAGGGAGGCAGAGACAGGTAGAGCCCTAAATTCCAGGAGAATGAGAGACACTACCTCAAAAATTACGGTAGTCAGACCCGAGGAACAATAGGGAAGTTTGTCTTCTGGCCTCCAGATTAACATGCAAACACATGCACTTGAATACACAAACACACACATACACACGCACATACACACACAACCCTCTTCATCCTAAAGAGCTCATGATTCCTAGAGGGTCCAACCATAAGGGTGTTGAGGATGTTTTCCACAGTACAAAATTTTCTCGACTTGGGGTTCATAAAGATAGGATTGGTTTCTAGTGTCACAACCATTTTCCCAAAGGTTAAATTATCCACCAGAAACATCCGCCATTTTTAGATTGCGTTTAGCCACAAATAAGATTTTCTAGGTTATTCAAAGAAGGACTTCAAAAGGACGTGTAAAGTGAACTTGACCGCTTAAGTCCCACCGCCCATGTTCTGCTGGCTCAAGCATTATGTCAAATTAATGCTTGAATATATAAACTTCTGTATAATCGTACATTAATATGTAGCTATGGCTGCCTTTACCATGCTTAGGGTTCTTTCATCGTGTTCCCCCCTCCATTACACAAACACTGATGAGCTAAGAGGTGTAAGTCACTTTTTTTTCCTACAAGGAACTTACACTCCTGCTTCTCTTCCACTGTAAATCTTGCCTCTGAAGGCATCTTTGAAATAAGGTAGGATGGCAAAGTGTCTTCTCCAGGCTGAGGAGTAAGAGTACCTGCCCTGCAAGCATGAGACCTAAGTTTGGTTCCTTGGCATCTACATCAAAAGCTGAGCACATCTGTGCACAACTCCAGCTCCAGCACTAATGGGGGTAGGGAAGTGAATCCCAAGAGCTTACTCGCCGAACCAGGCAGCCTGGTCAAAATGGCAAGCTCCAGATTCTGTGAAAAACCATGTCTCAAGGAAGGCACCAAAGTCCCTCACAGGCTGTCAGTAAGATGAATGGAAGCAAGTGGAGCGTGTGCATATCCCACACATACATATGCCACACTGAGAGAGAGAGAAAATACATGCTTAAGTAAGCAAGAAGGGTATCACCCAGAAAATTTTTCCTGACCCCATCTTTTAAACCCCATTCTGGACCCTGAGTAGCAATGGCTTATTTCCTTTTATCGGCCTTATCAATTGCTCTGATAATTGATTAAGTGTATATGCATCTGGCCAGAATCCAGATAACCATTTAAGGAAAAGCTAATATTTCCAAGCCTGGAGACCCAACAGCTTTACAAAATGATGCACATGTCCAGGACTCTTTGCTCGCTTGTTCAGGTACTGCTGGGATTCTAGAAGCAAACCTAGACGCTTCGCCAAAGACGCAAGGCAATATCTGTCGCTTCATTCGCAAGCAGAACACGCTGCATGAGGTTCTTGGAGAATGAATCAAAATCATCATGAGAAGAAAATAAAACACTCTGATAGACATAGACAAGACCTGAACTCTGCCTCTGCCTAAGCTGCATCTCATCTGTATCACTTTCACTCTCTCAAGCTTGTCTAGAAGAGCCATCTTCCCATAAGGAAGCAGAGAGACCCTCCATGGGAAAGTACTCAAACAATATTGGGTATATTCAAGTGATGGAACATTCTGCAGCTATTTAAATACTTAGTGTAATGATCTCCGAGATGTACTGTGAATTGAGAAAAGACAGGCTCTACCCATGAGTATAAACACATGATGCTGTTTTTAAGGGGTGAAGACACAGATATTTGTATGTGCACGAAATAAATATGAGAGCAAATATGAAATACTAATGATGGTATCACCTGAGAAAAGACCAACAGTGAGAGTCTAAATCAAGATACTTTGTTGGTTTTGGGCCATTGTGGATGTTATTTCTTACAAACAGCCTGCGCAATCTCCAGAGTAATAACAATGCAGCGCAGTCAAGAAGAAGCATTTTGTGCATAAATGTTGTCTTGCCATCAGTTCAGATCGATAAAATGTAAGTTACTGTACAAGAAAATAAAAATAAACCACTGCTAAAAGAAGAACTTCGGTCATCCTGAGGCAAATTTACAAGCATATAAATTTGTAGTAATCGTGTAGAAACCCTAGAGACGATTTCCCATCTCCTGTAGCCGTTGTCCTGCCATCATATGTTCCAAGACTCCGTTTGCCTGTGTGATTGCTAGAACTTTGCCTTGCAGCTCAATCTAGTCAATGCCACAGGCTACTTCAGAGATGGTGATCTGTTTAAACACAGGAACACTGGGATGACACGGGGGATGGCTTGGCAGGACATTTTAGTGAGGAGCACAATCCTGCCAAGGTCCCAAAGCTATTTTGCTATGTCACTTCCAGCAAGCCACAAGAGAGAGAAAGCACCAGTGAATGAGAGAGTGGAGATATTACAGGATACCACAGGCAAGAGGGATGCCGGGCAGGAAGCCTTAGAGCCAACCATGACACAAGTAATGATTTTCATTTACTTCAGTAATAGAATCAGTGCAATCTCTTCATCTTACTTAAACACTGGGATAAGGGAAAAGGTAAGTGGTGTTTAAGGGAATAACTTCACTTTGGTTAAAGTTCTTAGTCAGAGTTAAAGGGCACGGCAAGCTTAAGGATGAGATGAAAAGAGAAAACGAAAGACAAGGGAAAAGTAACCAGAACCAGGTGATGGATGGAGCCCTAGCGGTGACCTGCTGTACTTGTCCCTTTTCAATGCCAAGCAACAAAGGAGCCTTTGGAGCATCTCTTTGTCAGCCTTGGAGCCAAACTCCTAAGGAATAAAGAGAGAACAGAACTGTGGTCAGCAAGGAAGGAAAGATTAAGGTCAGAGGAAATACGCAGTCTGAAAGAAAACGGTACAAATGAAACTGAAGGGGTGTGTGTGTGTGTGTGTGTACATGCATGTATACCTGTTTGTATATACATGTGCACATGCATATGTGATTGTGTGTAGGTCTGTCTGTGTGCATACATGTTCATACATGTGTGTGTACATAGAGGGAAACACACTCCATAGGAAAGACATTCATAATTCTTCCTACAGGCCAGCTATTTTCCATGAGTTTAATCCATAATAATCCTGAAAATCACAGGCTTTTCCCATAACTCTGAGCAATGCTGAAAACAGGGACTTTTCTATCCCATTTTCAAGTAGCATACGGAGAAGAAGCAGTAGCAGCAGTGAGTCTGTGTGACAAGATGTGAGACTTATACCTGGCACTTGAGAAGGGTTCATTTCCTATTTTCATTTTATTAGGGGAGGCATATCAAGCTCCCTCTGTTATGAAGGCCCCTATCTTATTAGTGGAGTTACTATGGTACCCACGCAAGCAAACAGGTCAGGCCAGGCTCTGCAGGTGGTAACGGGTTCAGGTTCATCAAAGAGAGTCACTCTCATCCCAGTGACAGAATCCAAAGTGTCCCCCTCCCTGACACACACGGTTCATCTGCAAAACCTTCAAGAGAGGTGTCTCCAGTCTGTCATTAACAGCAACATAACCACAGTTCCATTTAGAGCCAGCCGAGGCCACCACAGACCTGATTGTACAAGCATCATCTTACAAAGCAACACAAATTTGGCTGTATTTACAACCTCTTCCCCCAAAGATCATGCTCTGGGACCGGCTTTTTCATCTACCTAAAAGCTATTATGATTGCTCTCATGGTCTGATCTATGTCAGTGCCTTCAACAAAAATACACACAGGCCATCCCCTCCTTACAGAGCTGTGCAGCCTGCCCGGGCTGGCTTAAAAGAGAATTATTTCATATTTGTACCTGCCTTTACTGTATTTGTGCAGTGTTTGCAAATGTTTATTAACTACTAGCTTTCCCACAAATGATGGAAATGCATAAGATGCTGTTTTCTGCACTGTCTCCTAAAACAGAAGGTGGCTTAAATAGGTCTCTTAGAAGTAAAGCTACCTGGTCAGTCTGACTAACTCATGTGGATGGTGACTTAGTGTTTATACAAAGCACCTTGAAATGGGGCTTGAATATGCACGTTCCAGGCTCAGTTCCCAGGGACTTGGAAGTATAAGATCTCGGCAGGGCTGCAGGTATGTAAACTCTTGCTGACTATGATATGGACACAGGTTGTCAATCTTTAGATTTCCCTGGGCTGTGCTAGATGAAAAACTCTTTTGGGGCACACATCGTTAGTGGTGCACACCCTACACACCACAGGATGCAAGAGCATCCATACACTTACTTTGTGTGACACTGTGGGGCAGCACTGTCACCAACAAAGTTCACACTGAAGAAACATGTAAGTCACAAAAATGTAAACTAATCTCAGAGTCTTTAGGGTTCCTATTTTAGTGGGCACATTTACAGTTATCCCAGGTTATATTTAGTTTGTGGGTTGTACATTGGACTGATGTAGAAGGTGGTTATGGAAACTCAGCCAAGATTTTGACAAACGGATTGAGAAATTTTAACTTGTTAGCATATTAGTGTGAAACACCTCACTCTGAAATGCTGATAGTCACAAGACAGTTCTTAAGAGATGGTGGCCCCTGCAATTGTTGTTGGTTTCTGTAACAAATTGTATTTATTCTTCGTATCTATTCAGCAAATACTGAGCAAGCAATGAGGTTGTAAATAGACACTGTAGACACTATGCTGGGTGAGATGGAGAGACAGAAACAGAGTCACACAGTATAGTTTATAATGCCAAGAACAATATTAGCATGTTCGAGGATACATTCTCTTTCTAATAGAGAATAGGATCCTTGAGAAACAGATTTGTGAAGGAGAGATGCTGCCTCAGCTGGAACCGAGGCCCAATGGCCAAAATGCTTGCCTATCACATAGGAGGCTCTTGGTTCAACTCCCAAGTGATGCCAAAAGGAAAGATGGCAGAGGAAGAAGAGGAGGAAGAGGAGGAAAAGTAGCGCCTAATAATAAAGACCATCTACTACAAGCTCGGCAGTCAAAGCACATGCCACGACCCATCAGGTGGTGCTCTGAGCACACAGGACTCTCAGCATGACGCAGATGCTTCTTCAGGCAATCCCAGAACTAGCATGTACAGGGAGGTTCTACCCTCAGACACAATCTACAGAGCCAAACAAACAACAAACAAGGTTTCAAGATCAAGAAGAATTCAAGACCCTACACCCCGGAGTGTGGTTCCTGAATGCCATGCCTTGGAATCCAGCCTTAACCCTGTATGAGAGAGACTCACTGTCTTCTAGAGGAGGGCTGCGCCTGTATGTCACAAAATAAAAGCTTCAAGCTACAGGAAGGTGACAGATGAAGCAGCTGGAAAACTGTTGGAATCAGGACAGTAATGACAAAGACCCAGATTGGAATGCGGCCATGGGAAGGCAACAGAGATGGAGATGGTGACTGAAGCGGCGAACAGCTCAGGAAAGATCCTGGTGGAGCGGAGACAAAGCTCCTTGCTTGGATGGTTTTATGGTTTTTGATTTAGGTAAAGTAATAGTACCAGTGAGTCAGCAATAAAGTCAAGAAGAAGAGCAGATGAGCGTTAGAGTGAAGCAGATATCGGAAGGCTTCTTCCTTCTCTCTCTCTCTCTCTCTCTCTCTCTCTCTCTCTCTCTCTCTCTCTCTTTCTCTCTCTTCTCTGTATAACAGTCCTGGCTGTCAGAGAACTCACTCTGTAGACCAGGCTGGCCTCAAACTTAGAAAGATCCACCTGCCTCTGACTCCTGATGCTGGGATCAAAGGTGTGCCACCAAGCCTGGCAACGTGTTTCTTTCTGGAAGTTATCTCAGCTCTTTTGTTATGGTGACAGAAAACTAACACACAAGTTTTGACAAAGCTGCATAAATGTCTTAAAGACAAATGAAAAAGAATGCTTTCAGTCAGAAACAAACACTATTAATAAAGATATATCACATTCAATTTCCCAGAAGCCTGACATGTCAGGGATATGTGTAAAGAGGCTGGGTATGGTGGCTCATGCCTGAAATGTCATCATCTGCAAATGAAAGATCCTCCTGCAAAGGAGGATCAGATATAATTGGCTACATAGTAAGTTCAAGACCAACCTGGAATACATGGGTCCCAGTGTCAATAAGAATACCCAAAATAATAATAGTAGTGTAACGATTCCTTCAAGCCAGCTTGACTTTCTTGACCTTTAATTTAAATGGCCTGATCTTTATAGCATCAGTGATTCTAGGTCTGTTTAGATAAGACTCCAGGACCAACCTCAGTCTATCTGCTTCGATACTTAACTAAGGATGGGTACATGGGATCAAACACAGGAAAGGGAATGGCCAAAGATCAGTGAGTGTTCTGCTCTTTTAGCCTCATAAAGCAGTGTTATAGTCAAGAAATTACAGTGATAAAATCAAGAGCATCATCAAGTCTTAAAATCAAGATCAAGGCCACCAAGGCCTGGACTTTAGGATACAGCATTGCAGGGCAGAGCTATTGGCTAGAAAATGCAAACATAGGTTATTTTCCCCCATGATTCCATCTGTAACTGTACCTGATACCTTCTTTTTCACTTATATGTGGGCATCATTTAACAGAATACTTTCCATGGGTCCCCTGGCCATCTCTGTCCTCAGCACCTTCTCCTGCAGGTCTTGCAGCATTTCCAATTAATGACAAGTCGTAAATGTGGCACAACGACTTGCAAATCTAATAAATGTGCCACTCCAGACTGGCGATCGAAAAATTACTTACTTATCACCTCTCCCAGCAGAAATCCGAAACAAAATTACTGGGGAACTGTGATGGTAACATATTCTAGTTTTAGCCAGTGAAACTGCAGTTTATGTCATTGGAGATGCCCCCCAAAAAATCAAAACCAGACAGATTTGATATGCTTTTAGTACCTCTATGTCTCTCCTACCAGCAATGCTGAGATGATACCTAAAGGTAGAGCATCCATTCTGTGATCATGAGGACAAATGCCACAAGCAAAGGCAAAGGCACAGCTGCCAGAGAGAGGCCTGATAACCGAAGAGAATGCTCATTTTGACTTTCCCACATGAACAACACCCAGCGACGCCCAGATTGTAGGTGCTTGGGTCAAAGACTCACTAACAAGTAACAATTCCATGAAAGAAAATAAGCGATGGGGATGAAAAATAGAAGCACCGTGTTTATATAGTTGGGAATAAGGAGTGTTACTCTGACAACTCAAGTTTTAACTCTGAATAATCTTGAGCTTCTTGCATTTTAATAATCTTGCCGATGACCTGGCCAGGTTTGTGAAGATCAAAAAGACAAGATGGGGCTAAGGAGATGAATTACCCAGTAAAGTGCTTGACACAAAGCACAAGGACCAGATACAACAAGGACCACACAAAGATACAGACTCACCACTCACGTACGTGGTAGCTGGGCTTGTAGATTTGCCTGTAATCCTGACACATTGGCAGAGGCAGGGGAGCTCCTCGGGCTAACTATCCTGGCTGAATCAGCAACTCTGGGTTCAAGTGAGAGACCCTGCCTCAGTATGTAAGGTGGAGAGCAAATCAGCATCAATCTCCAGTCTACACATACAAGTGTGCATAAACACACACACATATATATGTGCATACACACAAACGTGCACCCAAAACATATGAACATACATACATGCACACTGTTACACATATGCAGGCAAAAAAGGACAAAAAGATCAAATCTTTATGGAATAGGGTATAAGCAGAAAAGCAAATCCTGCACCAAACTATTTTCAGACAAATACTGTAGGACTACCCACATTGGGCTTACAGGAAGTTCATAGAGACAGTTAGAACAGCAATGCCTAGGGCTACAGTGAAATCCATGGGAGTTTGTGTAATGGGTACCAAATTTCCATCTGAAGATAAGACAGTTCTGGAAAGGGATACTGATGAGGTTGTGCAGTGATGTTCATTAATTTAATACTGTATGCCCAGATACTTTAAAAGTTCAGTCAAAAGAGTAAACTTTACACCATATTTATTTTACCACAATTTTCCAAAGGCACAATATGTCTTACAACTAAACTTTCTAAACTTTAAACAACTCTAAACACAAGCCTAATTTATTCAAGTTTCTTGAGCAAGCAATGCATTAATCACTGAAAATGTGAGCTGAGTACTACTGGGTCTCCCAGGAAGCATGCAATAAAGTTCTACACATGGATATACAGGTAGACAACTCTTAATCCACACAGCCCCAACACAAAATGATCTAAAATGTGAGCCTTTCAGAGTGCCATTAGGACATCTCATAAAGAAATAGTCCAGTGCGCAGTTCGGTTATTTTGTACAGTCTATTAAAAGTAATACATAGTTACTTTCAGACCCCTCCCTTTCTCTCTCCCTCTCCCCACTTCTCTCTCTCTCTCTCTCTCTCTCTCTCTCTCTGAGAGATGTAATGTGATTTCTCATTTTGACTTGAATCCCACATACAAGCAAATATTCAAAATCCTAAAGATTTCTGCTCTCAAGCATTTTGAACACGGACTGGCAACTTATACATCATCATGCATCCAAAAGAAAAGATGATGAGGAAGAGGGTGAGACAAGAGAGGCAGCAGAAGGCAACACAATGATCTGACCCCACTTAAGGACAAAAGAGCCATGAAACCATGGACAATATCAGGCCACATCTGCTGCACAAGAAAGTGACCTGGGGTAAGGTTCACCAGTTTGTAAGACGACCGACTGGTGAGCATGCAGTCGAGCTCAGAGCTGCAATGCTGGAGACATGGAAACGGAACATGGGGCTGTCTATGGAGAGTGCTCCTAGCTTCAGATAGGATTCCCTACACTGGAACAATGAGATGAGAGCAAGCAGCGCAGGGTCCATCGCGAGACACTCAGCCCTGTTATGTCTCCCTTCAAGTCAGTGGTTTGTGAGAATTAGAATCGTTTTTCAGTGGGAACTAAAAATATTACATTTATCTCATATACTTTACTCATTGATTTCTTTTTAACAAAAGACTTTCTAAAGATACTTAAAGAATGATCTGGCTTCTGAAAGAGTCAAATATTAACTAGAAATGATCATTTTAATTACCTAAAAGTGGTCAATCAACCATGCACTGAAAGACTTCAAACTGATTTAATGCATTAAAATAACTAATAAAATTGTTGTAAAGACTTTTATAAATTCAAAGTGTCAAATAAATGGCCTGTAATCAGAATAATCATTACCCTATAAAGTAATTTAATAGCCACAAAGTGACCATAATGAAGTGCTACCTTTTATCCCCAGGACTGAGGACAAGGATGCTGTGTGTAGATAAAATTATAAGAAGAGAAATCGGTGTCACTGAGTTGTCACTTTAGAAGGTAAAACGACCTCTAAGCTCAAAGTCTAAACAAAACAAACCCAAAATAAAATTCAAGCAAAACCCAAGAAGATGGTCTAGAATTTAATATATGTTGTGGACATGCATATGACAAGTGTGTGGGTATGTGTGTACACACACACACCTTAGCACACTCCCACACACATGTACATGCAGATATAAAGGCCAAAGGGCAGGGTAGGATGGCTTATTTAATCCCTATTCACCTTACTTTCAGACAGGATCTCTCCACTGAACCTGGAGCTCAGCAATGCAGCTAGACTGGCTAACAAGGATGCCCCGGGATCTACCTCTCTCCGCCTTTCCAGCCCTGATATGACAGGGGCAATCTGTAGTCAACTATTTACATGGGCACTCAGCATCCAAATGTAGGTCCTCACGCTTTCACAGCCAATATATTTTAAGTAAAGAAACAGGTGCATGCCTATAACCAATAATGCCATATAATACTCAACAGTCATTAGAAAATATTCAACCAATTGTTTAGCAGCACTGTAAAAAATAGATTTGGAAAATGGATATTCATTTTCAAATTTTTGCTTCCTAGTTTCATTATTATATGAAGCACTGTTAAAAAAAATAAGACTGGATATGAGGTGGGTTTTTTGTTTGGGGTAGATTTTTTTTCCCCAATAAAACCCAAAATTTGTATATCAGGAAGATCAGAAAAATGACAAAAAAAAGTATGGTTGAAAATGTTAAATATGCATTAAATGTTGCTCATCACTCTCCTTCAAGAAGCAGGAAGTTGCAGCATCTAGTGAATTAAGCAACAGAAAATGTCAAAAGCAGTGAAAATGAACCGCAGGCAGATCTTAATGGCTTAGCTGGTTTCTCCAGCTATAAAAATCAGGACATTCTTACTGCTGTTTGTGTTAGGTAATTAACAGCTGCAAAGTATACTGAAAGGAGAAACTGCTAAATAAATAATGACTGCCACGGAATCTCAACCATAACGTGCTAAATAATAAAGAGGAAACATGGGCTTCCAACGTCACCATTTCTGTTTTGCAGTTAAGACAGAGTCTCATTAGTGTAGCTCAACACACACAGTCAGAAGTTAAGTCAGTGATGAGAGGCCACGGGGGTGATCTTCTGTCTCTAGCTGCAACTGACCTGCATCTACAAGTAGCACCAAAACCAAAGGTGTCCCCTTTGTGACTACAAAGTGTCACCGTTTGCCTGTGACTTTGTTCTGATTGCTTCCAAGCAGAAGCCATTCACTAGGAATCCACAAAGCAAACCCATTCTCAGAATTTCACTTAATTCAGATGGATTTTGACGCCTAAACTACACAATGTTTACATCATTATCTGGATATTACTGACACAATGACATCTAAGATGACTGTGTTACACATCTTTCAGTCTACTTGACTATAATGTTTATGAGACCATGAACTGATCTGAAAACCCGGCATGCGCAATTTTCAGATTTGCTTCCTAATGAAATAAGGATCACATGATATTAGTACCAGTTCTAGTTCTTTCTTCCACACATTCTTTTCCAATAGTGTAGCGGTTTGAATTAGAATGTCCTTGTAAGATCACAGACCCCAGCTTCTGGAATGGTTTGAGAAGAATTAGGAGGTGTGGCCTTGTTGAAAGTGTGTCGTGGGGAGCAGGCTTTGAGGTTTCAAAAGGCCCTAGATATTTCCACTGTTCCCTCATGATGGTGAGTCAAGGTGTGAACTCTCAGTGGTTCCCACTGTATGTAGCCTTTATGCCACATTCATGGACTCCAACCCTCTGATGTCACAAGCTCAATTAAATGCCTTCTTTTTCTAAGTTGCCTTGGTCATTGTGTTTTATCACAATAATAGAAAAGTAACTAGGGCACATAGTGACAGGAACATGTCATAAGATGTAAACTAAACATATACCAGGAGATTTTGAAGTCTTTTATAATCTTCTCTATTCTTACAGTTTTGTATACGTATCAAACATCAGAGTTCTATCGTTATGTTATGAAAAGATTGGAAATTCTTAGAGATGAAATCTATTTTAATTACTCCTAACTCAAAATGCAACACATAGAAGACACAATGTTGTACTTAAATCTAAAACATTCTATTCACAAAATACATTATACTGTGAATTTTCTTCATATTCTAAAATAAACCCTTTGTAAAGAACTGTCTCAACATCACTGAAGAAAAAAAAGTTTAAATGTATTTGGAGAGAGAAACCATCCTCCAGTTAGTATTTGAGGAAAAATTAAACATCTACAGAAGAAAACAAAATGAAGGGTTTGGCCCACATTAAAATGCAAATCTATCATTTTATTCTCATAATGACCAAGACCTCAAATACCATTTTCAGTGACTCATATTAATTTAATTGCAACATTAGCTTTTATAATCATAGATGTAAAAAGAC
The DNA here is from genome assembly GCF_982192425.1 of Myodes glareolus. Lineage (NCBI taxonomy): Eukaryota > Metazoa > Chordata > Mammalia > Rodentia > Cricetidae > Myodes > Myodes glareolus. The sequence continues at coordinate 22,081,118 of NC_142039.1, read as the reverse complement.
CAGTGTGTTCCAAACATAATTATCTTCCAGCATCTCATTTCATGAAATTATTAGTTATGATGAGCGTCTCGGAATGAATTTGTATTTGATTAGTTTCACTTATTTAAGAGCACTGAATAATTTAAGATCTGTTTAAACAGAAGGATAACAAGAGGGGCATTTATGAGAGTGCCAAATCTTCCTGTACCCCATCCTCTGGAGAGGACCCCCCAAGTATTCTTGAACAGCAGTTGACTGTACATACCTTCTAGATGGAGCCATAACAATCGCCCCTTCACACTGACCACAGAGGCCACACACAGCTCTCCTGGATTCCTAGGGTTCACAGCTTCAAGCTTCATGTTCTTTGTGAAGCCCCGATTAAATGCTGCCTGAAAGAAAAAGAGAAGCAGGCCTAAGCCAGCAGTTCCCAGAGGCAGAGAATGGGTGACTACAGAACTGGCCAGTGAAGACAGTAGACACAATTGCATCTTATTGCTGATACAGACAGGCTTGTTTCCCACACTGCTCATGAGCAAAGGGCCATTCATTCTTCATTGCAAAGATCAGGAATCAGAACTGTGCTAAACACACAGTGGGCACCTTGCTAAATGTATGACGGTGTGGACACATTCTATCTCTAATAGAACCTCAATTCTATGGGCTTTCTTAAACACATCAGTTCTCTACTCTTCTATATTCCTTGCTAAAATCATACCTAGGGTGTTAAACAAGGCAGATGGAGTATCCATCTGGTATCACTCTCTTTTAAAGGACATTTAAAGGATGCCCTTTCACTTAGAGCATGGGTCTGCTGGTGACAAATTTTTTCGTTTTCATTTATTTGAAATTGTCTTTATTTTCTTATTACTTATTACTTTGTCTTTACTTTTCTAATTAACTTAAAAATTTATATATACTAGGGACTGGGAAACACAGAAAAATAACTCAGTCAGGAAAACTACTTGCCATGTAAGGAGGAGGACCCAAGTTCAATGCCCAGAATCTACGTTTAAAAAATAAATCAGGGTGTGGTGGCCCTTACTTGTAAACCCAGCACTGAGGAGGAGATGGACAGATCCCTGGGGCTTCCTAGTCAGTCAGCCTGGCCCCCTTGGAGAGCTTCAGGTGGACCACAGCTGAGAAATGACACCCAAGGTTGTCCTCCGGCCTTCGCATGCACTCATACACAACAAGTACTAGAAACACACACACACACAGCAAGCACATGCACAACAAGAAGTACACATAGCAAAATCCACTGCTTAGGTTGCCCTGGTTGATCTATAAAGAAAAAGCTGTTGGACCAGTGCACACAATCATATCACCACGACTACAGTCATGATGCAGAACGGCCCCTTCACTACTTCCTCCAAACACCCTTGCGCGCGCTCTGTGCAAGCCCGTGACACTCAGCTCCTGGTGGCCAGTTATCTGGCTTTTGTTTCTGTAATTCCACATATTTATTTTACACTATCACACAGAGAGAATCACATTTTATGAGACCTTGTGAGTCTGCTCCCTCACTTAGTTGATGGGCAGTTTTAAAAGTCAACTTGCCACAGTCTAGAATGAACTAGAAAGAGAGTGTTAAGTGAGAAACTATTCAGATCAGGTTGACGGAGAGCATGGGTGTGAGGATTGTCGTGATTAGTGGCCAAGAGGGGAGACGTATCCCAAATGTGAGTGGCAATGTTTCGTGGGCTGGATCATAAACTGTACAAGAGGGCAACAAATAATGAACACGGTGAAGGGGATGTTTTTCTTTGTTCTGAACTGTACCAGCCTCGAGTCTCTGCCTTGACTTCCCTGCTTCCATGGACCGTATGCTAGAATCTTTCGCCTAAGCAGCTTTTGGTCAAGATCTTTTATTGCAGTGACAGAAATGAAACCAGGACACTTGGCAGAGTCCATGTGAGGATCATTACCCCAAGAATCATATGTAGTTTGTTCTATGAGTAGTCAATGTATATACATTACAATTTATCAATACATTTGCCAGCTGAGGGACATTGAACCATTTTCAAAACTTAGTTAATACAAATGAAGCGGCTACAACCCTACAGGTACACATTTTTTTGTGTGGTAAGAAGTACATGAAACTGTTCAGGTTACCTTAACAAAACGCCACAGACTAAATGGCTAGAACAACCATAATTAGTTTTGCTCCAAGTCCTAGAAGCTAAGATTGCAACATCAAGCTGTCATCCGGTTGGTTCCTGCTGAGGTCACTTTCTGTAACTTACAGAGGGCTGTCTGAAGCCGGTGCTAGGCCATGGTCATCCCTCTCTGTGTATTTGTGTCCTTACTTCCTCTTTCAATAAGTACACAGGTGACACAGGATTAGGACTTCATCTTTTCGTAGTTGTTTCTTTGGATATTATCACTCCAAACATCATCATATTTTGAGGGGTTCAGATGAGATCACATGAATGGGGGAGTGGGAAACGAGCTTAAACCTTCATAGTAAATTTTCACTTCTCTAGAAACAGAGTTGTTGGGTGATACAGGAAACGGGTGTTAAGCCTTTTCCGGTATTTGGTTTGCAAAGCGGTCTCCTCAGTTCTGTATTCCCACATGTGTGAACAGTGGCTGTAACTCCCCAGGAGCATCGGCATGTCTGGTGTTCCAAAATTCAGCTGCTCTAATAGATATCTTCAAATTCATTTTCAAGAGAGACCTAGCGGTCTTTGTTTGGCTTACGTTGCTGTGATAAAAATATCCTGAGAAAAAGGCGACCCAGGAAAGAAAGGATTTGTTTTAACTCAATTCCAATACATGGCACATCAAGGCAGCAGCAATTTGAAAAAGCTGATTACAGTGTGTCCACAGTTAAAGCAGAGGGAGTGTGTGTGTGTGTGTGTGTGTGTGTGTGTGTGTGTGTGTGTGTGTGTTGTTCCCTTGCTTACTTTCTCCACTCAGTCCAGGACCGAAACCTAGGAAATGACAGTGTTCACCGTAGGCAGGGTCCCCCCACGTCAGTTAAGGCAACCAAGACAACCTCCCATAGGTCCAATCCTATGCAGAAAACCCATCACTGAGACCCTCTTCCCAGGAAGACATGTTGACAATGAAAACTGGCCATCACCCATCACACAAGCCCTGCACACTGTGAGGCTAAACAATGTTTCCTGTTCCTTTGTCATCTACATTCTCTATGGGAGTTGTCCGTCTGTCTTCACCTTCCTTCAGCCACTTTTAGGTCTCCAATCTCACAGGAGATTACTCCTTAATATTCATTTGTCTCTTTTATTCCTCCTTGCCATTTTTTTTTTCTTTCTTCTCTGTCCTGTACCTCCTCGAATCTCCGAATTCGAGGCCAGTATCTACCATTTCCATTCTGCTATTACACTGATGGATTCCTTTAGTTTATACACCATTCTCAAGGCTAGAGCTTTAAGCTTCGGGAGCTTTTCTGTCCCCTTTTTATGTCCACAACAAGGATACTTTCCTTTACACCTGATGTTATCAAATTCCAGGGTGTATCGGAAAAAGACAGAGAACTAAAGAATCAGTATTACCAATAAGCCCCTAAGGGGCGCTATAGCTGCTGGTGTGGGCATCACACAGTGAGAACCATACCTTCCACTACTGGGTTTCAGTACAGTGAGGGTTGTGCAATGTTTGTCTGCTAATTCCAGCGCCTGAATCATGCTGGGTTTTTCTTTGTTTTTCTTTTTCCTTTTCTCCTTTCTCTGATGGAAGAGTTTTCCCAGCTTTTGTACGCTTTAGCTGAAACACGCATGCACGAAATGCAAAGACACAGAAGCTCTGGATTGCGCTATATTCCCACAAGGCTACGCGTGGGGCTTTGCTTTTGTTTCTGCTTTCAGTTTTAGCAAACCATCTACTTGGCTGAATTCGAACTACACACTCTGTCTCTTTAGAAGCAATTTAAAGGCTCACTCTGTTCTTCTCTCCTCACCAAGGTTAACTGCAGACTACCTGGGACATAGATGACTCAAGCATCTACCAACAATGCAGGTGGCATTTATGGTACAGGATTCTGGACTTTGTCGACCTGCTTCTCCACTGTCTGAAACTTTATCTTCCTTTCTAGTATCTGTATCAGCCTGGACTCTAGATACTGACTTATGAGGGCAGAGAGCCCCACACCACATTGTCACTTGTCCCATATGTCACCCGCTGAGGCCATCTTCATACTGTGCGTATAGATGTGAACGTTGTCCATGGTCCTTCTTCCAGCTGCTTGCCTCATCATGGCCCCAACAAGCCTGGCTGTTTTTATCATGCTCCACAACTGTTGTGTGAGTGTTTTTGATACCCGGTCTGGAGTTAAGTAGCTATTTCAGGAAGATCAATGCAATCCGAGTTTTCTCGGCGCTATCAGCAAACCTCTCTCCAAATATTACTCTCAAATAAATGTGACTTTCCCCAAACAGTAGCTACTATAAATTGCAATCAAATATGCTAGAGTACTATAAAAACATATCCACTTTGAAACATATAAACTCATCTACACAGATTCCTCAAACCAATAAAAGACTGTACCATTATGTGACTCTTATGGGGATAGAAAATCAGAGTCATTTAGATTTAAGTGTCTTTTTATAAAAGCAGTTGAAAAGGCAATTGTATCCTTATGTAATCAGAACAAAAAATTATGTCCTGCATGCTTAAAAACAGCCAATTTGCTTCTTCCCTGCACGTTTCTCTGGAAACAGGAAGCCAGGGTGTTTACACTGGACTCTTTCTTTTCTTTAATGTCCCCCCCTACACACAAGTCACCCTCTCTCATTCATACAATTACATATGAAGCCTCTTTCTGATGGCACAGCTGGATGGCTGTGTGGAGAACCTTGAAGTTAAAAAGCATTTTATCTCACTTAATAAGGAAAAGCTACAACCACATAACCTCTTTTCATTTCCTCTCGTTGCTTGAGGGTAATTTATAAAAGATCAATAACAAAACTGTTACCTCTGAGTTTCCTTTACTAAGCATTTGGCTATGTCAATCCATCCTATAACCAACTCTGATTGTTAAAACATCCCCAGGGAAATAAATGTCTTCCACACAGTCAGTTCCACACTGCTCTCCTCTCGTGCACATGAGATGCGTGATTAAAAAATGAATTCATAATAAGCATTCCATTAAAGAGCACTTGTAGCAAGCTAACAAATTCAGCGGAGTCCCAGTATGCAATGCATATGCCAGCAGGCAGACAGCTCTCCTGTCTATTAAATAAATGGGGAGCCAGAAACAAAAGCAGTCCTAATGAATACACCAGCAAATTCATTAAGCCAGATTTAATCTCGGTGACTGAATCCTGGAAGCTCCAAAGACAACCTGCTATGTGGGTAATTGCTCCAGAGTGAAATGCCATGTAGACACTCCTGGATAAAAGCAAAATGTCAGAGGGCCAGTGGAACGGCTCGGTAGGGAAAGTGTTGGCCAGGAAAGCATAAGGACCCAAGTTCAGATTCTCAACACCCACAGAAAAAGCCATGGGCGGCGGCATGAGTAATGCCAGCCCCGGAGAGGGGGAGACGAATTTCTGGGGCTTGCTGGCCAGTCATTCTATCAGAAATCAGACAGAAAGAGACACTCTGGAAATAGATAAATAGACAGACAGACAGACAGACAGACAGACAGACAGACAGACAGACAGACATATAGATAGATAGGTACAGTGGGAAGTGAATAAGGAAGACACCTAACATTAACCTCTGGGCTCCCTCCACGCCCAGCCTCTCGCTCTCTTTTGGAGCTATGCTCCCATGGGAGAAACACACTCTAAAAACAGAACCAAGGAGTGATGTGAAAATTTTCTCTCTAAAGCTTAAGAGTCAGGGGAAGAATGTGCTCAATGGTAGAAAGCACAACCTTGAACATGTTTTGGGGGCATCACAGGCTATTTCCTGAGTCCTTCACGAAAGACATGACAGTAGATTCTGAGACAGTGACATCAACATAGTATAAAGCCATGTGGCACTGGCCTTGATAAGCCTGGGGGTGGGGGTGTTCAGGAACACAGTCGTACCTGTCCCCATCACAGAGTTTAAAACACACCCCCACAGTATTAGCTGCTGCAGAGGAACTCCTCCTATATGCTAATGTCAGTAACCGAAATATCCTCTAGCCAAAGGAGTTCTTAATTCCAATTATGTTGTTGATGCTCCCTGTATTTAGGGGTACACATGAACCCAGTAATCAAACTACTTCATGTTTCATCACATCCATGTGACTTATGCTCAGACGAACTTTTCTGAAGCCATGCTTTCCTTCTTGCCCTATGAACTCTCTTATCCTTGAGACACAGGCATCCCTATCTGGTGAACAGCCAGTCAGTAGCTCTGGGAACACAGGGTCAGAAGCAAGCCTTTTGATTTGCAAATGCTACGCACTATGCAGGACAGGAGCTGCAGGTCTCAACCAAAAGGGGTGTGTCATTTCTTCTTAGCGCATGTAATTTACTTCCCTAAATACTGGTACGCTGAACACACTTGGGGACACAGTCTTCATTTTTAAAAAAGAGAGAATAGTTCATATCCCTCGCTACAGTCTCCACTGCTGATGAAACTTAAAGGCATAATTTTGCCACCACTTCACTAGGCTTTAGCACTTCTTGCTACTGAGCAAATTCATTTATCTACTTCTAGTTTGTGTCACTAAAATACTGCTACAATAACAACAATGTAATGTTCAAAGTAAGCACATGACGAAGCCGTTCAGCCGGCATCTTACTAGGAACAAAAGCACTTCCTAAAGTGTCTGTCTGTCTGTCATTTCCTTATCCATCTATCTATCTATCTATCTATCTATCTATCTATCTATCTATCTATCTATCTATCCATCTAAAACAAGGTTTCTTGTATTCTGGACTAACTGTAAACTCACTATGTAGCAGAGAACAGCCTGAACCTCTAATCTTCATGTCTTTACCTACAAAGTGCTGCGATTATAGGCATGCATTCACTACCACACCTGGCTTATTCAGTGCCAGGAATTGATCCATTCACTCTAAGTAAGTATTCTACCACAAAACCACATTCCCAGTCTGGGATTACACACTTTAATAAACTTTAGGAGCAAAGCATATCTGACCCTTGACTCTTCCAAAAGCAGGAACTAAACTCCTGGAGCTACTGGGCCTTTGCTAGCCAGTTTATCAGAGCAGCCTGGTATCATCCACATAGCATGAAATGCAACCTGTCCAACCCGTGATGGTTCTGGGACCCTGCTGCACAAGGTAGTGCTCCATGCTTGATTACCAAATAGGAGAAAAAAACGAAAACTTCCCAAATACACAGGGCATAGCATCTACAATTTCAAATGGGAAAAAGACAGAAAGTGTCTTACATTTCTGAAGCAGAAGGGTGGTGCTTCTTCTGCCCCATGCTGCTTGTGATAGTCTGCCCAGTCAAAGTCCTGGCCCGAGTAACCTGTGAAAGAAGAAACACATACGGTCTTAGCTGAGCCGGAAACCAGACAGCAATCAGCCTGGATCAGTATCTTGAGAAAATAATAGGAAATTAAGCTTCGAACCAAAGAGTGAAGTCTTCACAAGTTTCACAGCTCTTGAACTTCCTTGATGATGAAGTGAAAGGTTTAAATGGAATGTGCTCAATACAGGGAAGGGAGGTAGGTGTGTTGGTGTGCAGTCTAGCATATGCTTACCTCGGACCTGAAACCCGGTGAAGGAAGTTGGCACCAACTGCCTGCCTTAGAGAGACTCCTGATAATGGGGAGATTCGCTACTTAGAACAGCTGAGAGAGAATTTGACAGAGAGAGAGAGAGAGAGAGAGAGAGAGAGAGAGAGAGAGACAGAGACAGAGAGACAGAGAGACAGAGAGAGACAGAAGGAGGAGGAGGAGGAGGAAGAGGAGGAGGAGGAGGAGGAGGAGGAGGAAAAGGAGAAGGAGAAGGAGAAGGAGAAGGAGAAGAAGAAGAAGAAGAAGAAGAAGAAGAAGAAGAAGAAGATGATGATGATGATGATGATGATGATGATGATGTGGGGCACTTGTGTCTAAAACATGGTTCAGAAATCTCTTAAGCACTTATTTTATGGGAACTTGAACAAAGAGAGGGCAATAAGTGGCGTTACCAGTGGTACTACCGTCATTGGAGTTGGGCTGTACATTTGCCTGACCGCTCCTCCTAATAAAAATAAAACAAACACAGACAGGCATCCTTTCGAGTCCACGCATCAAGGTGGCTGCATTGTGTGTGTATGAGGTGGGGTGCTCCTATCCAACTACGCCTTTCTATTTAGGATCCAGGTGCTCTCATCTCCTCCAACATCTTACCATGTATGCCAAGATAAATACACACACACACACACACACACACACACACACACACACACACCCTCTATGGAGGAGGGGAAGGAGGACAGGAGAAAGAAGCCACATGGGCAAAGTTCTGAGCAATTCAATTCAACACAGCACACTTGTGTCTCAAGCCCCTGCCAGAATCCTCTACCCCAAAGCCTCCCACCAGAGAGGACCAGGTCTGCCACTTCTCTGTTCTGAGTCAGCAGGGCAGTACCAAGGCCTTTTACATTCTGGCTTCCTTCCTTTCTTAGGGGGGCTTTGTCACCCAAAACTCTACTTCTCTAACTGCCCTCCCTTCTGCATTTATACACTAAAACTCACTCCCTCTGCTGTTTCCCCCTCCCCACCAGGGCTCACATACTAAAAATAACTGCCTGCCAGCTCACAATATGAAGCTGACGTAGCTAAAGTCAGCATTTGATTCCATGTAGAACCTCTTCCCCGTGATTCTGCTACTTCCTTGGCTAATTCTCTTTACTGAATAAGATAAGTTGATGAGAGAGGGCTCAAGCTTGAGAGCACTTCCTGCTCTTCTGGAGAACCTAAGGAGGTGCCCAGCACCTATGCCAAGCCTCTCAGTACGCCCAGCTCCAGAGGACCCCAGGTTCTCTTCTGGCTTCCAGTCATCACCACAGGAATGGACATACTCACAGAACACACGCACAACGTTGAAGATGAAAACTTTAAGAGATTATGGTGCAAGTCCCTGGAAAATCCAAAACAAATGAACGACAAAATGTTTACATGCTCGTTTGAGATGGTGTATACTCACGAAGGAATATGTGTCTGAAGGGCAAAGAACAACCTTCGTTATTGTTTCTTAGTGCAATCTAGGTTTTGTTTTGTTTAAAACGGGAGTGCTCAGTGGCCTGAAACGCACCAAGCAGCCTTTGCTGGGTGGCCAAAGAGTCCTCACGGATTTGCCTGTTTCTGCCTCTGCAGCACTGGGTATGGACACGTGTCACATCATACCTAGTTCCTATACATGGGTCCTAGAGACTGAAAACTTTGGTCCTCCTGTGTGAGAGGCAACCACTTTACCAACTGAGCCAGTGGTCCAAAGTATTTTCTGACATCCATGCAATTTTATGAACTGCAGTTGGGTATTTTTTGTGGTTCATATCTACTCAGATCAAATCTTCTGACGTAGACGTCACCCCCTGTTGTTACATATAGATGTTTAGCTGGGTTTTCTACAACCAGTTTCTAATGGGCTGCAAAATGTCACACAGAGTGCCATCTTGGACCTGCAGTCAATCCTTCTATACATCCAGAGTGCAACAGTGTCCGTGGGGAAGCCATTTCTAATCTAATAATTTCTAGATACAATCAAGTCTTGCTGGGCTTCATCTAAGCAGCAATTAATTATCTTGACCCTAAAACTCACTCATTTACTTGAAAATTGGAATGGCTTAGACTTCTCCTCCCCCTTCTCTTAGGGACTGTTATTCATGCCGTCATTTAAAAACTCTTTTCCTTTGGGCTGATAATGAGCTCTTTTTGTAAGGCAGTTTTGAGACAGCTCAGAAAATAACTACTACATAAAAAACAAATTGCCATGGATTGTATAATAGAGACAACAGGGGTCAATTACACTCATTCATCAACAAAGACAGAACAAGAAGTACTGAGGCTTAAGCACAGCCAAGAAAACACGTTTTAAACCAGGAGGGAGGGGAGAAAACGGCAAAGAGGAGGGGGGAAAAATAAAGAGGAACTAAAACGCCTTAAACTATCACAATTCGTAAAAAGTCACCTATGGAGACCGTGTGAATGGCAGTCGTTAAAGGACGCTAAGCCTTTTTTACTGTTTATTTTGAATGAAGACATTCCAAGCAGTGTGGGTGCATGGGGGGAAAAGGCTGATGACCCATTTTCTTGGGATACAAATGAACAGACACCAAGCAGCTCTACTTGCAGCCATTATGTGTGGCTGTGAAAACGCACACTGCCTTTGAAAGCATACACTTTTATCAAGAGCGATGCCCTTTGACACAATTTCATTCCTAGGAATTTATCCCCTAAAAATGACCCTTCCAGCAGAAAAATGGGCTATGTATTAAGAAATGTATGGTAAGTTAGGAAACTTGGGGAAGGCAGATATAATTTTTCATGAACAGAAAATAGCATGAGATTTACCCACAACATGGTTATGCATGGTTGGAGGGGGGAAGCCATGAGATAATAATTGCTATGGCCTTAGCTCAAAAGACTAACCGCCAACATGGACTCCGTTATGCAAAGAACGGAAAAATTAAGAGAAATAACTGTTTGAACTCATGGCAAATGACTTTAACCTCTTTTTCCTTTTCAAGCTTCCACTCATGGCTGTGAAAGGGGCTTCAGGAATGAACAATTTGGTAGCCTAGCATCTTTATTCAGGCATCATACACAGTCAGATCACATGTGCCAGTCAACGAAGGTCCTGTACAATTCGTGACACATGCATGAGTGGCCCCTGCTCTCGGCCTCACCAATTCAGAATTTACCTAAGTACAGGGTCTCTGAGTGAGGCCTCACTTCTGGTACAAAGAGGTGGGTCAGGACTACTCAAGGCAGTGGCCTTGTGCCTCTTGCCTGTGTGTAGAACGGGTTATCAGAAAAGTTTAAGGAAGCAAACAATAAAAGTCCCTCTTTCATGGATCCTGGCTATAAAACGTGCCATCCTAATCAAAAACAAGAACCCAGCAAGAGGCTACTGTGCTTGTCCTCTGTAAGCTGGACAAGAAGACTAAAAGATGCCCACATTCTGAAGCCAGTGAGAAGCAAGACGTTTAATGCTCTTCTGCAGAGAGTACAATGCACAACACTATGGTGGGTGCCAGCTTGTTAGACTGCCAGTCTTCAAAAATATGCCCAACCTCTATCATAGACATTTCTTCCTTTGTCCACAAAAAAAGAAAAAAAGAATAACCTGACGCTATGCAGGCCAGGTGTGAGGCACGGTTCTTAACACTGGAATTAGAGAAGTAAAGCAAACTGGCAAAAGCTTCCCTTTATGTGGCCCAGATTTCACTGACAATGACAGAGATGGCACTAATCTGAAGTCAGCTGTGCTGGAAAGATGACGCAGCCAGTAAAGTGCTTACTTTATAAGCATGAGGACCTGAGTTCCATCTCTAGTACCTATTTTTAAAAGGAAAGAAAGAAAGAGAGAGAGAGAGAGAGAGAGAGAGAGAGAGAGAGAGAGAGAAAGCAGGGAGGGAGGGAGGGAGGGAGGGAGGGAGGGAGGGAGGGAGGGAGGGAGGGAGGGAGGGAGAAGTCAGATGTGGTGGTGCACAAAATATTGTCATCCTAAAACTCAGCAAAAAAGACCCAGTTCATTGGGAAAAGGGGAGTATAGTGTAGGTCCTGAACGGAAAAGGATCTGTGAGCCCATAAACCCAGGTGTGAATTCGAACATTAGTGAACAGAATGGTAAGGCTGGCATGGAATAAGCTGGTGAGACCGGAATTCTAATGGTCCAGCTGTAGCAGAAAAGAAAACACATGCAAAGCAGTACCACGGTAGAGTCTGAGAGGACCGTCCTCACACCTCACACACAAGACTCAACTGCAAACAAAGAATGGGAGCGGCGAGAAGTACAGAACTCATCACCTAGTCCTCCAGGGACTCCGTCCACAGTCACCCAACACAGCAGACACTCATCCGTTCCCATCAGGGCTCTTCTTTCTATTGATGGAATCGTGCAGAAAAGCAAGAGAAGGGAGGCAAGAGGGGGGGAACCAGGGTCGGTTTGGCATGGAAACTATTTAGAGAGGTGCTTCTTGTAGAACAGAATAGGCTGGGAAGCATTTAGTAAGAGGACACTGTGGGCCAATTAACATACTTTCCGCATAAATGCAAAACCAACATGCTATTTTGAATTATGTTAGGAGGCAAGGATATCTCCAAAATTAGACTCCGATATCATATAAATATCAAGTGTTGACAGGGAAAAGAATGAACACTTTAAAAAATCTGAAAGAATGAGCAAGTAAACCAAAGGAATTCTTAGTTTTTAACAACCAGAAATATTTTCAGTATTAAAAGCAACTCAGGTTCATTCTCTTAACTCTTTCCAATTAAAAGTGACCTCTTCGGTGGAGAATGAATCAGAAGATGAGAAATAAGGTTCTTTTTTCTATCTATTAATCAGGTAGGGAGTTCTGTCTCCAGTGCAAGATGAAGAATAATTTTTAAAACTTAATCACACTGCAATTTGCCAAAGTAAAATAAATAAATAAATAAATAAAGTTCAGGTGTCTCCCAAACAAGTGGCTCACACCATGACATGTGTGTGCGTGTGGTGAGTCCTGGGGATCGAACTCAGATTGTTGAACCTGTGCAGCAAGTGTCTCCACCTAATGAGTGGAAAACCAGTACAGCCTAATCTCTAAAACTCTAAATCACATATGGCAAAATGTTAACATCATTTGAATGGATCAATGAGTGCCAGCTTTGTTCGTGCATGTGTGTACATATATGTGTATATACATGTATGCACACATATATACGCATACACTTACATACACATGTATATATAGAGAGAGTGAGGGGTGTTGCATGAACCTCAGGCTGGTCTCAAACTCACTATATAGCTAAGCATGGATTTGAACTCCTGACCCTCCTGACTATCTCCCAGGTGCTGGGGTTACACTTGTATGCCACCATGCCCGACTGATTGCCTATATACTATTCTCTACAATAAAACTAATGATTGATAAAATGAAATTTTTGAAATGAACTAAGGACAACTACCAGTGACTCAGATTCTTTCAGAAAAGAGAGTTGGAATTAGGAAGTGGCTATTTTGTGCCCCAATAATAATTTAAATACACCTCTCCTTTCTAAATTACATTAGACAGTTTATGTGCCTACTAAATGGTCTACCTAGAGACGAGCAAAGTGCTAAAGTAAGCGGTTTACTTCAGAATTGTCTCCTACATTGTACAACACAAATCTAAAGGCTGCATGTTTTTCACCACCCACCCAACCCCAGTTTGAAATTCTTCCTCTTTAAATTCTACAACTGACCTGTGGTATTATATGCCCAGAAGGTTCATGTCCTATGTATCCTTTATTTCAGTTTACTTACTTATGTGTCTGGTTAATCACATTTGGTAGGGCCTAGAACACTGGCAGTCCGTACTGGACTAAACTAACAGGATCAAATCATTCAGGCTCTAGCTTTTTTGTGATGGTGAAGCACGGAAGCAGAGAGCCATTGAGAAGTTTCTGTCCATCCTAGCTCAGAAGTCTTGTCTCGAGAGTCTGGGGCAGATATATTTTCCTTTCTCTTTTAAAAGAGAACAGAGTCAAAACAACATAAAAAGAGATCTGTGGTTTTGGCATGTCTGTCTTCTATGTCGCCGTCTAACTAAAATTTTTCAGAGACCAGGCAACATCCAATTGCAAGAAGTTTTGAGTTTTCACAGAAATCTAAGCACTGGGAAAACCTTTGAAATCTCTTGGGGATATGCATATTACATCTTACACATTCTAGCTATAAACCCCAATGTTCAAGCTTAAAACAGACTTTAAAAAAAACTTCTTTTTTCATGTATTAATAAAATAGGGAATGGTGTTTGAGAAATCCTGCAACAGGGTTCCAAGTGCTCAGAGTAAGATAAGACATGTAATGAACTACCTCAAAAGGAAACCACTAAACCACAGTACAAACCCCACCAGGATCAACACCTCTAAAGTCACATTCATTTTAATTACCAAAAATAAATAGAATCTACCCTCGTGAGATGAAACCAGAGCCCAAAAAACAAAGCCACAACTGTAGTATAACCATCAACATTTGGGAAATTACACCTTCATACTGTAATTCACCAACTGCTCTGAACCATAGACCAATTACCCATGCAAAACCCACTAAATCTGCCAGCCCTGCCCAAGGCCACCCAAACTGCCCTGAAGGATGGATTGTGTGGAGATGCCAGTCACGGGAACAGCAGCAAAGGGTGGCATAGTTGTGCAGAAAAGCATTCATTCAAGATTATAAGGCTGGGATTTAGACACCCTCTTGAGATTTCAGAAAACGCTTAACACAATGGAGCTTGGCGTTCCCCGGGGGGGGGAAAATGACTGAGGTTTAAATGAGATAATTTTTAAGATCCATTTCAAATATGAAAATCTTCCACTTGAGTGCTGAAATCCCTCATTATAATATGATATGGGGTTTGAATACAATAGTCAGTATATCCTCCTATGGACTCTAAATAGTCTGCAGAGTATTTAGGACTTTTGGTCTGTACTCCACACCACTGCACTCAGCTGTAATCTCACAGCCAACACTAAGACTGCTTGCTTTTCTACAGTCATCAAAGCCAAGAGCTGCTGGGCTTCTCTTTGTTTTTCGATTTTGTGTTCTGTGAATTATTTGCGAGTGTATGTGTGCTTTTTGGGTTTTGGTTGTTGCTTGTTTCCTTGCTTCCTTGTTTGTTGTTTAGAAACAAACAAACAAAAAGGCCATAGAGCTGGATGCGAGGGGAATTGGGGAGGATCAGAGAGGAGAAAAATATGATTGAAATAGATTGTATAAAAAAATTTCAATAAAAATGTCAAGAAATAAATAAATAAATAAAATACAAATTAAAAAAAAAGCTAGGAATAAAGTTCCCCTGATGATCAACAGCTAAGGTTGGCTTCTGGCCTCCAGATGTACCTGTGTATGTGCTTATTGACGCACGAACGCGCGCGCACATGCATAAGAATCACCACTTTCCTTACACCACATCCATTCATAGTCCTTGTCCATTTTCCTATGCTTCTTTTGCTCTTATTAGATAAAACATAACGTTTCTATTTCAATAAAGCTACCACACAGCCAGCAGACAGCTACAGATCACACTGGCTCTTTACCTAAGGATGCTTGTCACTTTGGGCTTGAAAGGCTTGCCAGTGGGGTTTTCTTTTTAGCAAGTACTAATTACCATAACTCAATATCCTATTTAAAAAAAACTATCAAATCCATAAGGAAACACTGCTTTTCTGTTTTAAAATTCTGTGGAAAGGCATGTTTCATCTTTGTAAGGGATGGTTAAAAAGGATGTTTAAGATCATTTTACCCAACAGTCACAAACATTTGGGTAACAGGGAAAAAAAATGCAATGGTGAATGATTAGTGGGTATAAAAATCTTGGAACTGAACAGATAGGGCTTAGCAGTTAAGAGAGCTTGAAACCACTACAGAAACCAGAGTTTGGCTTCTAGTACCCACACTGGGCAGGGTGCAACCAAATGGAACTCCAGCTCCATACAATCTGATGATACTCTCTTCTGGCCTCAGGTGTACATAAACAAACACACATACACCAATAATCTAAAGACAGTAAATACTTCATTTTATATGTGCGCATGCTAATCATTATTATAGGTATAAGAGTTCAATTATATTAATGCACAATAATTTTCTTCCTATCATAAAGATGAGCAGCCAGATAGCTACCTATGCTTATTTTCCTTGTAAATACTCAAGCTATGTCAACGATCTCCTTTCCTACATTTCAAAGGATATGTATTCAAGAATTCCTTAACATGTATACCCACTGTGATATACTATCACAAGGAACTGATCAAGTAGTCCAAATCGGCATACAAATGTTTGTTCCTTATTCGTTCTAAAACAGATGTGATTACTAAGTAGAGATTTGTGAAATCTCACCAAGCAGCATTTCCATTATCTAAGCCCTCTTCTGATGAATGGAATCCATTCTACATGTGGAAGTTAGAAAGAGATGAAGATGAATCTAGGGGCTTCACACTGTGCAAGCAGTCAGACACGGCAATTCTACATTGGGAAAAAAAAATTATAATAATTCCCAAGAAACAAGTGAGAGTAGAAGCTTGTGGAGAGATGTGTGAGAGTTTGACTGTCAACTGGGTTCTGTGTGCTACTTAAGGAGACGACCATGAAGTCCCCATGACAGTTTTGAAGCTTCAGCTTTTCATCCGGTTCAGGTCACAACGAAAAGAAGCCAAACAGAAATGGACAGAACACACACAGACTGAAGCCTCGTCTAGCACCGTCAGGGGCAGTCGTGGGGACCACAGCTCCTGTCTGGCGCTCAAATCCTTGGATCTCCGGCCAGGGCACATTACATCAACTGTCAGTGATGGACCGCCCCCATGACAGGACTTTTGAGGACACAGTGAATCAGAGATCCCAAATGGTGTCAAGTAGGTGCACAGCTGTGTCACCAGCCCCCTCCACTACGCACCTGAAACCTGAGAAGTCAAGAGCCGAAATGGAGCTACACAAAGTACTTTCTCCATAGAGAGGGGTGTGGAAGGGGAATGAGAACCAGAGCCAAACAAGGACAACCGATAAGGTTGATAAACCAGGCACAGCACAAGTCACTGACGTGCACAGCACAGCTTGTGACAGCCAGCCAGCAAGCATGACGTCAGAAGTAAGCCCTTAAGCCCCACAGATCCGAAAAGGTTAATGTAAAACCTCTTTTTATTTAAGATAGTCTGTTGAAATCTGTTCTGTTAAGCTTGTTTTTCTAATTCTTTCTCCAGTTTTTCTCTGCTGCTAGTCCCTTTACATAGCCTTTCATAGTCCTGTCTTTCATTTTGCTTAGTATTTAGTTTACTTATTTGCTTAGTCAGGGTTTCGGGTAGCTCCAGTTGGCTTTAAACTCACTATGTAGCTGAGGAAGTGCTTGGCTTCCCGGTTTCCTGCCTCTACTGTCTGAGTGCACCACTATACAGGCCCTCACTTTCATTTGCTGTTGTGGCCTCTGAGTAAAACCTTAGACATGTAGCCACCAAAAACCCATGTAACAAACTACAAGGGTGTCGTTACACATACAGTGCTTAGATCTCAAATTCAAATTATATTAATGCAACCTGGCCCTGTGTGAATTGCTGCAATGCATTGCCCACAAAGTGAATTATGAGACCATATTATAGCATTAAGTGAATTACCAGGTGTTATTACATTAAATGTTTGGATCCTAAGAGTATCTGAGCAAAGTCGAAAGTACACTAAGTGGAAAGAAATACACTACTGGCATTGTGTCGTTCATATAAAATGACTTCTCAGACACTTTCATGTCTGGGCACCAATCGCTGGGCGCCACTGTTGCTTGCATCGCTCACTACACAGCATCAGAGAGCATCAGCTATAGTGCAGCTGGCAGAGGAAGTGCCCTGCCATTGAGGAGAAAACCCAACCCCATACTTCTCAAGGGTGGAGCTATGGGTGACAGCAATGTCAATCAAACTAATGAAGCCCTCTTCGTTTCCATCACTGTCAGTTCACACTGCATCTTCTCCACATAAACACGATGACATCAGTTCGGAGACAATGAGACACTAGCCTGGATCATTCCAACCCCACAAATTTCCACGGGATACAAACCTTTGGGAGGAGTGAGGTTGACTCCGTTTTTAAGGCACCACTGTACTGGCAAAATTCCCAAAGAATCTGCATGGCACAGCATCGAGAGTTTGTTAGGTTCAGGTCTTAGGTCATCAATAGTCACTTGGAAAAAATGATTGTTAAAAACCTAAGGGAAGAAAATGAAGTTAAAGTTAATTTCTCAGTATTACATGTCTAAATCCTGACACTATTACAAAGATACAAAGCATGTCTTATCAAATTGATTTTAGCACAAACCACCATTTGTGTATGAATTACTAATTTAATCCAGAGGTTAAAGGTAGAATCCGCGATGTGGTCATAAACACGGAGAGAGAAGTAACTAAAATATACAAAAGAGAGAAAATGGAAAATAGAGACAGAAATACAAAACAAGGGTCTCACATGGAAGAAAAGCAAACAGACAGACAAATCCCTGCCCATAGGAAAACAAACTGGGTATTAAAGGGCTAAAATGGCACCTCAACCTCGCAAGTGAACCAAATTCAACATCAGACCCTTCAACTCCTCTGAGAGACGTCTAGACTCATGACTTACAGCCTTGAAATTATAACACACTACAGCCAGAGCGGAAATCCCAGATGCAGAACCTGCCTCTGCTCTGCGTTTCCATCACCACCTGTCACCACCAAAATATCAAATGTTCTTTGAGGACAGTGATCTCTCTTATTCATCAGATGATTCACAAGGCATGGAAAATGCTTTGTACATGAATATACAATGAATGTGAGAAAAAATGTCAATGGCAAAAATGGACAAGCCAGGTCTGGTGGTGTAAGTCTGTCAGCTCAGCTAAGGAAGCCAATTGGGGGTGGGAGGCGGCAAGTTCATAAGTTTGTCAACTGTCTGGGCTACAGAGTGACTTCAAGACCAGTCTGGGCAAGTTAATAAGGCTCTGTCTCCAAGCAAAAAAGTAAATCTAAAAAGGACTTAAGATATAGCTCAATGGTAGAGCTCCTGCCTAGCACATATTGGATTCTGGATAGAATCTCCAATATCACAAAGAAAAGAAAAAGAAACAAAGCTCTAAGCAGACAGCGAAATCAGATGCCTTATACCTCACAAGCTTGCACATGTGTACAGGAACACACATACATATATTCATGCATACACAGACACATACATGCATACACAGGTGCATACGCACATGCGCGCACGCGCGCACACACACACACACACACACACACAGAGAGAAAGTGAGGGCACACACACACACACACAGAAAGTGAGGGGGAGAGAGAGATGCAATATCCTTCCACTTTTACTAAGCTGCATTTCCAAGCTCCCTCTATTATAAAGTATATTCTAGACAATCTATTTTAATATTAATCAATATATTAATCTGAACCTCTTCATTTTGATTCCAGTAACTAGACCCAACTGTACTCACTGACGTTGCCTTTGAAAGTCTACTTTAAGACACAAAGAACCAAGATGGACGTGGTGGCACAGCCTGTCATCAACACCTGGAGATGTAGGCTGCTTAAGAGCAGCCTGGGTCATGTGAGATCCTGTTTTAAAACAGATTAAAGAAAAACGAACACAGCCAGCTTGCCCAGGATAATATTTAAAACCACATTCTCTGGGCTGGAGCATTGGCTTACTCAGTGGTTAAGAGCACTGGTTGTTCAATTCCCAGCAACCACTTAGTGGCTCACAGCAGTCTGTAACTCCATTTCTAAGGGATCCAGTGCCCTCTTCTGGCATCTACAAGCACCAGCCATGCCCACGGTGCACAGATACACATGCAGGCAAACACCCATACCCATAAAACAAAAGTTAAAAAATTAAAATCATATTGTCCCACCTATCCCAGGTTTCAGTAACCCCTTCTTGAGATCTGTCTCCTTAGTATTTAGCTTCCACTCGACTGTCTTTATTTACACATTACTTTTCTTTGTTGTTTGATTCCCTCCGGTATAAAGTATACTTGATAACAGCAGGGACTCGGTCAATGCCTCACTGTACCCAGCAATGCCTTTGACCACTCAGTCACTGTCTGTAGATTACTGTGATCAGTCCTACCACACATACACACAGTCCTCACACACATTAGGCGGCGAGGTTTCTAAGCGCCACCAGACCCTGTCTAAAGAGTTTCAGAATCCATCCAACTGCACATTGATGTGAGAACACTTCAGAGAAAAATCCAGGGACTTCTGTCACATCGGGACTCATGGTCCCAGGGATGAAAACCGCTGCTTTGTGCTCCTTCTGATACAGAACTCACACGTCCAGGAAGTGAAGCGCCTATGACTGCACAGCTCAGAATGGGCAGAAACAGGAATAGAAGAAACACAAGCGCATGTGATAGCAACGGAAGTCCTGACTTTGAATTCCCATGCCCAGCTCTCTAATCAATGCAATGCATTTCACATACACCAGTGTTAGTACTTCGTCCCCCAGTGTTTGAAACACTAGAACCAGCCCTGCTACACTGTTAACGCCTGGTCACTTAACACTCGCCACTCTGCATCTGTCTCTGTTTGCTTTAAATCAGTTATCCTAGCTTCAACAGGGCTGCCAGGAAGAAAAACCTCAAAGGGATGTGCGTGTGAAACTCCCGTTGTAAAACGTAATAACAAGATAGTATATTATAGTCTCGAGCAAGATATTCTAAGGCATTTCAGTGTTTAGAGAAATATATTTAGTGTATTTGTTTTTTAGAATTTCAAACATGTATACAATGAAATATTATCATATCCACTCTTGGTAACCCCTGAAGTGAAAATATATTTAGTTATAAATAACTTTTTGCATGAAAAATACTCTGATAAGCACACATGAAGATGTACCTTGAACTTATCTATGGCGACACATTCTGATAGGCACAAACATTCCAGCTCATGCATGAAAACAAGTGGGCAATAAAAGAAGAATGGGGTGTGTATGAGCAGAACGACATAAGAAGTTCCTCTCCGACACAAGCGCTAAGGAAAGCAGCGTGAACATATAGTTTCAAAATCACTGCAAATACTTCATTCTCCCAGTGTGATGATTTAAGGGGAATCAATTGTGAAAACCCAACCTCTGTTGCTCAAAGTTGATCCAAATTGATTGTATTCAAGGCTACCTGGAGGAAATGTATCACTGTCTGCCAGTGAATATAGCAATAATTAAAGGTATAAAAACTTGAGAAATGTGACCACTGTGGTCTGATAACACCAGCTCTGTAAGCTTTCTTTCTAGAGATCATGGGACGTTGGTTCTGTCATGTTTGAGATAAGTCCATGTAGCCAGAAAAGTGGGCTGCTGCCATGACTACACCACCCAACTCTGTCACAATGGGAAATTCTGGACAGGCTTTAAGACCGAGGGACAACTCTTCAGTCTGTGGGAAACTGGTCACAACTACCGGAAATACAGTAAACTGCAAACTTTGTTTCCAACCAAAGGTTTTTAATAGGTGGTAGAATAGCAGGAATGCCTGGGTTTCAAGTCTGATATTATCTAGCACAGCAAGTCAACTTTTCCTCTTAATAAATTTTAGTCTACAAAAATAATGTGCTCACCAAATAAGAAACATTTAGGAAAAGAAGAAAGCTCTGTGTCATGATTGCAATCAGTTTACATGTTTAATATAGTACCACCAGTGATTTTCTGATATTCTACTAAATCATGAAAAAGAAAGAAGGAAGGAAGGAAGGAAGGAAGGAAGGAAGGAAGGAAGGAAGGAAGGAAGGAAGGAAGGAAGGGGTTCAAATATATAGTCTGAGTATATATAATAATGTCTGCAAGAATAAATCCACTTTCCTTTGAAATAGAAAGTAAAATGTCAATGACCTTGAATCTTTACTCAAATTCTTCCTCTGAATATAAAGGTCATTAACTGAAAGATACATTAGGCTAAAATTGCTAAGCATCTCCTACCACTCAGCTAAAGCTAATATTTAAGGTGGGAAGCACACAATTTGAATTTGACCATTGTTAGAACCACTGGGATTTCTCTTATGAAGAGAAAATCTTAATAATCATATAATCTTAAGAGACTATCAGATCAGCATACAAACAACTTTATGCAAAAAAAGGAATTTCATTTTGACTGCCAATCTCAGAAGCACCATGGTTTCCTTCAGCCAATGAAAACAGATGACAATAAAGAGAGCAGAAAGGCTGAGTATGAGGAAATAAGATTCTGCTTTCACTACTTCCAGGTATTCTCCAAATACAAACAGTCATGAAGGTAGGGCCAGTTAGTCGTGTGTGTGTGTGTGTGTGTGTGTGTGTGTGTCAAATCCTTATATGTGCACTTGTGTGAGAGTGTGTGCATCCCGTGTGCATGTGCATATGAGACCAGAGGAGGTGGCAGGTGTCCTGACCTATCACGCTCCACCTTTCTCCCTGGAAATAGGACTTCTTACTGAATCTGAGCTGTGTTCGGGGTTTTGTTGTTGTTGCTGCTGTTCTTGGTAGTGATGGTGTGGTGGTGGTGGTGGTGGTGTGGTTTTGATGGTGGTTGGATTTCATTAACTAGACTGGCTGGCTAGCAAGCCCCCGTAATCCTCCTGTTTCTGTTCTCTAGGGGCTTGGACTGCATGCAGGCATGTAACAGTCAACTTTTAACATAAAATCTGGGCGTTTAACTCAGGTTCCCACACTTGCTCTGAAATCCCTCTTAGCCACCAAGGCCAGTATGTTAACCTTATAGTGGTCGTAAATTGCAACTCAACCGTGGACAGTCACCCTGTACATGACAGAAGGAGGGCTATGGTTAGAAGGAGGGCTCCTCTGCCCCCTTTCAAAAGAAGAGCTAAATGCAGAACCGGGAAGGAGGCACACTTATCTCCCTTTGGTTTATTTATTGGGAGTTCCTTGGAGTGCTCCATGCAGGGGCACATTGCATCTGCCCACCTCTGAAGACCTGTGGGATTCACTGTGGGGAGCTGCAAGGAGCAAAGCAGAAAACCCACCTTGGTCACTGATGCAGGACAGATATGAAAGGGCTCACTCATATTCACTGTCTCCAGTTTCATCCCAACTGTGAAGAAATGGCTTCGGAGGTCTGCATGGTCCTGCGGGACAAAGGCGAGCATGTTAAAGGACATGGTAAAGGGAATTAACTTGGCAACTGTCTGGACTCCGTTCTTAAGCATTTTCTTGAGTGACTGAAATCTGATGAAAATAATTAATCCTCCCCATTTCAAATTTCTAATTATTGCAAGACACTGAATTTAATTATTTTCTGCAGGCTAAATTACTTTTCCAAGGGAGAGGCAGTATGCCTTCATAGCCATGGTTAAATTTACACAAATCAAGACAATTCATGTGTCACTACATTGCTTTGATCTTGCCAGGTGCTCTCTGCTGAAGGCCCACACAATAGAGGTGGCCAGCAGTCATCTGGAACCCAACGGGATTATCTTCAGAAAAAAGGCGTGGCCTTTTTCCACCAAATTACATGACAGGACATCCACCAGTGAGAATCTATTCGCCTTCCAAACAGGCTGGGTGCTGAGCTGGCTACCGGTTGAGTCTATGACTGCTCTAGTGTTTATGAGACCCTGCAACAGTCCTACTGACGGTCTAAACCTGACTTCTACCCAATAAAGATGAGCATTCACTTCCTTTTTGATAGGTGTTTGCCAGTATTGACCCCTCCCTGGAACCTGATGTGTGAGCCCTGGGGATTCCCTGCCTCTTCCAGAAAACAAATTTCAATATCTTCTTCAGTCACAGCTAAAGATGAGGTTGCCTGGATTTAGGATATCAGAATTTGTCTTGCTGAACTGGGAGTCACCTCATACCTCACATGCAGTGTACGTAGTCATGGATAAATATTATATTTGCAGCCTATCCCTGATGTAATAACATGTTCAAATAAAGCTTGCTATTTCCAAATACATCAATTGGATTCAAAGTACAAAAAAAAAAAAAAACAAAAAAAAAACAAAAACCTGCAGCTTCCTTGGATCTGGAAATCTCAAGTGGATTCTGAATGAATTCCATAATGCCATTCTATAGTCAACTCTAGGAATTAGACAGTCATGATGGGTGTGCCTGTGCTCCAGCTCCGCCCCCCCCCCAAAGTCAACCCATTCACTCTGTCCAGCAGGAGACGAGAAAAGAGGAAGTCTTTATAAAATTCTCCATCAGAGGGGCTGGGAGGAGGGCTCAGCTGGTAAAGCACGAGGTCTCGAGTCCAGCTCTCCAGCACCCATGGAAAAGCCAGCTGTAGTACAAACGTCTACAACCCTAGAGATGAGTGAGTGACAAACAGACCCAGGGGTTAGTTGGCCAGCCAGCTCAGTGAAATGGCCACCTCCAGGTTCAGTGAGAGACCCTGTCTAAAAAATAAGATGGACTGTTACAGAGGAAGGCGCCCAATGTAGACCTCTATCCTCTCCATGTGCAAACATGTGTCCCCCACATGCCCTGCCTCTGAGATGGGGGGCTTATACCTATAATTTCATCTCTTGAGGGCTAAGGCAGGTAGACAGCACATTTAAGGCAAGTCTGAACTAAATATTGGGCTCTAGCCCCTGCCTCTGCTACAGAGTGAGCCTCATCTCATAAAAACAGGGGAAATTAATACAAATAAATAAATAAAACTCTTAAGGCTTCAGTTTGTCAAGAGGGCAGAATAAAAACATCCATAGAATCACAAGAACACTTTGTGTGTGTGTGTGTGTGTGTGTGTGTGTGTGTGTGTGAGAGAGAGAGAGAGAGAGAGAGAGAGAGAGAGAGAGAGCATGCGCATGGGCACACACACAGGTACACAGACACATTTGTGCAAATGTCTTTTGGAGGGCAGAAGGGACATCAGAAGTTCTGGAGTTGAAGTTATACAGATGGGAGTGAGCTGCTTGACATGGTTTCTGAGAACCAAACTCTGGTCCTTTCCACGATCAGCAGGCACTCTTAACTGCTGAGCATCTCTCCAGCCTCAGGTCCTTTCACTTCCATATCTTCACAGCAATCCAAGAAGCTCTACATCCAAAGGCAACACATTCAGAGTCTGGGTGAAGGGACGGGTGCACTGTGTGTGTTGGGGACAGGGGAGGTTGGTGAGGGGGTAATCAGAGGAGAGGCAATCACATGTCAGGGGACATTCCAAGAACCTCATTCATTCAAAATCTATATAAATTCCTTCAGAACTAAACAATCAACACTTTATAAAAATGTAATGCGTGAGGAAACACTCTTAAATGTAGACGGTGACTTTGTTGTCTACACGACAAATTTTATAAATCCTTAAGAACTTACAATCGACACTTTATAAAATTATAACCCCAAAGGAAAGAGCAAGGAGAAATTCTTCAATACAGGTGGTGCTGTGAACAAAACACGTAATTTCAGAAACACTTTGGAAAAACAAAAAGGAATTCAAAGGTATGGGCCAGAGATTTAATGTGAATTAACAGGGACTAACTAAAGCAGGGCTGCAAACTGCAGGTGCTGAGGCACAAGAGCTAAACACAGGAGTTCCTAATTGACACTTGCATTAAAAGATTAAAATCAAGGCTCTCCTGCGGATGAACGCCAACACGCCCCGTACTTATGGATGAGATCTGAGTCACACTCGTGGATTATGCAGGTAAGTGTTTTCCTCTTTGAAACAAAACTCTTTATCCTTTTATTCTGAAGTAATTATCAAACTTCCCTGCATGTCATCAACAAGTTAAAGCAGCTATTATTATGCTGTGTTGACCACACAGGCAAGTCCTGGGTAACTATGAAGGGCCCAGGAGAAGGCACTGATTTCTCAGGACCCCTTTGCTAGCTCCTCTGCTGTGGTATGCCCCTCTGTTTACTGTGTAAAGAGGCTAGGCTAAACCTGCATGTGACCTTGCTCCCAAATCATAGCAAATGATTACTTCTTAGCTACCTCTAATCTCCAGGGCTCTCTGTGAATCTTCCATCTCTCCGTTTCTTTGTAAAAGAGTCCCACAGCAATCTAGACTCCTGGTCTGCCCCAGGCTTCTGCCCTCGGCTCTAGCATCTGTCCCAACTCTGCTTTGTAAACTTTAACAACAGGCTCGCTGTGCCAGTAGAGCCAGCTTTCCAAGCAGAGCAGACCCACAACCCTAAAGCCTTTCTATCCCAGAATTTTAATTTGATGTTGATCAGTGACTAGAAGACATCTTTAGTCAAGTCCACATCCATCCTGCTACACTCAATGTTCCTGGTACTACATAAAAAGCTCTGAGGTTCAGGAGGCTCTGTGTGTCGATTACTCGCGTATCTGATTCCATATCATATGCAGCTGTCTGGTGAGAACCAATCAGGCTGTCTATCCTCAAGAAATAAAAGACATGGAGAGGTCCTTCTTCGGAAGGGATCTGAACTTGTCCTTGCATCCCTCAAGTCTACTTGCTTAAGATAATTTGTGTGTGTGGTCTGGAGGGTGTATATTCTTCCTTCCTTCCTTCCTTCCTCCTTCCCTCCCTCCCTCCCTCCCTCCCTTCCTCCCTCCCTCTCTCTGTATTCCAAAAGTCAACATTGGCTGTCTTTCCTCAATCACTCCCCAACATTATTTTTTGAGAGAAAGTCTCCCACTGAATCTGAGGTTAATCAATTCAATCACATGGCTGACTAGTCATCAATGAGCTTCAGGGATTCAGCTGTCCCGTGTGCCCACATTTACCCCACCCTACCCCAGCACCAGAGTTAGAGGTATACTCTGCCACACCAGGTTCTTTACATAGGTACTGAGGGTCCCAGTCCTCATCGCTTGCATGGTAAGCACTTTACAGACTGACCATGTCTCAGGCCCTAAGACCACCTCTAAAGTAAACAACAAACAAAACTCTGCTTCTATAACCATGCAGATATCCTGCCAGTTTAAAATACTTAGGCCAACATAATGGGAATTTAAAAGTCTCAAGATAAAATACATGCAAGTCCGTCCATATATGCCATCTCTATGATTTTGAAGTCCACTGAAATGGCTTACTGAAAAACGACCCTCCTGTAATAAACACCAGTCATGTCATTCCTAGTTATATTCCAAGTCCCCACTTTTATTTTATTCTAAAGCAGTATTTTATTAACCGAAACTAAAAAATATTCTTTTTTACTGGACTACTGTCTTACCAGGCCATCATGACCACCTCTCCTTGGGGGCTAGCATCAGTGAAATGGTACAGTAAAAGGGATGCTGTAACACCCGGCCTTTTTTTCTGCCTGGGACTAAGTAGGCTTCCTCCATACCTAAGCAGATCTCACCATCTGCATCCAATGACTCTGCACTCAGTCTCACCTGGTTGTCCAGGTAATATCTGTAGGCGGAAGCAACAATCCCTAAGAGGTTAGGAATGCTTGTAAGCATTTCTGTGGCATTACACACACACACACAGTGTCAGTGGAGTACCACCTATCCTACAGGGAGGAGACTACGGCACAGAGGCGTTCAGTGGCCTATGCAGGTACTCAGAGCTCAAATTCAACACACACAGCTTGACTGCAAGTCTAATGTTTTATCAAATATTTGGACCAGTGAGGACTTGTCAGGTGAAGGGGTCTGCGGCCAAGCATGGTGGCTGGAGACTCATGTGGTGGAAGAGAGTCAGACCTCCACACGTTGTCCTCTGGCTTCCATGTGTGCATTTGAGCACAGGCACACACACACACACACACACACACACACACACACAATTAATTAATTAATGTAATTTAAAAATCTCCAATTTGCAAGAAGAAAAATCCTGTAACCTGTAGGCTCCCTAAAATTTTTTAAAGCTACTTATGAGCAAGTCGAAAAGTGACAGCTGTTAATAATAATTTACTTTTAAAAACTTCTTAAAATGGAGCACGTGGCTAATTCACACTCTCCATGGCCACTTCACTAGACAAATAGAGCCGACATGACACAAACTTATGCAGAATGCGGCAGGGAAGAAACTGAGTTCAAACTCTTACTACGACACAATTTAAATGTTCTTGATGGGGAGTTTAATGTAAAGGCAAGGCAATCATCCCTGAATACAACCACATTTTGAGTCTAACTTCCAGAACTAAAGGCTATAAGACATTTTCTGGCTTAGGAGCAATAACTCTAGTAATGATTGGCTCTTTGTTTCTTCCTTTATCTTTATGTTGATATGAAATAAAAAAATAGCTATGTAATTTATACACCCCTGACTTCTTTGAAGTCCTTAAATCATTGAGTCTATTGTGCTTCCACAAAAGTACAGCAGGGCATGGCTGGAGAGATGGCTTGGGCTTACGAACACTTGCTGCCCAGTTATGAGGGCTGGAGTAACATCTCAGCATCCACATAACAAACCAGGCATTCCACATTCACCTGGGACCCCAGCTCCAAGGGAGTGAGGTGGGACAGAGACAAGAGGAGCCCTGGGACTTGCTGGCTTCCAGCTTTGCCTAAAAATGGCAAACCCTGCTAGGCAGTGGCAGGGCACACCTTTAATCCCAGTACTTGGGAGGCAGAAGCAGGCAGATCTCTGAGTTCAAGACCAGTCTGGTCTATAGAGTGAGTTCCAGAACAGCCAGGATGGCTACATAGAGAAACCCTGTCTCAAGAAAGAAAGAAGGAAGGAGAGGAGGGAAGGAGGGAGGGAGGGAGGGAGGGAGGGAGGGAGGGAGGGAGGGAGGGAGGGAGGGAGGGAGGGAGGGAGGGAGGGAGGGGAGAAAAAGAAAATGCAAAACCAGGTTCAGAAGGAAAGAGCAACCTTACCACCAAGGAATACGAAGAGTGCAGAGAAAGACATTCACGCACACAATGCACATACACTCCCACAGACACACAGATACACAAAAGTAATAAACAAACAAACAAATACTGCACTGCACAATATTAATTTTTTGAATTGCAACATGCCAGTTTTTGGTCCATTGGGAAATTAAACATCACATAGGTTTCTCTTCAAGGCTTTAATAACTTGCATAATTTCTAAGAATAGGGATCAGTAATACTAAAGGAAGGTTTTAATTAGTACTACATTCAAATTGCTCTATAATGAACTCTGCTAACTTTATTCACATCAGCATATGCCACACTTTTTTTTTTAAAAAAAAATGCCATTTGTTTCAGAGTGTTCCTTTTTTAGTTTGAAGAATGGCTTAATGCTCATGTACGCGTTAGAAAATGACTCACATGATATTAATTTCATCAAGAAATGACACTGGAATGCCAGCATTTACTAAATCAATAGTATTAGTACGTTTCAACTCCATCATACTGATTTGAATTTAGCCAGTGAAATATTTATAACAAAAATTGTAATGAAAAAATCTATACACTTAACAGCGATAAGCTTTCCCATTTTATGCTCACAGCTGTAAGAAGCAATTTTTATCTCCGAGTGGTGCATTCAATCAAGTTAAAAAATAGCACGAAGAAATGAAGTATTATGCACGCCAACCTGGACCGTACAACTCATAAAAGGTGATCATGTCAGGACTATTTCATGGTTAGCTCCCAAACTGATACTGAGCTGTTTTTACAACAAAGTGCAAAGCCACTGGCATTAGGAATATAATCCACCAATTAGCACCGAGCACAAAATCACGAGCAAGCAGCAGGCTATCTTCTCTTTCTTACAGCACCAGAAGGAAAAACTCAGAGGATGAAGTGATGGTTCAGGGGATAAAGGGCTTCCAGTGCAATAATGAAGAGCTGAGTTTGAATCCCCTGACACCCCTGGAAAAATCTAGGCATCATAATACATATGTGCAATATGTATGTGTAATACATATGTGCAATACGTATGTGTAATCCAGTGCCAGAAAGTCTGCAACAGGTGGCTCCTAGGAACTCCCTGGAAAGTGAGTTTGAGGCTCAGTGAGCGGGCCTCTCTCAAAAAGGAAGGAGAGAAATCAGGACAAACATTCAGTGTATCCTCTGGCTTTTGCATTGTATGCACAGGCAAACACAGTTAAACACATGTGTATGTACTCCTGTCTATGTGTGCAAGCATACACACAGAAAACAAACAAAAACACACCTAGTGGCCAATTTCTACGCACAAGTAAACATTGATTTCTGTTTTTTTTTTCTCTTACTTCATTAGCTCACTTCCAACACGCCAAGAGACCTTTTTAAGTTGGGCAGTGTGGGCTGAAGCAGAACAAGACTGGGGAAGGCTGCCCTATCAGCTTCACATCCACCCTGGAGGACACAATTAGCCAGAAGCACCCATTCAGATGGACACCCTACATGCAACTCCACTGTTGCCATGAACACAAGAGACAAATCCTGAACTGTCCCTCTGTAGAGACACCACCTTTCACAGAGGGAGGAGTTAGCCAGGAACAACGCTCCATCCAGTTGACTGGAAGTTCCACCTTTTCCTGAGAAGTCACAGCTACACAGGGAGCAAACCTCTAGGTGTGTATATACCTGGGTGCACACATACATGCTTTGAGGTGTCCCCCTTGATCACTCTACATCTCATACAGGTCCTCACTGTGTGGCTCGGGCTAACCTGGAACTCACTACATAAATCAGTCTGGGCTTGAACTCACAGAGATCCACCTGCATCCCTCCTGAGTGCTGGGATAAGGTGAGCACCACCATGCCCAGCTCCACACCCTAACCCTTATAACGGGGTCTCACTGAACCTGAAGTTGACTGATTCACTATGCAAGAACACGTCTGTCTCTGCCTGGCTAGCACTGGTTTTTCTCTAAAATGAGTTCTGGGGGGATCAACTCAAGCCTGATGCCCGTGTCAAATACTTTACTGACTGAGACATCTCCACCCATTATTCTTTAAAAAATAATTTAATAAAAATACATACATATTTACCAAAAGCTTATCTGTCTTGTTTATGCTAAACTTTTTCATTAACATCTGGAGATGAAATTGAATTACTCTTACCTTTGGCCCTGTGGCATCTAGGAGACTCAAAACAAGGTGGCTGTCTGAGGGACTTCTATTGACACACAAAGACCTCAGTGTGCAAAGGGTGTACACTGAAGATCAAGGCCAAGGCTGCATGACCTTGCCATATAGTTCTCATGCAAACCTCTGAAGGTACGAAGTGTCAAATGAGAAGTTCAAGCATTGTCTTACTGCTTTCCCCACCACAGTCACTGCTATCTACAATAGGGTCAGGACCAGACCCTGTGCATGTTAGAGTATATGCAGGCACCCTGGGCATTTTTATAGGAAGCAAGATGCCTCCTTGAAATGTGACTGAAATCCACAATAAAATACTCCATAGATGAAAGAATTCTAATCTATTCTTGTCAATGGTGATGAACGTTTAAATCTTAAAAAATTAAAATGTGCCATTGTCTGTGGCTTCTCAGTCAGCCCTCATTGTTAGCCATGTTCAGAGAGTCTGGTTTGATCACATGTTCCATCAGTTCCAGTCCAGCTGGCCTTGGTGAGCTCCCATTAGATCAGACCCACCGTCTCCGGGGGTGGACGCACCCCTCGGTCCTGACTTCCTTGCTCATGTTCTCCCTCCTTCTGCTCTTCATTTGGACCTTGGGAGCTCAGTCCAGTGCTCCAATGTGGGTCTCTGTCTCTATCTCCATCCATCGCCAGATGACTGGTCTTGTGGGAGCCTAGTCCATTTGAATGCTCATCTTCCTGGGAGGACCTTGGACCTCCCACGGGGCAGGGAACCCTGACTGCTCTTATGACTGGAGAGGGAGGGGGAGAGGGAGTGGGGGAAGTGGGAGGGTATCGGGAGGAGGGTAGTGGAAATTTTTATAAATAAATAAAAATTAAAATGTGATAAACCCTTTGAAAAAGATCTAATGGAGATTTAGTCCTGGCACTCCCAACACACCACATAACCATCACGTCAAGTCCGTGCTAATGTCATCCTGCTTTCTCTGCACCAACAAGAACTAAAGCCACTCTGCAGTGGCAGCTCCCAAGTAGACAACAGAGAGTTGACACTATGCCTCCATTTTCAATGTTTAAAATTAAAAAGCGAGTTACTATGTGACAGCCTGCAGAGAGCATTATGTAGCCCCTACCTGTGTGTTTTGTGACTTTTATATTACACCACTTGTTTGATCAGAGTTGCCCTTTTTATTTCATCTATCATTTTTCTCCAATACTCATGAAAATGGCATGGCCCTTGTGGTTCTTCCTTGTTCTGTAATTCACGTTTGGGCTCAAGAACTCAGAGAACACAAAAAAAACTGTCACAAGCAAGTCCTGGCTCTCATTTGGGTGTGTGTTGAGGGATATATATTTGTGTGATATAAAAATTCAAGTGTTCTGCATATAGGTGCAGCATGTGTGGAGACCAGAGATCATATCTGGTTTCTTTGTTAACTATTGTCTACCAGGTTTTTTTTTTAACATAATCTTTCACTAAACATGGAACTCACAGATTGGTAAAGCTGGATAACCAGTGAGCTCCAGAGACTCCAGAGATCTACCTGTCTCCAATGCATCACACACACACACACACACACACACACACACACACACACACTATTAAGGAAGCAATCTATCACACTCAGCTCTATGTAGGTTCTAGGGATCCAAACTCGGGGTTCTGGGGATTCAAACACAATCCTCATGTCTGTATGACATGCACTTTACCCACTGAGCCATCCCACCCCTCTGACTCCCATTTCTGTGAGGAGCCAAGAATGGGCACAAAATCAGCTTAATATTTTCACAGACAAAAAGACCATGCTTAACCAAGCCTTCCACCCCAAATGGAGTGAAAAATGCCCAGAGATGAAAGCCAGCTACAAACATCACCCTAAAATCCTCATGGGCTCAATGGTTGACACTGAGCAGATCACTAAAGGACAGCCAACCTGATGGCAGATGCCCTCCAGTCAACACCTTTTCTTTAAAAGAACCACTAGAGCCTAGCATCATGAGAAGGAGATACAACCTGTACGTTATAAATATGTATAACTCAATGGCTTGGCCAAAGTTCTGCTTTCACACAGAGGACCGAGGTCCCACGAGCATCTAAGAGTCGCATCTGAGGCAAAGCACAGCTATTATACACAGTTCACCATTGCTGTATTTACAGCTGAACTAGATGAAAGGTAGAAACCGCGGGCTCTGATGTACAGAAACACAGTGGGTGTGTCCTTTCTTAACCCTTTGGTTACACAAGACAGGAAAAAGAGAAGGCATTCCTTACTTTGTCATACTTGGTGTCTCCCTGGTTCCCAACCTAAATCGCGAATACTAAAAGACAGAAGAGATTTACTCTTTGGGGCTACATTCACAATGACACTGACAGGAACCTAATTCAAAGCTTGAAAAACGAAAGAAATAAGACAACACTAAGTGGCATCCATCTGTAATCCGAGCATTCGGTAGACTAAAGCAGAGGAGCGTGAGTTTGAGGCCAGCCTGGGGTAAATGAGTGCATGTCTCAAACATATAAACAAAGTTTAAAGACATTATAGGGTTCAGAATGTCTGGTGTGTCATGAACAAATTCTTTGTTATATGCATTTGTATTTGCACACGTGTAAGCAGGTGGTTTCTCAGTCACCTTGTATTTTTCTTTTCTTCCTTTATATTTTTATTTATTTGTTTGTTTGTCTGTTCCAACCTAGAGCTTTGTTGCCTGGCTAGTGAGCCCCAGAGGTCCGAGTGTCCTCCCCAAGACTGGGGTTCACTAGTTTGTCCCACGTCTCCTAGCTTTCTCAGAAGGCACTGCGAAGTATTTATCAAGGGATCCCTCTCCCCAGCAAGGAGAACAAACTCTTTGGAAAGTGTATGTGCGTGGAATCTTTGTATAAAATAAAACAAATGAGATCAACCAGTCTTCTCCCTGCTGCCCCTTTGCTCTGTTTACGAAACGTAACAAATTCAGAAGGCAAACACGAACAGCCGATTAGAGACACCTCGTGCCAGCACACCAAACTAGATCAGCCACTATTATGACTCTGTATTTACAAACTGCAAAGGTGAAAGGGGCATTTACCTCCCTCAGTTACCTAAGTGTGCTTTTGAATCCGCTTAACAATTCTTGGTATAAGATACGACAGAAATTGTGAACCACGCAAGGACACTATTGAAGTATAACCTCATGCTGTCTTATGACGAATCACCCATGTAACAGTGCCCCCAAATGATCCTAGTCATGGACCTGAAAATGGACCTAGAGCCACTGTAGGCAGTAACCCCATGTAAACAGCCCTACTAGAGTGCTGGCCATAAGGAAATACTGAGCATACTGTTCTGTGCAGCATAAAATACCTGACAATGGAATGAAAGACTGTGTTGTGGGTTTATATGTTTCACTGTACTGTACTTTATTGCTACTTTAGAGCACAGCCTTCTATGTATTAAGAACTGGTATACTGTGAAACATGTACCACACTCAGCAGCAGCCTCACGCATCTCCTGTCGACCACACATTCTGGCTGGGTGCAGGAAAAGGCTGTGTCAAGTCACCTGATCTTCAAAGAACGTTCTGCACTATTCACGTGATGTGAAGACCACTGGAGGATGACTCCCTCAGAAGACACCTCCATTGTCAAACAATGCATGACTGTACTCAGACCAGACACACTGTGTTTTCTGACAGGGTTTCCTGTGTCTGAGGCTGGCTTTGAGCCTGCTGTGCTGGCCAATCCTGGTCTGGATCCTTCTTCTAAATTCCTTTCTAAATGGCTGAGATGGCAGGTATGCCATGTCACATAGTTTATGTGGTGGTGGGGATCAAACCCAGGGCTCTGTGCATCTTAGACAAGCATTCTGCCAACTGAGCCATGTCCCAAGCTCCAGATGTACTTTCGATCACCAAGAACGCTGATGAAGTCAAAGCCTGCTCTCCTGACCTCTGTGATAGTCACAGATACTGAGGAGGAACCAGGCAGAGAAAGAATAATGAAGGCAATCACACATCAAGCTTCCTATGTACATATTATATAAGAATAACCCTCTCCTCAGCGTCAATAAAGAATACGGAAGCATGAGTCCTTACTTCTCAGCCATGTCTCAGCTGTTCAGTGGTAAGACCTAGCTGCCTGTGGCAGGCGAGAGTCAGGTCAGAGTGAGAAAGAAAATGCAAAACAGAAAATAAGCAGACTAGAAATAGAATCCATCACTGGACACCAACTCTGACAGCACAAGCTTCCAGCACGCTGTGTTTCCATTATCTGTTTAATGAGGAAATGGCATCTATGTGAGAGGGAACACATAAATTCATATATCACATCATGGACGTTCACAGGTCCAAGAATCAAAGAGAACCAGGTGGAATGCGGAGGTAGCTGATGGGCAAAATGTTCATGGTAGAAGCACAAGGACCTGAATGTCATCCCTCAAAGCCCCACCTAAACACACACACACACACACACACACACACACACACACACACACACACACAAACAAAAGCCTTGGCCGAGCAGCATGTGCTTATAATCCATGTTCTGGAGAGGCAGAGACAGGTGGAGCCCCTGGGTCTTGAACTCCAGGTTGTGTGTGAGACCCTGTCTCAAAAATTAAAGTGGAAGTAACTGAAGAACAAATAAAACATTGACTCCTGACCTCCTTACATGCATACAGACACATGCTCACCTGCACACACAGACATGGAGCCACATATGAACACCTGTGAGTCAATAAAGCCAACTCTAAGCCATCCCTAGCACCTTCCTCATTGTTCTCAGGTCTTTCCAGTTCCTGGCCAAGAATGAACTCGGGTATTTTCAACTGGTTATGAACTGGCCACACCTGTGACTCATTGCCCAAAGGTCCTTCTCTAGTCTCTAAGGAGGAAATATATATTTATGTCCATAAACTGGGAATGTGGGAAGTGCTGTTGCTGATTTATCTTCTGGGTGGATACAGGACCTACCAGGGAAACTCTGATTATGCCACATTTGCCACTGAGACAGGATGCAATTTCCAGAGAGGACAGATACTAAAAAGCAACAGGGATTACAGAAGGTTCAAGAAGTTTGGATACAGCATACAGCAGGTAGTGTTGCATTCATTATTGACCAGCTCTTACATTTTTAGCCTTTGTTGGCTTTATTTTGAAACCAAGTTCCCACAAACTTTTGGGTGATGAACATTTTAATATACTTTATCTTTCTAGATGAATATACTCACATCCTAGTTCTCCTCCTTGTCCCCGCTCCAAAACCACCCACATACCCCACCTGAATTCTACTCGCTTTCTTTGCAGACACCGAACTAAAGAACAAAAACCACAAACGCTGCGGACTACAAAACCAGATGGATATTCACCATAGCGCCATTGCTTGACGTCAGAAACAAGCTCTGAAGAAAACATCCTAATAGTTCTTCGTAAAAGACAAACCTAGCACAATGGCAGAGGATATGTCAGTTCATTAAAAGGGGGGATTCATGCAGAGCTGCAGACAGGTGAATGTTATTCTATCAATGAAGCTTGTACCCACAGAGTTCCAGCAGGAATTATCCGGATGGGTAATGCAGGCAAACATGTTCTCAGTAAGAAACACGTGAACATTCAACACGGTCCCCCAAGCCATTATCGTTGTTGCCTATTTTGGGGGCAGAGATTCAAGTAGTCAAGGATAACCTCAAACCCCTTCTGGTTCTCATGTGTCTCCCACCAGAGTTCTGGCATTACAGCTGTGGGCTGCCACATCGGGGGTATACAGTGCTGATGATCAACCCCAGGGTTGGTACATGCTGGGCGAGCATCACAACTGAGCCTCATCTCCATCTCCAACTCTTCTTTATCGTTTTTAAAGAACAAGTTACTTCCATAATAGGGATCATTTTACTTTTAAAGCACTAAATCCTTAGGTGGGTTGTCAGGGAGAAATCAATATTTATTTTCCAATAATACACATTTTCTAACGTCCCTCGGTTTTTATTTTAACTTAGAACATTAACCACTCATCTTTCAACTGAGTTTACATTCTGAGGATTGTTCTATTATCCATGAATGGTCAGTCAGAATTCATTCAAAATGGCACAATCTCAACGTTATTTGGCATTTTTGTCTCAGATGCAGGTGAAGAACAGCAAACAGCTTACTGGCGAGCCCCATGGTGTATTGTTTCTGCTTGTGTTCAAGGCAGAGGGATACAGAGCTCATGAACATGACTGACTGCAGGAAGAGACACGGAGCCTGTGAAGGCGTTGCCCAAAGAAAGGAGCTGCGCGTAACGAGATTCATTCCATCAGCACGCCTATTTTATCTAAAGTGTAAAAATAATAAAAAGAATTGCCTGGAAATACTGCTCCTATCTGGCCATTAAATGTGCTCAGCTTTGACTTCTGTCTCGGAGCAGCAGAACACTCTGGCAATTTTCCATAACAACATGCATCCCAGATGAGTCGCTGCGGAATTCAAACATCTATGCCTGGCGCTATAATGACAGAAATAGAAGTGAAGTCTGCTCGCTGAGAAACGCCGATCATACGAGCGAAATGCATTCATGTCGAGATATATGAATCATCATTATACTACATCTATGCAAATTTATCGGGGCTGGAGAGATGGCTCAGTTAGTAAAGTGTTTGTGGCGCAACCATGAAGACTTGAGTTGGGGTCCCTAAAACCAGGAAAAGGCATGTCAGCATGTCCCTGCAATCACAGCACTTAATAGGAGGCAGAAAGCTGGCTAGAGCCTGTTCGTCACCTAGTCTGGCCAAGTTGGTGCGTTCCAGATTTAGTGACAGATACTGTTGCAAAAATTAAGGTGGTGAAGAGCTGAGGAAGGTAACCAATGTTCACCTTTGTCCTCAACACACACTGGAACACATATGCATACATGAACCCATGTGCACATGTATATATACATACATGACATGCAATATGAAAAAGAAAGTACGGGGGGAGGATTAGTTTTACAGAGACCTACAGAAGAACATTGCAGGGACTCTTAGAAGTACATGTGAGAGAAAAAGCAATACACGAAGCAGTGGCAGATACCATCTGACCCCCCTCACACACATTCCTGTAATTCCTCGGAACATAAGCAGCGATGTGGAAGTTCAGTCCAGGAGCTCAGCCAAGCTTTCTGTTGACAGAATTGCTAACTGTGTATGAAATGTGGTGGAACTGGGTAGAAACGTTCATCCCTTTCCGGTTTACACCCACGGGAACCTATGAACAGGACACCTCATTTGGAAACAAGATCTTTGCAAATGTACTTAAGAGGAGGTCATCCTGGGCTAGCATAAAACTAATCAAAAGGCCAGTGTCGTTATTAGTATGGGGAAATGTGAACAGATACACAGACTGTGAGGTCATGTGATCATGGGAAGCTAAGAGGCAAGAATGAGCTGATGTCACTACAAACCAAGGGATTTCAGACTTAACAGGTGGCCCCCAAATTTGGACGGACTGCTGAACACAATTCTCTTCAGGTAGATTCTGAACCCCTCCACAGCCTGATTTAAATTATAGCCTACAAAAGTATGAGAAAGTAAACTCATGCTGTCTTAAAGCCACTTAGGCCGTGGCAAGTTGTTACGGTCGCCTTAGGAAACAAACTTGTCTCGATACCTAAAAATTAAAATATGGATTTCATCCAAACAAAATTATCTTATCCTTTTCTCTCCCATCAAATGAAATAAAACATTTCAAAAAGTACCTCAAAGACTTGAACACCAATACTGAATGCAGCCGACTCTGCTTATGAAGTGCCTGCTGCATACACCTTGCCTCGTGCTGAGCGCCACAGTGGTATCCAGCGCCTACTCTTAAAGCTATAGTAAAATGTTAAGTAAGATGGCAATCCTGAGACAGCAACGTATCAGAAGAGCCTGAGTTCTCATAGGATGGATTTAAGGTGAGGAGAGAAGATGGCTGTATTTCAGAAAACACAGGCCAACTTAAATGCAAACTTGGAATCAGGGCAACAAGACAAAATGGTCTTTTGGAGAGAAGAGCTCCTCAATAAATGTTTAATGAATCGGTTCCTTTTTAATTAAAAACAGATCGAGATTATTAATGCTTCTGCCTTTCAAGTCTTAGTATTTGCCGTTCTAAGTACAGTTATATATTCAATTAATCCATAAGTATATTAACTTGGAATTTTAAAATCTAGTGCGTTAAACGCATGTGGTCCATTCAAGAATCTGTCAATTTATTTGACAAATAGTTATTAAGTGCCAAGACTTATGTTTCCTAACATGTACAAAACATAAAGCCTTTTATTTCCTTCAGGTTAGGCAAAAGTGGTGGCTGTTATTCACAGAACCACACAAATGACTACGTATCACTGTGACACAACAGGACGCCACAGCAGTTGACCAAGGAGCCTCATTGAGGCTGGGGACCCAGACCAGGAGCCCAGGTGCAGAATTCTTCAGAGAATTTATATTTAAAACTGGAAGAGGAGTTAACAATTTAACAAAAAAAAAAAACCCACTACATGAAGGTACCCTGGTACCTGGTACCCCAGGGAAATTCATCACCATACAACCTTCCAATGGGAAGCAGCACAATGGATTTGACAGGCCTGGGAAAAATGAGGTGGCAATGTTTTGCACAAAACCCCCAACAAGAAGGCGTTCTAAAAACAACAACAGCAGACTACGGTGTCAAACAAACAATCAAAAGAAACCTGCCTTAAGTTTGTCCTAACCTATAAGCGTACCTGCAGAACAGAGGGGTTTGGTTTGCTCTGTTTTTAAGGTACAAGGCAACTCTGCAGCCACAAAGGTACAGAAAGTAAAACAGCTCATGAACAAAATCTAATTGAACTAATTCAGCAAAACCAGAACTGGCATCTTCAGCAGAAAAGCCCAGCGCTAACCCCACTTAATAGTGCAGACTCCTCAAAAGGTTCACAAGCGAGAACACCAGTTACCTCCAAAGGCACAGGAACATAAGGGCTCACAAGGCGTGGACTGTGAGAACCCTGGAGTCTCTCATGAGCCCACACCCTCCCAAGTCTCTCAGACTCAAATGGCCATGCCTAAGGAGGCAATGTGATTTTGAAAGTTAAAAGCTTAGTGACCCACTGCAGTTGAAATATGTTTCCTTCTGCGCTGGTTGCTGCTGGAGGACCTGTCAAAAACCTGGTGTGTAGCAGACACTCCAGACAAAGTCTCATCAACTATTGAGAAAACAGAGTCTAAGGAAAAAACAATTCTTTTTCTCCCCTCTCTTTTCCTCCTTTCCTTCCTCCCTCCCTTCACCTCTTTCTCTCTCTCTCCCCATCCATTTCTCTCCACCTCCCAAGTGCTAAGATTAAAAGTATGTACCACCATGTCCCCCTTTTTCACTGGGTCCTCAGGAACACAAATGCAGGTCCTCCCACTTGTGAGGCAAGTGCTTGCTCGACCCACAGAGCTGTCACCACAACCCCTCATTTTTAATCCCTTGGAAAAAAGTAAAATTAGACTCGATGTAATTTCTTTTGTTGCTTCAGTATGGAATGGGGTGGGGGGAGAGATGAAACTGAGATTTTCATCACAGAGAAGAATAAGCAAAAGTATTTTAACCAACACCTTATGACCTGAGTATTTATGAAAACTCGTTTGTAAAGTAGTAAAGGGGAGCAGACATGATTTTCAGAGTTTAAAACTGAAACGGGCAAGGCAGGCAGTTTTCTCGCCATGGGACAAGATTTGCTGTGCAGTAGTGCTCCTTTTCTTATATGTGCACACAGGACGTATGGATTACAACCTGCACATGCACATGTGCCCATGTGTGTGCATGAAGGAACATGCAAGCCACAGTACGCATATGAAAACAAGAAGACATCCTTAGGTGTCCATCCACACAATGTCTCTTGCACACAGCACCAAGTGCCAGGCCAGCTCATTTATCCTGTCTCTGCCTCCCATCTCACCACAGGAGCGCTGGGATTACAGGTGTGCAGTAACACCACAGGAGCGCTGGGATTACAGGTGTGCAGTAACAACACCATAGGAGCGCTGGGATTACAGGTGTGCAGTAACACATCCAGTTTATTGATGTGCATTAACACATTCATGAGTGCTGGTGATCCCAACTCAGGCCCTCACGCTTGCACGGCAAGAACATTACCCACTGAGCCATTTCCACGGCCCTCCCACAACTTAGTTTATATTTGAAAAAGAGGGAGGGAAAGAAGGAGACAGGGGGAACCGAGAACAGAGGGAGAGGGGAGACACAGCAGGAGCAAGACTGACGGCGTTCTCAACTCACCTTAAACACTTCCATTGGAAGAGGAGCCTCTGCAGCAAGGACTAGGGATTTTTCCAGAGCACATTTCCACTCAGAAGTCATCTTCAGAGGATAGAGTTCTGTAGCAACAGCAAACCACAGAGAGTTTAAGGACTGTAATTCTGTTGGTTGGTTCTTTAAACGTTATCCTCCTCTGCATCTGGGGTACCACAGTGCTCGGCAAGTAGCAGTGTTCACACTTGCCCATAAGCAGCCACCTGCTAGAGGGTTCGCTGAAATTAAAGAGCAGCTTGGGAGTCTGCTATCAGAAATGGAGACTACTTCACAGGGCTCTTCCTGGGGGAACATCTGTATGTGATCTGTTGGTCTGTAACTGATTTAATGGCATGAATCACATCAGCAAGGCCTTGCATCATCTAGAGCCACGATTCTCTGCATCAACTGAAATGCCCTCCCAATGACGGAGAACTCACTCTTTGGTAAATTCCTAGCCTCTGAATAGCCCTGGTCTGGCACCGACAACTATCATAGTACTTTCCCCTACTGAGTTCACACACACGCGCACACACACATGCACGCGCACACACACACACCAGAAAAATTATTAAAAGGTAATGTAAAATTTACAAACCAAGCTTTATATTTATACTTGAAACGTTCCTAACATACCACATGTCACCCATATTTCCCCCCAGGGCATTGGAGGAAGGGAAGATTTACACACACAGAGGTCACACAGTCTGCATGCAAAATTAAAAGGGAAAAAAAATGTCGAGCACTGTTTTCATGTATTTCTGAAACTGTAGGAAAATTATGGCCTGATCGCAACAGATTTAAGACCTTATCAAAACAGGATTTGTGGAAGCTCTCACTGGAAATAGATGTGTTTATATCTTCCCTATATCAACCCTCACTGCCTCGGACAGACTGTGGGGATATGAATATGAATTTAAGCACACTTAAAAGGCAACATTAAACCTTTGGGCCATATTTTTAATTTCTTGCATGTCTGCTTTTGAGCATGAAGCCATATATTTGGATCCCTACAGCTTCCAAACTTGCCTTGAGCTCGAAGCCCCCCTGTTTTAGCAGTTTATTTAGTACTTGGGGGGTATAATTATAGTTGGTGAAAGACCATACAGACTTAGCCAAGTTATCAACACTGTCTGCTGTCTTCAAACAAAGGGTGACTTTAGACACAGCATCTTCTATTTGTCTACTATTCTTTGTAGCATTTCATATAGAACTTTACTTCTAGCAAAATTTTTTCCTAATCTGGTATTTTTTTGTAGGAACGAAACTATGTTTCTCCTTAGTAGTGGCTTCCTTCCCTTGATGCTATGCACTCAAACTGTGAGATGCACAAACCCTCCCATCCTTCCTGAGGTTGCTTTTGCCGGGTATTTTGTCACAGCAATGAGAACTAACTAACGCCGATGGGGTCTAACACCACGGCAAGACACTCTCTTTTCTGCAAAGGGAAGGCTCAGTATGGACAGCCTTCTCTACCACCGGTGCAGACAAAACACCTCCAGGATGCAATACACAGAGAACAATGTCCCCTGTGTGTTTTAGCAGACAGAGCCACCCTGGGTACACCAGCGAGTTTATGAACAATAAACAGGTCTATTAAAAGGACATAAAACATGTTCGCAAAGTGACCTGCACTGCAGGGAATTTAACAGTGTTCAGCAGACTCCATTTACTGGTCGTGGGAAGTCATAAACAATTAAAAAGATGGCCCTCGCCCGTCTGTCAGAACCCTAGAGGAAAGTAAGGAGATCTCCCTTCATGCAAAAGTTTGGAATGTCCTGGTAAAAAGCTTTGCAGAAAGCAACCACACCATCATAAACATACAAACAAATAAATAAACACAAGTAAATGAAGGCCTTGTGGAATGGCCCCTTTATGGATGTCTAGGTACCACTGTGAATCTGTTCCCTTTTCCTCCCCTGAGTCTGTACCAGTGAAGAAAGATTGAGCAATGGTTTCTAAGAGATGGGAAATGTTGGAAAATGTTATGAATTGAATCTGTGTCCTCCTGAATTTCTGTGTAGAACCTGAACTCTCCAGAGCAACATTTGGAGAAAAAGCTTTAGAAGGTGATGAGGGTTAAGAGGGGTCTGGTGGGATGGCCTTTTGGAGAATTTGTGTGCTCTAACGAACTCCATGAAGGCCAACGAGAAGGTAGCCATAGCCAGGGAGCCCTCACCAGATCCGTAGACAAGCTGGCACTCTTGTCTCAGCTTTCCAGACTTCAGAACTGTGATCAAATAAATGCCCACTGTTTAAGCAACCCAGACTCTGATATTTTGTTTGGGCAATGTAAGAAAATGATTTCAAACACAACAGCTCTTTTGAAAACAGAAACAATTTAGGCAAAAAGCATTTCAGTTCTATCCCAAATTTTCATGATTCCAGGATCTACCTAAATGTTTGAAAGGGGTGATTTCTTCTTGAAAGAAATAGGCATGAGAGAGGTTTTTTTAAAAAAGTCTAGAGTTAGAAAAGGATAGAATTTTGTTTCCTTAACTTCTGTAAGACCAAAACATATACCATGTCTTCTAAACCTCTCTAGCCAAGCAAGCAAGTGTGCTTCTTAACCTACCCCTGACTTCACAACCTTCTCAGAAAACAAAGGCTAGTCACAATACTATGACCATGGTTTAAATCACCGTGGTGTCAATCATTTGATGTACCTTACACGTACTGCACAATTGCATAATTGTTCCCATACTGCGAAATGGGGTGCCTTCCTTTGCTTTCTCTCTGCTCCCAAGCACCAGAGATCAGGCAATGGAAAGCCCCACAATGCTAGATCCTCAGAAGAAGATAGTACTAAAATGCAGTACTTTTCCTAGAATTTCCAATGAACATTGCTCCAGCCACTTCTTATTCCCTATTTCTACTCCCTCCGCTAACACTGAACAGTCGAGGAAGAAAGTGTTCTTTGAAAAGTAAAAGAAGGAAGTACCACTAAGTGAAGAGTCAGGATTATTTACAACGTTGACGATGACGTTGGAGAAAAAGACATAGCAAAGGGAATCTCGCAGATAGGGACAGCTTCCCCAGCCTTCCTCTCAACGCACATGCGCAGTTTACTGTGTTTCCCCCAATGCTACCTCTGCACCGCTCCACTCCCCTCCCTCAGTTTTTAATGTTGGTAAATTTGTATTGGTTTATTAGTGTCTGGGAAAAGGAGGATCAGCCTAATATTTTCTACACTGTCTGAAATTTTATTCACGATGCCATTTTAGTTCAGGAAATGGCGCTACCATTTAAGTGGCACAAGGTACCCTGGGATTTGAAATTAATTTACACAAATCTAACATATCGGGTTCTGCTCCCATGTGTAAAATCGGAGTAATAATTGCCTCGTTCCTCGGGGTGTTGTTTCACTGACTGAGGTAACAGAATCCAGTTTTCACCTTGTAACTACTATATTTGAGTGACATTTTGCCTTTTACTTTCTCTCTCCTCTACACAACCATTCATGCCAACACTTTAAATGTTGGAGAAATAAACTCTTGACAAACCACTCGTCCCACCTTTAGACAAACTCGTGAGCTCTTCTGTGAAATCCACATTATGTCCAGAAAATTCTAAGACAGATAAGCATGATTTACGCATGCATTGTAAAGACAGAATAACCAAAAATGAGAAGAGGCACAAGCAAGTGTGTCTTAAAGGGAGATTTTCCACTCCAGCTTTCAAGTTTTAGTCCCGGGATTTCACAGGGAAAAAAAAAAAAGACAGAACAAAGAACGTAAGGAGCAACTGGAAACTCTGTGCTTTTCTATAAATCCTCGTACTGGCAAGGA
The DNA here is from genome assembly GCF_982192425.1 of Myodes glareolus. NCBI lineage: Eukaryota > Metazoa > Chordata > Mammalia > Rodentia > Cricetidae > Myodes > Myodes glareolus. Next base: position 22,036,671 of record NC_142039.1, on the reverse strand, counting down.
TAAGTTCCTTCTAGAATTTATAAAGCAATTAGGCACTGGGCTGAGATTTACACAGCCACCTTTCCCCACAAGTAAATTTTCCCTGCCAGGTTATGAATCCCCAGGCAAACTTGAGCTCAATCTTTTCTCACAGCGTGGACAAGACCTTTGTTTGTTATCACCCAAAATGCTTAAGGTATAAAAGGATTTCTTGGCTGCCTCTCAAAATGTCGACAACAACAATGTGGCTATTATAAAATACCAGTTTACACGTCTATCTGCCTGTCAGATTTAACACAGATGCAAATACATGGGGTTCAGAACCAGGAAACGTTCCACAATAAAAGCCCTTAAGTGACAGACAAGGTAAATATAGCTTCTCACTTTCCTGTACACAAGACTCACACTGGCAACCAACATAGGAGCAATTTTATTAATGAAGCCATGAACTAGTCGTTGCTCTAAATAAAACTGTAAAGCTGACCACAGAATAAAATTCTATCAGAAAGAAATATTTCTCCCTTGGCATTAACAAAGTGACATTTCTGATCTGAGGTTTTTCATCAAAATGCTGGTAAGAGTAGCATAGGCCAGCAGAGGCGGTGAGACACACTGGGCCTAGGACCTGGGAACTCCAATTGCAACATTCAGGCTATTTCCCTACAAGCTCCAGGGGGCCGAGGAAAAGCAGTTTAATCTCAATCACAATTCTGTCATTGGCTGTAGAAAGAGAGTCATACCAAAGATGCACCACATTTTTTTTAATCAAAATAAACAACATAACAGATGTAGTATCACCCGGAACATAATAAATATTTAAGACTGGCGATTCTGTATATATGAGATTTTTGAGTGATCTATCAGAAGGCAGAATGCATATCCAATTAAGCCTATGAAAAGTCATGTGCAAGTACACTTGAGGCTACCTGGTAACCTGACAGGGAAAAGGGCAAACAGATTAATCCTCTCGTTGTTGCTTCCTTGTCAAAATGAATTACATAATCACAAGCAGGTGTTATGGCATTCGTATGAATGGATGTATAGAAAAGAGATAAATGACATAGGTAAATGACAGATAGGTGGATGGATGGTGGACGGATAGATAGACATGAATGGATAGTGTATGGCACAATTGAGTAACTAGAAAGGTAGCAGGGTGGAGTATGGATGAATCTGGACAAATGAACGGGCACAGATGGACAGAGAGAGCAATTGACTGGCCGATGTGAATGCACAGATGGATGTACAGCTGCATGAGAGGTAAGTGGGAGGTGAGGAACTGGGTGAATGTGGGTAGATGAATGGGTATAAACGGACAGATGGATAGAATGAAAAAAAGGGAAGAGAGGAATGAATGGTATGTAGATGACAGATGTGCTTAAAGGGATGATACATGGGTGGGCAGGAGGGAAGATGGGCGGATGAATGTGGACAGAAGATGGGCGGGTCGATGAACAGAAAACAGGCATTAGTAAAAAGATGGGCAGGGAAACAGAGATGCTGGGATATGCTCCCAAAACTATAACAATCCTAAAGAATGGAGAGACCATGCTCGGGTCCCCATCTATCACCCATCTCATTTCCTGAGTCAGGGACACCACAGGGAGCGGACAGGCTTCCTGAGGCCACCACACCACACTCTCCTTACGGAAGGCTTCTGACCAGCATCTTGGATTTTCATCTCCGCACCAAAGATTCTGAAGTGAACACGCTTAAAATCCACACTCTGGCATGGAAGAGACACACGGGAGCATGCGCCCCGAGACACACCCACAGGAGTTGGCTATCTCAAGCATGTCACAGGGGAAAAGCATCGGCTCTTACCTGAAGGTGGATCCATTCTGTATTTATTCTCTTGACACCAACCAACTGGTCGAAGTCTGTAATCCAAGTAAAACAACCACTGGTCATAGGATTCAGTGTCCTCCAATCCCACATAGCGAAGGCGTAATCTTCCTCCGACATTTTCAATCACACTAACTATCCAGTACTGAAAGGGGTTCTGAGAGTCCTGAAGCTCTATTAAGGAATCAACTGTAATGAGGTCTATAGGGCCTTTCCCTCGCAGAGGCTGTTTAAACAGAAGCAAAACTCCGTATTTTAAACTTGATTTTAAGGTTCTCATGGAAACAGATGACAGCAGAAGATAATATTTTTCTCACACCATCATCCAAGCTATTGCCAAACAGTCTGGCATCACCCCTCCCCGCCCCCCATCCTCGGTTCAACCATCACCCCCACACATACCCGCTTCCCTTTCCTCCCTCGCACACATCCACAAGCCAACATCATTTTCCAACAACAAAAATCACAAGTATACAGAAAATAACAGTTTATGCTAGTATTTTATCAAACAAATTATCCTTCCCGAATGAAATTAATTGCATTTGTTAGAAATTAGCACATTTCTAAACAGAATTATACTTATATGCACCCAGGGCTAAAACACCTGACAACAAAAGCTCTATTTTTCCAATTGACAGTTATATCTAATATAGTGCTATAAATTTATACCATGACTCCTTGAGAGAAGGTCACCTTACAGTGCCATCAACCAGCAGACTAAACCTTGTCACACACAGATTAAGTGAATAAGTGCAGGTGTGTACAAGTGATGTGTCGAATATATGTTTGCGTTCAGTTACATTCAACTTCTCAGTGGGGGGGGCGCATGTGGATAGCACAGATGCACACACCTGCGCATGTGTAGAGGCCAGAGGACACCCTTAAGTGCTGTTTCTCAGCTATCATCAACTGTTTGCAGAGAGACGTGGTCTCTCTCTAGCCTGGACTCCCTATTAACTAGGCTGGCTAGCCAGTGGCTCCCAGGGACCTGCTTCCCTCTGCTTCCCCAGTGCTGAGATTATAAGCCCAGGCATCTTTTGTTTTCTTTTTAATATTTATCTATATTATGTGAAGTTAGTTCCTCTACTACATCACCTGGGCATTGGTTTGGAAAACCTGTAAGTACTGCCCTTCTGAGGAACTTTCTTGGCATATGAAGAGAGTAATTACTACTTAACCTGGTACTTGGTTTGGGAAAATTTAAGTACTGCCTTTCATAGGCCCTTTGGCATGTGAAGAGTGTCTGCTTAGTCAGCTTCTTAGGCAAACACATTTAACAATTAACACAGTGAGGCAACTTCTCCCTCTGAAAACGTGAGTCATCACCATAGCAGTCTTGTAACCCAGTGGGCAAAATCAACTATTAAGATAAACACATCAAGCAAAACAATCACAAAACACTTGTGAACACTATATAACATGGTGGTGGTCTTAAGTATTACTACCATTGCCAAGGAAGAAAATCAAGGTTAAAAATAGTAATAATAATAACAACAATAGTAACAACATGAAAATCGACATCTTATTCTCAGGCATTCACTTAGGGCTGGCTCCCTTTTCCTTGGGTACCCTTGAGACAGAGTTGGTAATTTAATAATTACATATGACAGACTGCCTTTGTCTTCCTGCTCAAGTACATATAAGAATTATTAGTGTTTCATTATAAGGTTTTCAAACAAACCATCAAGACTCAAGATTAAACTATTCTGCTTCTATGCCTAAAATATGCCTTAGCTACATTGCAATACAGTCAGCCATGTCTCCTCTTGTTTTATGGAGAAAGCTAATCAATAGTCTTAGGTAACACATATGCGTGAGATCATGAGAGTTATTATGCACCCAAGATGAACAACTAATGTTGCTACTTATTAATGTGCTCCAGGAAACTTTAGTAAGCACATAAATATGCTTAGTCATCACCTGCCAAAAAGTCATCCTACAAGATAAGGCTTAAGTGTAATGGGAAGACATCCTGATACATAATTGTAAAATGCACTTGAACAGAGAAAACTTCCCATTCATTGATTATAACACAGGAAAACATCAGTCAATAGCACTTAAATTCATCACCTATGCAATTCAGTAAGAAACAGGAAGTTAGGCTGTGAGAATAAAAACACTTGTGTCTACATGTATCCACAGAAGGATATATGCAATGGTACCAGTAGGTTTGAGATCACAGGAATGCTTCGGGGCTATAATAGATGAATAATAGCAATACATACACCTTCCAGAAGGCTTGCAGGTGCCGTCCGAGAACCAGTCAAATCACGTATGAGGAATTCTGTCCAGTCTGTGTACTTCTCTTTGATTGCTAACAAAACAAGGGAGAGAACAAAACACTTCAACACATCAGTGGAGTATCAAACAATCAGAAGCCACTAAGTTATCTGTGCGTCGAGACTACTTCAAGATTAAGTAAAGAATAATGAAAGTACAGTCACGTATCTGTTATCAAGTATGGACAGGATACCTACCACACCCCTGGACATCTAGAAGGGAAAGAGCCTGTGGCCCTTAGGATTTACACCCAGTGAGACACCCGTCACAAGCAACAATGGTGATATGGCAGGAGTTTGGAAAACACGAAGAGAAAACGGTCAAGAAGGGCTAGAGCATCAGAGGCCCATTTCTCAGAGGGAAAACAAAACCAGGGCCTAAACTATAGAACAGGTTTCTAGGGTAGGAGGAAAAGAGGGGTTTTGCAAGTAAGAAACAGTGTACAGTAAGGAGAGCGATAGCACGAACTGGAGAAGGGGTGGGAGGGTTCAGGGTAAGCATGCTCCCCTGAGAAATGGTGTGCAGTGAACAGCTGAACACATCGGCGCACACATTTCAGAAACTGGAGGTCTCTCTGGGAGAGCAATCCCGCAAGACTATGAATGTCCGAGTGCAAACAAAGATTATAAAAGAGGGAAAATGGATGCTTCTCTATCTAGGTACAAAAGCCTAGGCTGGAAAACAAGGCAGACGGCACGGAAAACATGAAAGGAGAGCATTTGAGACATTATCTGAAAAAGGCAGGCGGGACAGAAGGGGGTGGCTCGCTCTGTACAGTGCTTGCCATGAAAGCATGGGGACTTGAGTTCCATCTCCAGAACCACTTAAAAGAAAGGGGAGTGGATGGGATGGGAGGGGAGGAGAGAAGGGAGGAGATGAGGGAATGAGGGAGGAGAGGGGGAGAGAGAGGGAGGGGAGGGGAGAAGGAAAGGGGAAGGGAGAAGTGGGGAGGAGAGGAGAGAAGGGGAGGGGAGAGGAGGGGAGGGGAGGGGAGGGGAGGGGAGGGGAGGGGAGGGGAGAAGGAGAGGGGAAGGGAGGAGAGGGGAAGGGAGGAGAGGGGAGAGGAGAAGGAGAGGGGAAGGGAGGGGAGGAAAGAGGAGAAGGGGAGGGGGAGGGAAGCAGGAAGGGAGGGGAAGGGAGAGGAGGGGAGGGGAGGGGAGGGGAGGGGAGGGGAGGGGAGGAGAGGAGAGGGGAGGGGAGGGGAGGGGAGGGGAGGGGAGGGGAGGGGAGGGGAGGAGAGGGGAGGAGAGGAGAGGGGAGGAAAGGAGAGGGGAAAAAGTCAGGAATGGTGGCATGAGCATCTCAGCACTGGGGAAGTGAGCTGCTGTTCTTGCTGAGGACCCCAGGTGTGATCCCAGCACCCACACTAGGCAGGTCACAACTTAAGTCCAGCTTCAGAGGATCCAACAACCTCTTCTGCCCTATTGGCACTCATAGATGTCCATACACACAAGTTTAAAAATAAATATTCTTTAAAGTTTTCAACAGTCTTAACAAAATTGGCATCAGCATGTAGTTCAGCAACACCCCCATCTTTACCCATCATAAACATGTACCTCATGCAGCAGTTGTTCAGTCCCCATAAAGGATCAAGTTCCAAAGGGGGGGGGGGAATCACCTAAGATGCTTCCACCACGTGTAAAGATGGAAAGTAGAATTCTGTGAGCCACAGCAGCATCTCAGGCCTGGCTCTTACCTCTTCTTTTACACCTAGGGCCCACCCCCCAAATTTATAACACCATTTTCCTGATATTAGACACGTACACTCATGTGAAAATACATATATTGATAAGTGGAGGAAAACTATGTCTACATGTTCTGTTGCCATCAGTAAAAAATATAATAATTATTTTTCAGTGCCATAGTAGATTTATTTATTATTTTATTTTTATATTTATTTTTATTTATTTTATATTTTATTTTTTATATTTATTATTTATTTATTATTTATTATTTATTTATTTATTTATTTATTTATTTATTTATTTATTGTTGCTGCTTTATTTTTGCTTTTTGTTTTTCGAGACAGGGTTTCTCTGTAGCTTTGGAGCCTGTCCTGGAACTAGCTCTTGTAGACCAAGCTAGCCTCAAACTCACAGAGACCCACCTGCCTGTGCCTCCCGAGTACTGGGATGAAAGGCGTGCGCCACCACCGCCCAGCACTATAGTAATTTTTAAAGAATATTTGACTCTTCTTTTTTTCTCACAGTGATGACTGCTTGAACCCAGAGCCTCAAAAATGCTCGACAAGTGTCCAGCCACTAAGCTACAATCCCAGTCGAAGATGCTTTTCGTAAAATTAGCCCTCCTGCACGGCTGAGGTGATTAGGACCAGAAGTAAAGACACACAGTAAATTAAATGCTAGTTGCTTTGTGCTTCACACATGAAGATCTCTCATTTACGCTGTTTTCCTCCTCTCCACGAGGCTGCTCCTAACTAACTCTTGCTCTTACAGAATAAACAAGAAGAAAAGCAGTCGCAAGCCTCCCTCCAGGAATCCAGGAGTCATATATCAAGGAATCTTTCACCACGATCTGCAACGTTCCAGTTGTGTATAAATAGATAGTCGGTCCTAGGCTGGATGAATAGCAGGAAAGCATCTGCCTATCCAAATATGTCAAGATTAGGACAAAATATAGAACGGTATTCGGAAACACAAATGTTGGAGCATATCGTAATACCGATAAAGCAATCAGAGGTCCTCTGCTGTTGGTTTTCCCTCAGCTGAGGGGCTGCACCTGACTCTACTGATACTTTAACCGCCATCTGCGACCTGTGGCCCCAGGCTCAGTGTCCTGCCACTCAGGCTGCAGTCTGGTGGGATTTCTGGTCCTGCTGGCACCAGTTCACTCACTGCCACCAAATGTACTTTTTAACTAAGTCTCTATCGTTCTGTTTACCAGTAAAGACTCGGCCATCAGATATGGGGGGGAAAACCTGCTATCTCAAAAAGGCCAGGAAACAACCAGCGAATCTTCCTTTTTGGCTGGAGACCCAGCAAGAGAATGTCTCTCCAACCATTCCAAACCAAAAAAGACTGCCAATCTCCAAGTCTCTCCCCACTTCTTCCTGTATGTCTCTCTATCCATCTTCCTGGACTTTTGACAGACTCCTGTCAACTAGTTGCCGGCTCTGACCACCCCCATGCAAGGCTGATTTTATTAACACATTTGCAAGTTTCACAGCACAATCGAATATCCGGCAACACAGTGCTTCACAGAATTGTTGTTGATGTCCAACAGGAAACAATCCATTTCCCTTTTAAGGTCATTCAATAAACATGTAACCCAAGTTAGCACTTAAAATCCTTAAGTATGTCAACACATTATGAAGACAGACAATTGTAGAATTTAAATTATCCTGGGTGCTACAGAAGGGGTATCCATGGAGAAAGTCTTGTGAGCCCTGAGCTACTGAAGTCTTCAGACTCTCCCTTACCATGTTTCCATAGAACATTTGGAAGGGATCCTGAATATTCAGGATAGCGACCTCTAGGGAAAACACATCTGTAGCCTACAGAAATGCACTGACATTCTTAAGTAAAATGGTGGTGAAACAATTCTCAGGAACCTTCCGCATTTTAAAAAACGAAATTGTTTCCATCAACATTCAGCCTTCAAAGTTCTAAATTTTCAAACAAAGTGACAAACCTCATCAACCCCACCACAGGTGGCCATGGATCTGGAGAACACATCATGGGTTGTACTCTGGCCAGGCATGGGTAGGTACATCTGTGCTAAACACACACAAACACACCCATGTGCAAAATGAGAAAATACGTGAACAAATAAAATGTTCATAACATAAAACTAAGTACAGCAAATTTACAAATTCCACTCAATTGTACATGCTTTAAGCAATTTCCGATTTGGATACGTTATAGAATTCCAGTGTCCAGGGTAATCCCTTAGAATCCACTGCAGTGGAAGCTGATTGACATTGTTTCTTGTGTCCACTTACACTGCAACTAGCAAGGTTAATACCATAAACATTTATTTAAGAAGTGTGTGAATGCAAGAAAATTTGCACAGGAAAGGTAATTAATATATACCATGTTATTTAGGGGTTTTTTTGTAGTGATTTTTTGTTTGTGTTTTATCAAATAAAGCTTGCTCAGAAGACCAGAGTGCAGAGCTAAGCCACCCAGAGGTCATGGAGTGGTGGCACACACCTTTAATCCCAGGACTTGAGAGACAGAGGCAGAGTGATCTCTGTTAGTTCAAGGACACCCTGGACCACACAAGAATCAATCTGTCTAAAAGAGAAACAGAGCTTCCACAAATCCCAGCACTGAGCATTCTACATCTTTAACCCCAGCACTAGGGAGGTGGAGACAGGAGTGATATGGCTAGGCGGTGAGAAGCATACAAGGCAGGAGGAGACAAGAGATCAATGCAGTCTGAGGATCACCCCTGGATCTGAGTGTGCAGTCTGAGGACAGGATCGCCCCTTCGGTCTGAGCATTAGTAGAGGTAAAGGTCTCTCTAATGGCTGCCGCACTGCTTCTCCAATCCTTCAGCTTTCACCCCCTAATATCTTGAGTCTGGGTTTTATTTATTAAGATCAATTAGAATTTGTCCCACACTGTTTCCTTCCCATGGACAGACCCTACTACACCCTGTCATGAAGTCTGTAACCTGTTCTGCACTATCTACGGCACCCATGTGCTGTAAGGCGGGAAAGAAATGCTCAGGGACTGGAGGCCAGGGCTATGTAATATGTAACTCCAGCTGAAAGAAATCCCAGCAGGACCTGTCAATCACCAACCTATGTTTCAATACATGGAAAGTCCTAGAAATCCATAAGAGGTAGACAGTTCAAATCTTTACATTTTATGTTTCATGTTTTATGTCTGTGTGCCTGCATATGAGAGACTGTGTTTGTGTATGTGACTGCGCGTGTGTGTGTGCCTGCGCGTGTGTATGTGTGTGTGTGTGCGTGCGTGCATGCACGCGCGTTTGCACGCACACACGCGCCTCTGTAAGGATGTAGAAACACATCTGTACCTGTGTGGTGAGCCCAAAGGTCAACCCTGCACTGACCTCAAACATCACCCACCTCACTCACCAGCTAGGATGGGCTCCAGGATCCCATCTTCACCTCTTGGGATTGCAAGCCCCTGCCAGCACATCTGGCTTTTACTATACGTTCTGGGGATTGAATTCGAGTCTTTCTGCTGTGCCTCAGCACTTTATGGACTGAACGGACACCTCTGCCTCAGTGCAGAGCTTTTAAAAAAAAATATCTCTCAGAACTTTTTCAAAAGTTCTAGTCAGCCACAGTATGTAAACAGAAAACTATTTTTAAAATTAGAGGTTATGTTTCCCAGACACAGAGAGACAATTATCACATGTACTCACTCATAAGTGGTTTTTAAACATAAAGGAAAGAAAACCAGCCTACAAATCACAATCCCAGAGAACTTATACAACAATGTGGACACTAAGAGAGACATACATAATCTGATCTATATGGGAAGTAGAAAAAGACAAGATCTCCTGAGTAAATTGGGAGCATGGGGACCTTGGGAAAGGACTGAAGGACGGAGGGGAAAGGCAGGGAAGGGAGCAGAGAAAATGTAGAGCTCAATAAAAAAAAAAAATCAATGAAAAAATAGAGGTTATATTCCACAAATGTGTCATTTGGGGAGGAACCATCATCGTGACCCTGAGATACAGGAAACAGAAATATAGACTTTTGGGGAAGACATTTAAGGATGCCACAAATCCCACAGCAGATTTCTTAGGATTAGAAGGCAGTGAAAGGAGGAATACACAGGAGATTCCTGTCAGATTTCAGACTCTGGAGAAGCATTCCTACCACAGATTTCAAACCCAAGCAAGTGAATGTCATCATGAAGCTCAATGACATGTCGTGTCTTAAGAGTATCATCTTCTACAGAGCCTGGCCCAGGGGTCCAGCTGTCCTTTCAAACAGATGGGAGGGGGCCATGCACCAAGAAGCCTCTGCTGAATCAAGGGGGAGAGGTGTGTCACCTGGATTCATGATGGCTGTGCATCTTTTTCAACTTCCCATATAACCGAGCACACTAGAGAATACCAACCACACCACGCCTTTCCACCCATCTCGGAGGTAGGGAGAAGTCACGATGAAAAAAACAAAAAAGTCCTTTTCATTTAAATATCCGCTAGGTAACACAGAGATGGTTTTGGACAATGGCCTGTCTTTTAGAGGTTAAGAAACAAAGGATATTTGGTTGATCTCCGTGAACTACTTTTTCAGCTCACTTCCCACCATGACTTCTTTGACATCACTCCATGGATGATAACTTTAGTTGGCGATGGATTGCTCTTTAGTCTCTGGTGGTTTCAATATAGGACCTTTCTTTTCTTTTCTTTTCTTTTTTTTTTTTGTAACAGATGATATTTTTCAAACCCCTTCATTAGGGTAATTTGGGAGTTTCCCCTGTCTTGTTCCCCGGGTCCTCTCTCACTCCTGGTGACTGTATTGTTTTTATTAATCTCCATCTTCCTTCTTATGACAAAGGTTTTCCTGGGGTCTCTGCATGTCTGGAATGTGAGGCAAGAGAAGACCTAGAGAGACCTGAAATTTTGTCTAGGCACCATGTGTATGCCTGGTGCCCATGGAGGCCAGAAGAGGCTGTTGAATCTCTTGGGACTAGAGTTATGGAGTTATATACCATATGTACAAGGTTTTGAACCATGATGTATGTGCTGATATTAAACCTGGGTCTTCTGGAAAAGCAGCCCATGCTCTAAACACTCAGCAGCCTCTCTGGTCCTGAGAAAACTAAACTTTACATAAATATCAGCTTTGGCAGCAACTTTTGACATGTCAAAAAAGAATTTAATATTGACTTAGTTAAACAAAAGAGGTAATGGTGCTGGATGAAAAATATGAACATTTATCCCCACTAAGATCAGAACTACAGAAAGCTTTCCTGTGAAGACTTCTGAAGAGGAATCTGCATTAATATTTTCATATCATGTTCAAGTAAAACTGCTTTTACAAACAGGACAGACCTTCAAATGACTCAGCAGAACTGAAACTTTCACTGTATGCCACATACAATGGCTCATCAGGTGAAGAGGTTCGAATACTCTTAGCGGTGCCTGGTACCACAGGCCTATAATTATAATCCCAGCTGCTCGAGAGACTGAGGCAGGGAGATCCCAAAGATCAAGAGTGAGATCAAAGGCCAACTGCAGCAACTTCTCAAGATCCTGTCTCAAATTAAAAATTGAAAAGAGAACTAGGGATATAGATCAGTAGTAGAGCCTTGGCTAGCATGCACAAATCCCTAGGTCCTCTCTACTAACACACACATACACACACACACACACAGAGAGAGAGAGAGAGAGAGAGAGAGAGAGAGAGAGAGAGAGAGAGAGAGTGCACAGAATTTATTTTGGCTCATGGTTATAGTACAGTCCAATCACGTAAGGTGTGTAAGACAGCTGGTCACACTGTATCTGTGAACTAGAAAAGGCCAGGCTATGGAGCCTTAAGGTCACATTAGTGACCCACTTTCAGTGAGGCTCCATCTCCTAAAAGATTCCACAGCCTTCAAAACCACCACTCTAGCTGTGGACCAAGTTCAAGCACATAAACCAATGGGGGCCATTTTACATTCAAACCACAACTCCGTCTATTCACATGGCAATTGTTGGAGGGAAAGTTTTGAAAGAACTCTTCAAGACTTTTTCAGCAGTATGAGTACACATGCATGCTCGCAAAGGGACCAACAAGCGTCATTGTGTTCTAAAAAGGAGCTCTTCACAATGAAGCATTTGAGAGCCACTGTGGCAGTCACTGTGATGACTTGGAGTTTTAAAAGTAAGTGGCATAAAACAGAAAAACTGGCCAGCCAATAGGATGGCTCGGAAGGTGGAAGTACTTGCTGCCAAGCTTGGTGACGAGTACACTCCCAAAAAGCCACATGGTTCTCTCCATATAGAAAAGCACTTATGCCACAAGTTTCCTGACCTCCAGCCCTGCTCCTACCCCCATGCATGTGCGTGCACACAGGCACATACACACACAAACTAAATTAGTATGTATTTAAAAACAAATAAAAATCTTTAAAGAACACAATAACCATTTAATCATTAGTGATGGCTTTCTACCCTGACCCCAGTTGGTGTTGTACTGAAACTGTTACCCCTGGGTTTGGCTCACAAGAAGGAAACCTACCAAAGGAAGACTCTTCCTGACAAAGAGCACACACAGGACCAAAGGCCTCTCTGCGGGATAAGGACATGGAGACCCATGGGCCTTCTTCGTCACCCTAAACTCTTGGTTTGTGGACCTTTGTTGCCTTCCTCCCTTTCCTGAAATATCTTCCTAGATTCGCCATGTCTGAGACTGTGAAATTTCCTTCCAGTCATGCACACAGCAGAGACCCAGCTCAAAGCCGTGTCTCCAATAAGTCTACTAAGAAGTGAAGATACTTTGGGGAGCAGAGATCAATGGTGTCAAAGGCTGCTGTTGGAATGATATAAAGTCTGAAGCTAGACTGTTTATTTTTATAACACTATTTGTTTAGAACTAATTACCATGAGCAAAACAACAAGGATTTGCCAGATTTCAGCAATCTACTCTCCCGAGTCATTCTTAGAATTCAAACTCTCATCATCAGAATACAAGCTCCCTTCTTTCTCCATCTTTGCCAGCATTTTATAGGATCAGACTTCACAAGCTCACCAATACCAAGGATGCGAAACTACGTTTTTTTTTTCTTTTTTAAAAAGTTCTCATTTTCATTCTACTATTATCACTATTTTATGACAATTCAGGTTCCCTTCTGGGAGTTCTCTATTTACATCTCTGGCATGCTTTTCAGGAGATTCTTCTTTTCAAAAGATAACTCATTGCTAAAGTAATTGTCATGCAAGTATAAAGACCCAAGTTCAAAACCCAACACCAATGTTTAAAAAAAAAGAAAAGCATTCTGGTAATCTCAAAGCTGGAACGACAAATACAGTCAGTCAGCCTGGCCAAATCAGTGAGCTCCTTTTTAGCAGAACTTTTCTTAAAATGTTAGAGACATTGAGGAAACACAGCATTGACCTCAGGCTGCCATATGCATATAGACAACCTATATCATAAACACACAGAGTACACTGATTTAAAGAAACCCCTCATATATTCTGGACACTCATTTCTTGATCAATACAACACAGTTCTACACTTGGTGTGCCGTGTTCAGCATGACCCTTTTACAGCCAGAAACAGGCTGGTTCATTCAGTTCCTGAGCCCTGTAGTTCAAACATCGAAGCCTGGCACAGTTTCCTCTAGAGTTTGGTTCCTCTTCTTTATCCCTGTCTTTGTTTGCAACCCTAAGATATCTCTAATTTAATAATGTTCTCAATTTAATAAACCCTACTCAGCTAACCCACTTCCATGTCCAGGAAAATAACCACATAGCTTCCTGGCCATCTCTTAGCACCTCACCCCACCATTCCTCCTCACTGGTCCTCCCTGATCTACAAAACACGACACTCACTCCCTCAATCCCCAGCTCTCACCCTTCACAGTCTATAGCCACGCTTGAATTCATCTGTGCAGTCTCCAGGAAGCTATGGACTTCCACAGGTCTCGTGTTTACAGTCCTACACACTCAGTCACTAGAGCAGGTAACAGCACAGAGCAGGAGTTATGTGCACAGTTATTAGTGTTTATTAAAGAAAGGCTGTCAAGTTAGCTGGTTTTACAAAGTATATCTGCTCAATTCATCTTCTGAGGAGATCCCAACCCACACTAACGTCACCGCTACCACACGCATTATGCAGACCTTTGTCACCACAGCTCAGCTCAGCAGTGTAGGCAAAGCCTTAACCATGCATGCTACTTCTTCCTGACGGACATCACATGGCATCATTAAAATCACTTACAATTTTAATTTCAGCCTTTATGATACAGAAATCCAAAGAGCAGACCCAAGGTACCATGGGCATCTTTCCCTGCCGTTCCCAACAGGCTCCTAACAGTAAAAACAGTCAAGACTCACAAGAGAAAATACATAGACAAGCTGTTCACAGCACGCAGGGAGTATCGCCCACCTTTCTCCACAGCATGTCTGTAAGAAGCAAGCGATCAACACAGCCTCTAAAACAATTAGCAGAAATTCAACACTTGATCGCTGTCCACTGGCCGAAGACCTTTTCACCCAGTGAAACACGGAACACCTCTTATCCTGACCCATTCTCTCTGGCTCTTTTCTAGCTGCTACACCTCCTTTTCTATAGATACTCCTGCTACTGCTTAAACAACCTCCAGCTTTTCCAGACTATTCTTCCCTCTCTCCACTAGGAAACTTTTCCTATAGGCCTTTCATTCAGTCCCAGGGCACAGAAACTATTGAATAGGAATGGGCATTTCACACAAGTCCAGGGCTCGAAGTTTAATGCGAACTTGGCTTGTTAAAGATTTTATTCTTCTAGGTCTCTTTCTCCTGTTCATATTTGACACACTTCTTTTAGGGAAATTGTTGTCTTTGCTGGAGCAAAAGAGCTCCCATTCAAATACTTTCCCATGTTCTCCTAAGATAGGTTTTAAAAAGGAGGATGACCTACAAAAAAAATTATCATTTACACGCCCTTTGCACAGCTCTGATGGACCGTGACTGTCTCTTGTCAACAGTTTTCAGGTCGCTCTCTGGGATAGTTGATCCTGCACTTGACTGCGCCATGGGGTCCAGATGTATGGTCAAATATGATTCTGGGTGTTTCTGTGAAGATGTGTTCTCAACTTCTAAAGTAGATTTTTCTATCTAATGTGAGTGGGACCAATCCATCCATGTGAATGAATGAATTGCTGGGGCTTGGAAAATGTCAAGACAATAAAGCATTTGCTGTTTGAGTCTGGATCCCCAGCAACCCCCGACACACACACACACACACACACACACACACACACCCCACTGGGTGTAGCAGTGAGCATATGTAACCCCAGTCCTGAGGAATTAGGGAGTATGGCAGAAGGAAAGACAGTGGATCATAGGGGCTTGCTGGCCATTCGTTCTAGTCCTCTGGTGAGCTCCAAGTTCACTGAAAAATCAAATTGCAAAACACAAAGCAGAAAGTAATAGAGGAAAATATGCAATGCTGTGTATTAGACCTTTAGTCTATACACAGACAAACACACACACACAGAGGTGTTGGCTTGTGCACACAAACATATACACGCATATATACAACACCTCAATGCAGACATCAGATGAAAATGCCTGAGTTTTCAGAGCAAAAGGAGTTTCCTATAAAGCCTTGGAGCAACATGTGTAGTATGGGTTCTTCCTGGGGGCCTCGGCAGACACCCTTAGGTTTTCAACTATCATTGTTTCCCAAATCTCCACCTTCTTGGACTCCCCTGGCAGATTTATGACCCACCAAGTCTCCATAATCTTAAGTGTGAGTGTGCATGTGTGTGTATATATGTGGTATATAAGTGCAGGTGTGTCTACAGGCGTCCTATTGTTTATTTCCCTGGAGAACTCTGAGTAATAACTGCTTTAGTATCTCTGTTCTAAAAGCTCAGTGGACAAACAGAAAAGAACAAATGTACTCGCCAAAAGAAGAAAGAACAATCACGTGGCACTCCTGCAGAGAGAACTCATAAGAAACTTGAGACAGACCTGTGGCCGCTGAGAAAGCCACCTGACATAGGAAATGGTAGGTCTCTGACAGCCCTGCTGAGTTGGATGGTATGTCACCCATACCAGCTGTGTGACATTAGGAAAAAAAAATAACCATCCAGCCTGGAGGTGTATGTTTTTACCTAGGAAACTAGATATACATTATCAACCTGGCAAAGCTATGGAAGTGTTAAATGTGATCACTCGTGAATGCAGGGTTTATGTACTCAGTTAGAAAGAGAGAGAGGAAGGGTAGGAGAGGGAGGGAGAGAGAGAGAGAGAGAGAGAGAGAGAGAGAGAGAGAGAGAGAGAGAGAGAGAATTCTGAATAAGGCTGATAGATGGTCAGGAGAAGGAAGGAGAGTGAGGAAAAGGAGGGTTCATGTGCCAGCAAAGACAATGGTAACATGATCGCACTCCCAAAATGATCTGTCAGAGGGAAATAAGCCAATTTTCGAAATTATTCAAATGGAAGTTAACTGAGAAGCCACATTTTTACATTTCAAAACTAAAGCCGGACAATTAACAAAGTCAGATCACTGCTTCAAACAAGAATAGGAAATGGAATTAAACAGCATTTGTGTGAGAACTACAGCCACATTCAACACATCTCAGACTGTGGCCTTGGTCTACAAGTCACACGGAGAAGCTGAGGATGTAGCGCACTTCACAGAATGACCGCCTAGCATGTAGGATGACCTAGATTCAACACCTAACATCACATAAACTGGGCACAGTGACATGATGAATAAGAATCAGTAGTTTGCCTTTATCCACCTATGAGCAGAAAGCTAGCCTGGGTAACATGAGACCTTCCTTCAAAAAAAACAAAAGGAAACAAAGAATAAAGGTCATCTGGACATTTGTATATTGGTAAACAATGTTTACATGCATTTCAGCAAAACACACACACGCACACGCGCATCTCTCAGCTTTTAGCCTACACTCTGTCCCCTATTGGCTGATTCTCAACAAAGAGGCTCACACTTCTGCCCAAAGACGGTCTCCACCTCAACTGAGGCAGGCAGATGTGATCCCGAGTTACTTGTGATTCTCTGTACCATAAAACCCAGCTGCCAGACACTATCACTCACAGTGAATCTACTTTCCCCTTAACCAGTAATAGGTAGACGTTTTGTTCTTTCTTCAGAAAATAACTAGAAATTCTGCACAACATGGAAAGACCTGGTGTTTCATGGAAAATATAACGGTCTTCATCTTCCTGGTGCTTCCCTTCGAACAAGGAGCCAGCATGATCCCTCTGTTCAGTCTCTGCCTAGAGTAGCAATTCAAACCTAACCATGATGTTCTTCTCTCATGCCCTGAGCATCCTTAGGAACACATGGGAACCAAGACACACCCTTTACACATGACCCTAGCCTCAGGTTACAGAGCTGGCATACTTGAATTTACAGGACTCTCCCTAACCAAATATCTAACAGGCAGGCCAGTTCTCTAATCCCAGACAATCCATTTCTAAAGCCTGTTTGACTGGGTGATTACATCCTAGTCTAAAGTAAATGTTACTAACTTGCCATCCATGACAGACTTCATGAAGTTCATAAGCCCACAAATTTGAATATAAGGCTGTGTGTGTGTGTGTGTGCATGCATGCAAGCGTGAGTGCATGTGTGGTATTTTTATGTGCATGTTTGTATGTAGGTGTGAGAGTGTGTACAAGTGTGTACTGTACATGTGCATGTGGCGTGTGTGTATGTGTGTGTGCATGTGGCGTGTATGTGTGTGTGTGTGTGTGTTTGTGTGTGAGCGCGCACGCGCGGAGACAAGCACCACCACCCCCGTAGTTGGCATCAGGCTTCAGTTTTTCCTTCTCCAAACATGAGTTTCCTAGCAAAGTTCCAGTTCCTCCAGTCCATTGTTGAGGGCCTTAGGTGCCTCTTTAGACTATCTTCTTTTCTGCCAGGATGGTCACAGCAGGAGACTGAGGCACACCTTTGGGTGTTCACTGACGGTGAGTCACCCTGAATTTAGTTGACAACATACCACAGCCTGGAGACTTGGAGGTAATAAAGGAGGAAGGGAAGGTGGAAGCGGGCTGAACACCAGCGTCTCCTCCCTCTCTCTGCTTCCTTATCCAGCGAGGCCACGCTCCTGTAGGCACAGCCTCAAACTATCCCCACCTTCACGCTGTCCCTGGACCGCACCTCTTCAAACCATGAGCCAAATAAACCTTTCCTCTCAAGTTGCTTTATTTGGTCACAGAAATGAACAAAATCATGAATCAGCAATAAGGAGTATATTGGAATGTTTAATAGACGTTTCTGCACTATTTATTTTAGTTTGCATTTTTTATATCATTTTTTGACACAGAGTCTCAGGCAGCCCAGACTGGCTTTGAGTTCTTCACATAGTTACTGCCTTCAACTTCTGATTCTCTGGCCACCATCCCCTGCGTGTGCTCTCCTGGCAGGTGTATGCAGTGCTCAGGGTAGATCCCAAGGCTTCATGCATGCTACATAGAAAAGTACTCTACCAACTGAGCCATAGCTCCAACCCCGAGCTCCATCTCTACATATTTTTCTCAATAAGTCAACAGGAAATTTCAAATGAGTAAATCCCTAGGGGGTTGCTCTGTGTGACCCTTAAAACAAAGCAGAGATGCTGCAATAGTGTGTCAGGAAATAGCACCGCGAAAGACCTACAAGAGGGCTAGGACATGTAAAAGAATACCCGCTCTGTCACTGAGTCATTTTGAACATTGACTATAAATTCTGCCGGCTTAATCACATCAACAGAACTCATGTGGATTATTGCATGTGGCCTGTCTAGAAAAGGCCAGCTGTAATCAGAGCCAGGACAAATTCCCCAAGCTTTCTTCTATCAATTATGTTTGTGAAAAAGGAAGCTTTACCACTAGCAATTAATTCTAAGCCATGAAATATAACAGATATTAACTGATGGTTTTCTTCTCGTTAACACTATGACCAGACTAGATGAGATTTACAGCTAACGAACAAAACCATCTTGTCTGCCTTAGAAGCAACAATTCATCAGCTTCTGTGGCACAAACAATGTATGCCCAGTGATGGAAGAGGAACGCATTTCCTAATCACTTTGCAACTATTATTTCTTCAGCGAAGGGAAGATGTGGCAATTGAAGGTTTAAAACAACAAAACAAAAAATAAAAGAACACAATAGGTCCCTTTGAAGACATTTACTCTAAGTGCAACCTAGCAGCCAAGAACCTTACGCTCTTAGCATCTAAGCCCAGAGACCGCTACAGTGAGGCCAGTGTCTCTAACACTTCTGTCATTTAGGGCGAGATAATTCTTTGTTATTGCCAGGAGGTTGTTCTGTGTGCTACATATCCTGAAGCTCTCACATTAATGCCAGGAATCCATCCCCCTGTTGTAACAACAGAACTCGTCCCCAAGTAGTTTCAAAGGTAACTAGGTGGCAAATCTTCCCCAATTGGAAACCAATGGCTCAGACCGAGAGCACTTGGGAAGCAGTTGCAAACATATATATTAACATAATGGTCTCACCACTCTCCAGCCAAATGCCACGAGTTTATTAAAGCTTTAGAAGTGCCTCTCCGGGGCTGGAGTGAAGGCTCAGTTAGCAAAGGTTTGTCACACCAGCATGAAGACCCGCTTTAAGTCACAGGACCCACATAAAAAGCCCGACACAGAAACACTTATCTCTAACCCCAGACTGGAGGAGCGGTAGATGGAGGACCTCTGGGGGCTTGCAGGCCAGGCAATTTAGCTAACTCCATGAGTTTCAGGTTCAGGGAGAGACCCTGTCTCAAAATACAAGGTGAAATGCAGAGTAAGTGCAGAGGTTATCAGGTATCAATCTCTGGTCTCCATACAATACTCACACACAAGTGTGTGCTTGCACCTGCATTCACAAGTACATGCATGCATAAACATAGACAGCACATACACACACAGAAGAAATGCCTTCCCAGTCAGCACATATCGTAGGCCAGAAAGAACACACGGAGAAAGAAGACGCAGACTGGGGAAAGGTCAGGAGCTGAGGACTGACTACCGCAAGCTGACTCATCCACAAATGTGCGAGGGACTGGGATGCTATGCATCCACGTGCACTTCTGGCTCAAGGGGAAATTAGCACCATCCTAGATTCCCCAGGCAAAGAAAGAGCCAGAAGACTATGGACAACATACTATCTGGTACTCAGGGCACTTTAATAAAGTAGGCTGGTCCACTTTAATCTTCAACACTGAAGAATGGCAGTGAGCGGACTGATGAACGGACAGGATGATGCAGGACTCACCACCACCTGATTCTGATGACATCTGCCGAGCTCCTCTCTTCCCTGCTTGAATCTTCCCAAGCATCTTCTATTGATTTCCTCTTGTATTCACTATTACTGCTGTGCGTGTGTGTGACTTGTGCTGGTTAACTGAGTGTCACACTTCACATGTGTACGTGGGAGGATAACTTTGTAGAGTTGGTTGTCTCTTCTACCTATATGTGGGTACCAGGGCAGAACTCACCAGGCTTGTGTGGCAAGTTCTTTGCCCACTGAGCCATCTTACTGGCGCCTAGCATCATCTCTTCCTAAGCAAACTTAGTTAATATTAAGTGGATACATGGTTCCTAAAAAACACACAACCTCTACGTAGGAAAAAACAGCCAGCCAAGTCAAGGAATGAGAAGGTCAGCCTGAGTTACAAATTTTGTCAGGGAAATAATATTTACCCATAAATGAGAAAGCAGTTGTCATCGCACAACCTGTATAACCACACAGGATGACTCTTTTCTCCCTAGTTTAGCAAACACCCAAACTACTAGGAACACAACTGCCATTCTTTAACTTGACAGAACTAATCATGAGTTGAGTAGTACCAGTGGCCATATCTTCGTAACTCAGCTTCTCTTGTGACAACACAGTTGGTCCAACTCCACTTTGCAAACAAGCAGATCCTTCCATTGATGGTGACTTGCTATTTTACCACTTGCAACCTGCCTGGCTACGAATGGAAAGAGATCCTTAATCGAGAATATGGCTAATAAATTCATCGCATCATCCACTGTCACCCGAGAACGACTAACCCACTTGGGCTTGCCTTGATTGACTCGCAGCTTCTCCAGCAGTCACTCAGCTACACAAAGCAATAAATGATCTCCCTGCAAGCTGCTATGATTAATCACCGCCCTTCAGTTAAAGTCAATACCCCACTCACATCATGTTGACAATGAAAAGAATTGGGTAATAAGGAACGGCTTGGCTTTATCTGGGCTGAAGATATATAAATTACAATCAGATTATGCAGATAAAATACATGAGCTAAATCTATCTGCTGAAACTACACTTGTCACAGCACTTTTTAATGCCTCTTTTTAAAAGTGGATTTATTTCAGGACGACGGCAGGAGGACAGTTCAGGAAAATGGCTGGCATGGTAGAGCCTGAAAGAATCATTTGTAACGCATTCAAATTATTTTCTTCCACTGCAAAAATCAATAGCTGAAAACATCTTTTCAGTTCCGAGCCCCGGGATGTTTTTTTAAAAAAATTACTCACAAAAATCAGAGCATATCTTCAAGACATAAGAAAACAGCATGGTCATGCAGCAACGATGTAAGTCCGGTTCTGGGAGGCTGGGGTGGGGTTACTGCAACTGTCCATCCACACTCCTAGAACTGACTTTGGACTTAGTGAGTCTGAGAGCCCATCTTCTTCTTTTTTACCGGACACAAATCAGGGCAGTGGAGTGGTCCAGAGGTGTTCAAACTTGATGTGAAAGAGGTTAGCAAAGAAGCATTGAATGGGAAAATCTAAAAGTTTTGCCTTAGATCCCACATTCTAGGCAATGGGCCAGAAATAACCTTCTCTTTAATCACCTCTGGGGCTTCAGTTATACATCCTTATATAAATACGCACCAATAATTATCAGATTATCCGGGTGGAGCTGCTCTGGGCCAGCCAGCCTCAGTTTAATGGTTGTTTCTTTGGCAGCTTTCAGAAAGACTGTCTGTATTAAAATGCTGTTGCTGACTCTTCCTGGAGAGGAAGTTATAAACCTGAAGTTGGGGTTGAGCACAAAGCCCTAAAACTGAGATGTTAAGGGCTGGAGAGATGGCTTAGTGGTTAAGAGCACTGACTGCTCTTCAAGAGTCCCTGAGTTCAATTCCCAGCAACCACATGGTGGCTCACAGCCATCTATAATGTAGACCTGGCGCCCCCTTCTGGCATGCGGGCACACATGGAAGGAATGATGTACACATAATAAATAAACCTTTAAAAAAAAAACTGAGATGTTAATCACTTACGAAGTGGTTAGACTGTATAACTTAATTTCACAAAACAGAACAAAAGAATTAGCAGACGGCTGATGTGATTTGAGGATGTTCTCGTATTTGGCTGCATCGCAGGGTTGAAACAAGTCAACATGAAGCTTTCCTCCTATGTCTGAGAACAAGGCTATACAGTATGAGGAATTTTGTTCCTGAATGGATAAAATTCCTTAAATGCACATCTTCTCAGCAGCTATTGAGTTTGAAAAAAGATAGGGAAAATTACTTTTCATTTTTGCCATGTTTATTTATCTAATATGTTCACTTTTATTCCTTTTGATTTTTTTTTTAATAATGTAAAATTGGAGCTTGGGACACTCCATCAGCGGAGTGCCTGCTGCACACACTTGAGCCCCTGAGTTCTGATTCCAGCACCTATGTGAAAAGCTGGCTGAGGCAGCATGCATAGCTGACCTGGGATTACAGGGGAGACAACAGGTTGAGCATTGGAGCACAGTGGTCAGTCAGCCCAGCCAAAGCTTAAGGCAGCGAGAGAGACTGCCTTAAAAATTAATGTGCAAAGCAACTTATGAAAACATCTGAGGTTAACATCTGACCTCCACACATGCATGGTTGGGTGCCTGCACACATACACATACACACACACATACACACATACACACATGCAAAAGTCATGGAAAACTGAGCCAAACAACACTGAAATTAATCCAGTTTGAAACATCCAAGTCAGAACATTTAATAAAAGTCTAATATTGAATCACTGTTAAGTTTTAGAATTATTTCCAAACTACTATCTATTTTCAAGAGAAAAAAAAAGAGAGGTGAAGTGAGTCTTAAATGGGAGGAATGGCACTGATCAGCTTGTAATGCCCAGTGGCTTCAGTAGTTTTTACTTTCTCAGTAGCAGAAAAATAAATCTGCCCCTCATTGCTTACAGAAAAAAGCATAAGACATTCCCAGCAACAAGTCTATGACTTCATGATTGGTTACGCAGAGACACGTAATGAACCTCAAGGCAACAAGTGTGAAGGCAACTCTGCAAACAAAACCCTACATCCTCTCAGGAACAAGCCAGCATGTCCTGTTTCCACATGAGTATAAGACACCTAGGACTTGGAACTCAAGCTCACTCGATGAGATTATTAAACAGCCTTTCCTGGCACAACTATTGAAAAAGGCAAGGACATTATACCTACACAAAGAACACAGGACATCAGAGAACACACACGCGCACACACACAGCTGGTAAGATCCAAAGTGAAAGCTATTAGTTTATTGATTGGCTATGGTGTCTAGATTGTTCTTCAGACATTATTCTGGATATGTATGGATAAGATAAAGATATAAACCAGTTGAGCTAGTGAGGCAGATTGTCTTTGCCTGCGAAGGGGGCTCATACAGTCAGCATAGACACGAGAAGAAATCAACAGTGAGGCCTCCTCTGAGTGAAGACGTCCTGCTGGTGACTGACTGCCTTCCATCTAGAACTATGCCGTTTTCCCGCCTCCCATTGAAACCGAAGTGCCGGTCTTCTTGGGTCAACAGCCTGTTGGCTTTCATCCCAGAAGTGCACTATGGGTTCTTCTGCTTCTCAGCGATGTCAGACTGTCTCGAAATCCACTATCAGCTCTCCAAATCTCCACCTTGCCAACTTCAGACCTTAGAACTGGGTTAGAATCTGGACTGGACTGCATAGACTCAGGTTTTGGATGATCATGTCAGGCTAGTGGGGGTACCTTAGGAAGCTGTGGATCCTATAGTAGTAGGCGGGCCATAGCTGGAAGCAGTATGTCACTAGGGGCAGGTTTTGGGTCCTCTGGCTCCTGGCTCTAACCCCTTCTCTGTTTCCTGGTTCATCAAAATTTGAACAACTCTGCCACATGGTCCTACCCTCATAAACCAAGGGCACAAGGTTTAGAAATAATGAATTAGAACTTCTCAAACTATAGCCAAAATAAAACCTTAAGTTGATTTTGACAGGTTTTCTGTCCCAAGGATACAAGAGTAGCTAATGTGGCTGCCATATTCGTAAGATCGTTAAGACAAATCTCTTTATGTGCCTTCATTCTAACTGACCTGGTTTGCCAGTCAGAACACTGACTAGAATTTATACCAAATAATTTCAAATTAGTTTAAATCTAAGCTACACACTTACTCTCTGTGTGATCTTTATGAAGCGAAGCACCAGGCTTTCCCAGTCCTCTTCTGTGAACAGGGAGAGTAACAGACCTCTCCACCGATAGGCCCAGCACGAACAATACAGTCCACAGCTTGGAAGAGAGTTTCCTCTTAAAGTGCTTGTCCTGAGAGCAGGAAGGTCTGAGTCTGACCTCCAGAGCTTACGTGGAAAAGTCAGGTGAGGTAGCCTGCCCTTGTAATCTTAAAATCATGGAAAGAGAGAGAGGTGCATCTCTGGGAACTCGCCTGAGCAAGCTTAGCTGAATCTGTGAGCTCCAGACTCATGTAAGCATGTCTCAAAAAAAAGGGGGGATATTCCTCCTGAGGAATGCTACCCAAGGTTGACCTCTGGCCTCCACATCCACCGACATTCATGCCCTCCCCATACACAAAAGGAGACTTCAGAACAGTGTCAAACCTAACAGTAAGCCCTGTATAAACTTCTGCAGCTGCTTGTTAACCATTCAGGTACAGAAGAACACGCATCGGACAATGAACAGACAAGGAAATCTGGAACTATTTCCCAGAAATTGAGTTTAGCCTACTTGATCATAGCAGAAAGAGATGCACAGAGGAACACACTGAAAACAGATGGTAAAATGCTTCACAGGGAATTACCTCAAAAACAAAGCATCCCCATAATTACCAAGAAGACACCAATTATTTCAGTCCATGTCTGTTGGCTGTGCTATGTGCAGGTCTGTCTTTGAAATTCTGCCTGGTGGCAGAAGGAGACCCCCATCGTCAGCAGATTTGTGAGCACAGGGGACTCCTGTCAGGATGTTCATGACTGTTTTTACTAAATTCTGTGCCTAGAGATTAGGGTTTCTCTCGGAGGCCTCTTAAGGAGCCATCTTGGAACATGTGATGGTTAATCTTCATTGTTGACCTGACTGGATTTAGAGCCATCTAGGAGACACACCTGGGAATGTCTTCTTTACTTGACATAAACCTTTGGGAAAGCAAACATTCTCTAGGAAGGCAGCTTTGTAACTCGGCATCTTAAGCAATCACTGAGTCGTGGCTATGTGCTTGTGATAACCTCATGTTTTGTCTGTCTTATCATTACTGTTATATCTTTTTATACTACATAAAGCATAGGGATTAAACTGTCAGAGAAAGGAAGGGAGGGGAAGAAGACAGAGAAGGGCTGTGGAGGTAGGTTCAGTAGATAAAGAACTTGCCATCAATGAGTGAGGACCAGAAATCTGGGGGACCAGAAATCAGGTTCCCAACACCCGTATAGAAACTGAGTAGGTGTGGTGACTCACCTGTGAACCCAACACTTGGGAGGCAGGAAACAGAGATCTCAGAGGCAAGCTGGCTAGCTACCCTAGCCAGAATGAGCATGCTTCAAGTTTAGCGAGTGACTCTACCTAAATATACAATACAGAGAGCGGTGGGAAACGATACCTGATGTTAACCTCTGGCTCCACATGCACATGTGTGACTGTGCACTGGACACACATGTAGACACACACATACACATACATATACCAGCAGAGAGCAGAGAGACAGCTTGACAAGCCCAGCGTGGCAAGATGAATGGCTCTCATTACTTCAATATGCTGTCATACACACAAAGCAATTTAAGACCAAGGAATTTGTTTGCCTTTCCTATCAAACTAGATGCCTGAGTGTGCAGCTGCTGACTCTTAAGTTAATTAATGACTCGCTTTTATCTAGTGCTTCCTCAAAGGACTTCGCATCCTTTTATGAGCTATTCTCCAATGTCTGGGCTCATGGTATGAAAGAAACAAGCTGGTGAACCAGGGGTTGCAGACACTTGTTCTCCATCTCAAACATACACCCAGAGAAAACCAGAGTGGAAATGACTTCAAGCCACAGGAGGAGCGTACCTTTGGAAACCTTTTTGTCTGTACTATCTGTCCCCCCGCAGTGAGAATTACTCATGTATTTTCTTATCAAAGGTACGTGTTACTATAGGATATAAGATCAACAGTCACGAAGAAGTCACACTTGCTGACCACTGGTATCATTTCATGGCATTCGGTAATACTACCCCTTCTCTTCAGAGAAAGAGAACGAAGTAGAGAAGGTATGCCTTGCCTTGCTGAAGCACTGATTCAATGTGTGGGTCCCCTGGATCACAAAGAGCATATCCAGGCAAATTCCAAACAGGATTTTTCACTGAGATATTTACATCACTAATTCTATATGTACAGCATTGCTTTCCTTGTCGCTGTAACAGAATGATAAAGCAGTTGAAGGAAAGAAGGGTCTGCTTTGGCTCACAATTAGAAGGTACAGTCTGTCATGGCCCAAAAGGCTTAGAGCCAAGAGTGAGAGGCTGCTGATCACACTGAATCCGCAGTCAGGAAACAAAACCAAATGTTGGTGTTCAATGGCTTTCGCCTTTTTTTTTCTTCAGTCTGGGGCCCCTTTCCAGATCACGGTGCCACTCACATTCAGGATTGGCTCTTTCCTCATCAGTTAATCGTCACACACAATACCAGAGCTATGACTCCTAGGAAAACCCCCTCAAGGTGAGAGTAAAGATCAATCATCACATATGCAAATGGTGGAGTTATCAGTCAGCTATTCCCTAGGAGGCAAAGTAGACCTGCCAAGCACCTAGTTCCTCTCCCTGCTGGACGGGTGAGGAGAACAAAATATACCACCCTAAGCAACATTTCTATGCCAAAGATCACAAGACCTGCTCTCCTGAGACCTAGGATGTATCTTTAACTAACAATATGACAGATTTTATTGCGGGATTACTCTCTATATAAAATAAATTAACAATCTTTCTTGGAGGGAAGAAGGGATTGTCACTTTCATTTTTTTGAAATGAAAATGACAATCTACCCTTTAAAAGGCGAAGGCAAGCAACATTTGAGTAAAACATTTCTAAGCACTAGAAGAGTGATTTGGAGTAAAACCATCTGGAATAGATTAGGGGGTACGCAGTGAAAACACTTGGAAAATTGCTAAATAAACTGGCTTTTAGGACTTGTCGCTCTTCCTTTTAAACCTTTAACACACATTTGCATGTTTCTTTAAAAAAATTGCAAGATCTTATCTCCAGGCTTTTGTGGCTCTAACTATCCTACTTTGAGACACTGCTGTGATCCCAGGTCAGGCTTCAGGGCTTCTCTGGGGCCCTTTCAACATTGAGACTCAGGCCCTAAAATAAAAGACATCTTTCCTAAAAAAGAAGGATACTAAGTTCAGTTTCATTATTATTTCCGTTCCTAGATTTTACGCAAGTCCAACCCAAACCTCAGTGGGATTTTCTGGGGAATTTGACAGCTTTAGCCTCTCAGTGGATGTGGAATGTGTTCTGGCACACATGGGACCCAATCCCTTCTTGAATTCATATTGACTGAACAAGGAGTGTTCTAGATGGAAAGGCTACGTTGCAAACAGTGAATGTTCCTTGCAGAGGCATGAATTGCACCGTAATTCTTTCATATTCGGGGGTAGAGAGATGGCTCAAGGACTTGCCGCTCAGCACCGCATGGTGGCTCACAACACTCTGTACACTCCAGTCCCGGAGCGCTGTTACTCCTGGCCTCCTCCAGCACCGAGTAGCATGTGGTGTGCAGACATAGAGTAGGCAAACGCTCATACACATAAAATAAGTTTCTACTGAAATTGAACAAAAAATACTCTTTAATCTTTCATAGATTTAGAAATACGTTCTCAAGCCCTAGAAGGAATAAACATGAAAATCAAATGTTAACCCATTAATTTTCATTGCATATGGAAGAAGGAAAACTGAGGAAAGCAGCATCCGCTGATCCTGCCGACGTAGGTCAGCTTCCCTTGAAATGTGTTAGCCATGTGACCTCCACACAGGGTCAGTCAGGAAGGCACACCTAAGTGATTCTAGGGGATACTATGCTGGCCCCAAATCACCAGGAACGTAAGCAAGAAACCCTCTGCAAGGTTCTAACGCACTTGGTGTTCCGTCTTTCCTCTCCCTCTCCCACATCGTCATCTTCTAATGCAATCACTCAGCCTACCAACTCTATATCATAAAGCATGATGCTGTGCAGAAAGAAAGATGCCATCGATAGTACTATCTAATAAACCTTCACATGCTAAGACCTTTCCCTGCCTTCATTATTCTGCAACACACGCAATTAATTATCAATACTATCTAATCACGTGACTGCCGATGCATAACCTCTAATTAAAAAAAAAACAATTTTTACTATCCATTTGAACAAGAAACTTAGGTGGAGGCTGATCAGTACAATAATAAAGAAAAGTCATGTGGTAGTGGAGCACACTTTTAATCCCAGCACTCAGCAGGCAGAGGCAAGCAAATCTCTGTGAGTTCGAGGCCAGCCTGGTCGAAAAAAGCTAGTTCCAGGACAGTTAGGGCTGTTACACAGAGAAACCCTGACCCAAAAAGGAAAAGAAAGAAGGAAGAAGGAAGAAGAAAGGAAAGAAGGAAGGAAGGAAGGAAGGAAGGAAGGAAGGAAGGAAGGAAGGAAGGAAGGAAGGAAGGAAGGAAGGAAGGGACACAAACCCAATTATGTCCCTGAATCTAATACTTTATCTTATAACTATCAAATTTCTGAGTAGAAAAGTTGCTTTAGCGTGTGAAACCCCAGTATTTTCCCAGAAGGGAATTGGAGAGCAGACAACATTCCCCATGTGCAGGGATTTGAGGTGATACCACCCACCACCCTTCTACTCTATCCTTTTTGGTAGCAGAAGGATCCTGGTGGAGAACATGGGGTGTGTGTGTGTGTGTGTGTGTGTGTGTGTACACTTAAGGGTGTGATAACATGGTTATTTGTGCATGCCCAGACAGTCAACACGGAAAGGGAGACAGTTAGCAATAAAAGTGTTAGGGACAGAATTGCAGGGATCCTCCAGCCCAGCACACAAAGAATCTAAAGGCATGCTTGCACTGGAGACAGGCCTGACGAGTTAAAAGTTCACTCTAGTAGAGGGGCAACATTACCAGTATTAGGACCATGTTCTACAACCAAGCAGAGATGCCCACACTTCTGTGATATAGAATCAACTCATGTCTGCAATGCTGATGGTCAAACAGCCCCTAGTCTTCTACTTCACAGGATTTCAATAAGGGAAGAAGTCAGAACAAGCAACCTTGGCTTTTTAGCTCATGCTGCAGTTCTGAAAGTGCAACCCCCTCCAGACGGTCCTGGGTTTCATCGCATGGTCCCTGGCTCGTGGAGACGTTTTAGAAGGTTCTGGAACTTTGGGGAGGTAGAGTCTAGCTGGATAAGTGAGTCCATGGGGGTGGGGTTTGAGGCTTAAAAACCTGGTCTCCCTTACTGTGTGCCGCAGTTTATTGACTGCAGAGGCAATGGGGCTGGCCACCTCATGTCCCTTCAGTCACACCTTCCTTGCTCTGATAGACTACACATCTTCTCGAACTATCTCCCTCTTCAGTCTACAAACCAGAATAAGCCCTGGTCACAAGCATGAGAAAAATCACAGCAGGCAATCAATTTACTCAGTAGAATGATTTAACTTCCTCAGTCTCCTAACTAACCTCAAATCATGCATGCCAAAAATTAGCTGGCTTTTTTTTTTTTTTGAACATACACAAATAAAAAATGGGGAAGTTAACCAGTTCCTCAGGGACACAAGGCCACCACCGCTTATAAACCTAAAGCTACTGAATTTATTTACTAATTTACTGCTTCGTTATTATCATTTTATATTTTAGATATGTCTGTAGTCAAGGTTGACCACAATTAATCCACAAGCCTCATGCCTCGCCTTCCCAGTGATGGGATTACAATGTGTGCTACCTACCATGTCTAGGGCTAAACCTACTACATTTAAATTTAAGTAAAATTAAGTTTTTTTTCAGATCCACCAAAGAAAGAAAACCACTAACTATCAGCATTTTTAAATCTAGAAGAAAAAAAAAGGCACCCTTCTTCTGGTTTTAATATTTGGTACAGTTTACTGAGCAGAGGTGTTGATTTAATTTTAGGTTTTACTCATTCCACAGATTTCGGAAGAGGCGTTTAACTTCCACTAGGGGAGTGTTTTTTAAATCAACGTTTGGCTCCACTTCTTAAAAACCATCTAGAAAACAAATAAAAAAGCCTCCCTTTAAATTGCCATGACTTCTCAATGATTATACGCACACATGTGCAGAATTATCTATTAGAGACACAGGCTAAAATATTTACAGATGAACTGATATGAAGCCTAGAATTTGCTTTTAAGCAGCAAAAGCCGGGAAAGTGGGTGGCGTATTGATGAAACAAAAGCTTGGCTTTGAACTGATTCTGGTTAATGTTGAAGAATGAACATATGAGGTTTTGCCCGTTACTGGGTATGCTTAAATTTCCCATAATAAAAAAAAGTTTTCAAAGCAGAATTAAAGAGGCATTCTGCCATTCATTATGAAAAAGGAAAGCTATAAATCACAGTAAGAAACTGTGATGCATGCAACTTAATAGAACATGCCAAAAGAAAGTTGAGAATTTGAAGACAGTTCACTGTCTCATTAAAATAATTTGTTGTGTGTTTATAGTGAGTACCCCAAGATCTCCAAATGCAAGCCTCAATAATAACAAACAGATATCAATCCAGGGAACCACAATATTTGTATGGCAAGCAAACTGGTAGGTATTACACAATTTAGTTTACATATAAGCTACCGCAGCAAGTTAGGCATGTACGCATGTGCTTGCCTGAGTTAGTTTAACTCATAGATTGCAAAGGGAAACCATCGAGAAGTGAATGAGACTGAGAAACCACAATACTGAGTCATATAGGAACAACTCTTGTAGTTGCCAAGAAATATTCATTTATTCCGTTTCATTTTCTAAGATATAATCACTAATATTTTCATTGCTTTTGTTTTACCTAAAACTATCATAAAATAACTGCTTAAATGAACCAAAACTTAAACCATTATGGGAATAAATTGAAAAAAAAGCAATTTCACTAAGCCATTAATTTTATTAAACCATTATAACACCTTCTGAAATTTCCATGAATATCTTTGTGAAGGGGAGCAAGGAGGAAATAGATGTATATGTTAAAAATCCATCAGAAGAATAAAGAAGGCCGCAAAAGAACCAACAGTCACCTAGCTGGGATAAGCTGATATTCTAACTCAGCGGCGCACCATTCGGAGAACGGGGACATCAGAATGGAGAGAGCAGAAAACACAGCAACATTGACGGCAGTGTCTACACTGACAGGTCCTGTGGAAGCTGAGTATCTGACTGGTCGTTACGTAAGAGTCTCTGAGAGTTCAAGTTTAGAATGAGGCGAGAAACCTGTCTTTATTATTACTCTCATCTGCCAATCTGAAGATCACGTGCCAGGCACAATTATTTATACACTTCTGAAGGAAGTTACAGTCGGTTTTCATCGGAATAAACTAATCAAGGAACCTTTCCTGTCTTCTTGGTTTACTTCCTAATCCTGTTTGGGTATGCAGTGAGCTGCTTCAGAGAAAGAATGCATTTGGTTTGTCGTCTTGTCTTCCCAATGCTCAACTCGGTTTTTTACATGGTACGGTTTAGGGCTGTACACACACAGGTAGGCTACCCAAGTAGAGGGAGCTCAGAAATTCTCATTTATCTATAATTTATAGTTAAATTGTTCTGGCAGTGATGGGGTGGGGGTGGGGGTGGGGTTGAACAGCTTTCACCCCTGCTAGGCAAGGGCTCTGGCATGAACAAATACCCTAGCTCTTACAATTAACATTTTTGAGCTATGGTTTATGGGTAACAGTGGTCAAAGAAGGTTGTGATGTAGTCTTGGGAAATCAATAGAAAAAAAAAAACTTACAAAATAAGTTAAGGGCTTGACAAAGAAGGTTCCAGAAGACCCTGAGAGAATAGAAATTGATAAGAACCTTACTTCTTGCCCAAGAGGCCAGGCGACTCCCCCTCGGGGTCAGGATGCAAACAGAGTCAAATGCCCTGCAGCAAATCATCTGTTTGCCCTCTCCCCAGGCCTCCAGAAAGTACAACCAATCTGATAGCATCAGCTTTGACTTAAACGGAACTCACCCTTTGTCCTAGCTTCTGTCCTGATTACTTTGATAAGAATCCTGGCCAAGAGCAATTTAGGGAAAGAGAAGGTTTAGAAACCAAGGTCAGAATTCAAGGCAGGAATTCAGGTGCAGGGCCGTGGAGGAGCCTGAACCTAGGCCCTCCTGCTTGGGGAGGGTACCGCCCACAGTGGGCTGGGCATTCCTATAACAATTAACAGTCAAGAAAATGCCATGGAGATATGCCCACAGGCCAGTGTAAAGGTAAAGTTGCCGGGCTCCTTCTTCCCAGAAGTGTCACAGTGACAACCAAGATTAGCCACCAACCCTTCATCTGTTTCTACACAGGAACACAAAAAGGAATGAGATTCTGATCCTTCTAACACCAAGATTAGCCCAGAATGACAAGATACTATGGTTTTTAACGACTTAGCATGACACTTGGGCCCTACCTAACATGTTGTAGGCAAGCGAAAAGGCTCTGAAATGTTAATTCTGCAGTCTTATATCCAGACTCTGTCATTCTTCCTTATTTCAAAAATAAAGTCTAAATGTTGACTTCTAGCCTAATTTTGTATCTAACACTTAACTATACAACTATACTGTAGGCCGTATAACGTTCGCTTCAATCCCTCAGTGTTAAGTACTAGAGAAAATACTGTAAGAAATAATTTGGTCAAGGCTGGGGATAACGCTCAGTTGGTGGAGTCCTTGCCTAGAATGCATGAAGCTCTGGGTTCTGTCCTCAATATCACTTAAGCCAGGCATGATAGCTCAAGCCTGCAAACGCAACACTTGATTACCTAAGCAGACAATCACCTCCTACAGCAATTATATCGCAAGTTAATCAATGCTATATCCTTCATTGGACAAAACATACTCTGGAGGTGGAGGCAGGAGGGTCAGGAGTTCAAGGCGGCTGAGACCAGACTGCTACACATGAAAGCTCCGCTCCGTTCTTTTCAACTAAGTGAGTTTGCAGCAGTGACCGCTGTCCAGGTCCTTCCCCTTCTCTGCTTTACCTCCAAGGGAGCCGATGTCCCACACTCTCTGATCACCAGGCGCGGGGCTGTGCAGCCCAGCCTTGCCTAATTTAAATAATGACAAAATAACTAATAATAATAATAATACTTTAAAAAAAAATTAGTTCAAGTCCTTAAATTGGCTTTGAGTGATAAAATCCCAAGGAAAATGAAAATTTAAAAATGAAAATTCAAATAAGAAATGGACGGGGGGGCACATTTATTTAGAAGAGGAAAAAGAACGCTGCAAAAATGAACAAATACGTTTGTTTTTAAAACCAACTAAAACCTTGGTGAAATTTAAATACAGAGCGTTCGCTGACTGAGAGATGAGCCCACCCCTTTAAATGTTAACAGTCCTCTTTGTTAGTAGGAAGATGTGGTAAGGAGAGAAACAGACAAGCTCCTCAGAAATATTAGGTCTGATCTAAACATAATTGCACCTAATGTCAAAAGACTTCCTCCGGCTATCTTAATACAATTTTTAATTGATGTTAATTGGCTCGTGGATTTATGTTAACGCGGTCCCTGTGTCATCCGTCACAGAAACCCACCAGAGAAGAGCACATTGGTACACGCGCTTAGCAGAGGAACCGTCAACGATACTTATAAATCTAAAGACCCACGGACGTCAGGGACTTGAATTCCAGTTTGACGGACCAGCAAATCTCACACCACATATGCGGCTGAAGATCATGCAATGAACTTTATTTTCATCTCGCAAAACAAATCTGGTTAAATGTTGTTGTAAATACCACGAAACAGGGTCTGTACACCATTCCTTCTCCAGAGGACTAAAATCTAAAAATTTAAAGGAAAAATTTTAAAAGGAGTTTTTTAAGGGGGTGGTGTTGCACGACTTTAATCCCAGCACGTGGGAGGCAGAGGCAAGCAGATCTCTGTGAGTTCAAACCCAGCTGGTCTACAAAGCGAGTTCCAGGATAGCCAGGGCTACATAGAGAGACCCTGCCTCAGGAAAAAGAAAAAAGAAGAAGAAAAAAGGGAGTTTTTGGCCTGACCTTGATGATGTCGTTGGTATGTGTGCCTGTAATCCCAACTTGTGAAAGGTGGAGGCAGGAGGGTCAGAGGTCAGCCTTGACTTTGTATTTAGTTCTGAGGTCAGACTGTCAAAAGAAAGGAAAGAGAGGAGGAAAGAGAGGGGGAAAGGAAGGAGAAGAAATGAGGAGGAAGAAAGAATAAAGATGGGGGACAGAAAGAGGGAGAGAGGAAGAGAAGCAGGAAGAGAGGGAAGAGGGGCAAGCAGAGTGGGGGCAAAGTTCTTACATACGCTATTGCCTCTGGCCATCTTTAGTGGGCCCCGTTTGTGTGCTGGAGGGTCGGGAGGAAGTGTGTAGGCAGTGGAAGCTTCCTTACTTTCTGATGTCTCAAAAGAGATTCACCAAAACTGTCTGGGAAACAAGCTGAATGGATGATCATGAGATTAACTATCCATTGTGGAAAAAATTAATTACAGATTACTTTAATGATTATTCACTTCTTATAACCCATGATAGGTTCTGGGCTAGTCTTTTCCAAAACACTATATAAATAGGCCGTTATGAGCTTTTTAAAATTTTTACATTGTTTAATCAACTATGTTCAACAGCAGCTCTGCTCCTTGATAAGGGATAATCAAACAAGTAATTACAAAACTTCTCAAAATCCAATTTCTCTTCACTTCCTCGGCCCTCCCTCTGATGAAATCTCTAGAAACATCAGTTTGCAGGCTTACCGCAAACCGCAGAAATGTTTCAAAGAACAACTGTGCCTTGTTTTGTGTAATTATACAATTCCAAAAGCTGTTGGGCATAAACGAGAGGAAATTTGTGCTAGTCTATGGATAACAAGCATATAATTTTCAACATTAACCTTTTAAGAGTAAGACAACCCTCCAATGCCGCGGCTCTTGGGACTAATCTCTAGTATACTCAGAGTAGCAATAACACTGGACAACAGACAAGGTTTACAGACATGGTTTAGCTTTGTCTCTTTCTCTTTCTCTTTAAAAGAGGAGTTCAGGGGGCTGGAGAGATGGCTCAGCGGTTAGGAGCACTGACTGCTCTTCCAGAGGACCCGGGTTCAATTCTCAGCATCCACATGGAAGCTTACAAGTGTCTGAGAGTCCAGTCCCAGAGGATCTAACACCTTCACACCAACG
Source organism: Myodes glareolus (assembly GCF_982192425.1). Lineage (NCBI taxonomy): Eukaryota > Metazoa > Chordata > Mammalia > Rodentia > Cricetidae > Myodes > Myodes glareolus. The sequence goes on along the minus strand of NC_142039.1, from coordinate 22,001,368 downwards.
CACATAAAAGTTAAATAAATCATTTTAAAAAAATAAAATAAAAGAGGAGTTCACTATATGACTGAAGATGGTCTTGAACTCACAATCCTGCGTCACCTCTTGAGTGCTGGAATTACAGGTGTGCAAGAACACACCAAGTTCCTTGAAGCCTGTAAATTCAGAAGTGTAGGAATGGCAGCCTTCTCATCAGGGTAAGGATGAGACCTGCAATCTGAAACTGGGCAACGTCACCTATGAGGACCTCCTGTCTCCTCTCTGGTCCCCATTCTGCCATGATTCTGAAATCTCAAGTGTATTTTTAATTTCCCACAAATGGAATCACAGCAGAGTGAATCCCAGGCCCCTTTCTTAGCCCCAGAGATCATATACATGAAAACAAAAACCATCTAGTCACTGAAAACCGCACCAGCTCAATTTTCAAATGTTTGAAACTGTCCCTCATTCCCTCAACTAGCTATCTTAATCCAGCAGCCCTCAGCGTTCAACCCCAAAACTGCCTTGGTTCTGGCTCTTGGAGCTACTGCTTTGTGTTTGAAGGAGACTAAAGCACACACCAGCCTAGCACCATGGTGCTGGGATTCCCTTTACCCTCTAGGGTCCCTTAGCTGTCTTCACCAATCTTCACCCATCACCTACCTAGAACCCTTAATGCTTGGGGACTATATTTTCAGGACCAAAGCTACCATCACCCAAGTTCTAGAAAACCCCGTGTACACTACTTTCTCAAAGAGACAAGAGGGCTCCCATTCACAAGTGGGTCCTAAACTGTAGTAAGCCAGCAGAGCCAGGGCACACCTATTCTAGCAAGCTTGTTTCATTCAGGTAGTCACGGGTAGTTCATGCCTACCCTCCCAGACTCAGCGTTCATGCCTACCCTCCCCATCCACTTCTACCTACCCAGTGAGGTCAAGAGATGCCTTCCCACTAGGTCTCCTAGTCTAGAACACACTCCTGGCTCAAGATTCTTCCTAAGGGGTCCTGTAACAGTTTAAATAGGAAATGTGCTCCGCAGGATATGATCATGTTTTGAATACATTGGTTCAGCTCTTTGAGGACCCTGTGGAAACAAACTTTAGGAAGTGGGGTCTCCCTAGAGGAAGTAAGCCACTAAGGATAGATTCTTGGGACCTTATTATCCTTAGTCCCTTCTGTCTTGCTCTATGCTTCCTGGTGGCCATAAATTAACTAGATTTCCACCATCACACAATCCGCTCCTACCATGGTGTGCTACCCAGCTACTCTGGGTGGCATGAACCATCTGTTACTGTGAGCTAAAAATAATAGTTAATAGTAATCTCATTTACATTGTTTCTGTCATGAATTTGCTCGTCGCTATGCAAGGGCAACTAGCATACGGGAATTATGCTGATAAGGGTCTTGTTTATTCTGGTAAATCCAACGCCTCAGACTGAAACATGGATGGACCACAGATTCTCCATCTGGAGAAAACATCCACCTGATGCAAACCTTGCAGGTAAGCCTCATTTAGCAACCATGACAGCTCCCTTACATTTGCCCCTTGCCTGCTAAATGACTTCCTAGGTGATCATCACCAGAGTTCAGTGCATATCACAGTACACAGTGTTGAACTAAACACACGTGTGCCAGGTCAATAGCAGCACACTCATGATCTTGGCCTCGGGGGTTTACCCTGTTTAAAAAGTCAGAATAAAGACTGTTATTGTCCTAGTACCTGAGAAAAGTTCTATCACGCATGTGAACTCCCAAGCATTTGTCTTTCAAAGAGAGATATTTCCTAAGACTCCTCTTTTTCTCTACACCAGACCCTCCCACTCCTGAGATCAGCCACTGCCGGGGCTTCCTACTTCTTCTTCCTTGGTAGCTAGAAACCTGAGGACTTTCCTTAAGATTGAGTTATAAAATTCAATTTTTCTGCTTTGTTATGTCATGGATGATACTTGGGTCTGTAATTAGCCCACAGCCTCCAGATCTATGGGTGGGCTATCCATTCCTATGGCAAGAGACATTTATTGCACTTGCATGTAGCATCCAGTAATCCCAGTTGTGCTCACCTTCCCAATCAGGCCGACGGTTGTCACTTATTTCTGATACAAGCATGACCTGTTAGTTCTCCCAGCTTCTCATATGCAAATGCCAATATGAACCAGGTCTTAGAACCAAATACGATTGCTATTATATACATATATGAACATAGTAAGATTACAGAGAGATCTTCAGGAGGGGGAAGAGGGCTCAGTTGATAAAGGGCTTTCCTTGCAAGCATCCCCAGAACTCACATAAAATATCCAGAAGTGTTGGCTTGAGATAGTAATCCTAACGGGGGAGGGACACACAATAGATTTTGTTGGCTACTGGTCAGTCAGTCTGGTCTAATGAGCTCCAGACCATAAAGAGACCCTGTCTAAAAATAAGGTTGACAGATCCTGAGGAATGACAGTCTTCTGGCCTCCTCTGTACACATGTGCATTCTCACACACATGCATGTTCACATACAACAGAGTTCTCCAATACACTACACAAAAACACTAGCATTAGGTAGCATTGCGTTTTGTAGTTGGTTTAGCTCAGAGACTTTATCCCTTATCTGCATAAAAACTCCTAGGCTTTAACTCTGCAGGGTTTTCTAGGAAATTAAAAAGTGAATAAAACACCACCTCAAGCAAAAGGATGATGAATGAGAAAATACAAATTTCTTATTGTCTCTTACAGTCTTAGCACCGCCCTGAGGAATCTATGCAAATCAGATTTAATATACAAAATAATCAACAGGCCACAATCTATACCTGAGAGATTGAGGGTCGGACAATTTAGACATGAGACACCTCATCCAAATTCATACATTTAAATGCTAAAAGGAATCCAGACAAAGGTACTTCTGATTACTAAACGTACAAAAGTCATTATCCGCACAATCAGAAGAATGAGAACTTGTATCTAAAAACAACTTTAACAAAGCAAAACTAACTGTTTTGAAGGTTCTATAACCCAAATGCTCAGGAAACAGGAAAAGAACACTTTTTTGTCAGTACTCTGGACAGGGGCTACAGCTGAAAGAAGAGTTTTGAGCTAATGAGATGGCACAAGAAGCAGGGGTGGGGAGGATGGGGATGCGGATGGGGCATCTTCACAGCTGTATAGGTGAGCTCTCTCAGAATGCAAGCTCTTACAGGTCACATGTCCCTGTCACAGCATTTTAAGGAAAGACTGAGGTAAAGGCCTTTGACACTGAAGAAGAAAATCATACTGATGCTAGATCTTTCCACTCTACACTACTCCAAAAACTACTTAGGATTTACAAAGGTATCAATGTTTAAACTAGATGGTTAGGCATCAGAGGGTCGCAAATTCAAACTGCTTTATCTCATCCCAATCTTCGCTGCTGGCAAAAAAAAAAGAATGCTGGCGACAGTGTGAGGGAAAGAGGAACCCTTACTCACAGGTGGTGAGAGTTCAGCTTCCGCAACTAAGGAAATGAGTATGAACTTTACACATGTAGTCATTACACATATCACAATGAACACAGTACTGTAAAAATGCCATAATCATACTCATTATTCTGCATGCTGACACTGAAAATAGAGCTTAATAAATTGAATTAAAATTAATAAGTATATGAGGATGCTATCCCAGCGGATTAGCCATTGTAAAGAAGGGGGTGGGATTGGCTTAAAGTTGACTGTATTGCATTTGCGTTTCAATTAATAATTAGTAATCTTAGTAAGCTTAATAATCACTGTATCACATGGTCTCAACAAGAACAGAAAACACAAGCCCTCAATAGACAACTACCCATAGACTGGTAGAAAAATGTTTCTGCTTCCATGGCAACAGCAATGTTGTCTGAGAATCAACTGGAGGGCATCACCCTGTGATAGAGCACATGTTTAGCATGTACATGACCCCAGCACTAAAGGGACCCCGAAGCAGCTGCTGGTAGTCACGAGACTTACTACCCACTGCTGCAATGTCTCTCTGTGTCAGCTCCAGTTTTCCTAGTAGCAACTGAGTGGGGGAATGGAGGGGGAGGAACCTGCATCCCCATATACACATCACACATACCACACATATACGTAACACCACGGCTATAAAGGAAGGAGGGTGAGAGGGAGAGAGAGAGAGAACGCAACCTACCATACCTATGTCACCGAAGTTGGCAAAATGCCAAAGACAACTAAATGTAATTATGAGCCAAGTCTGGATAGTGTACTAATAGGCCGGCAACATTTACATGAGAAACAAAATAGGGATTACTTAACTCACAGGCAATTGTGTCTTTAGTCTAAGAAATATATTGACTTCGTTTTACCTTCATTTCAGCAAAACTATTGTCAAGTTAAGAAGAATAAAGACTTTGGCATGACATGTTGTATCCACAGAAATCTTAATCATCTTAATATTTTTCATCAAAAATAGCAAACTAAAGGAACCAAATTTTAAAGTAGTATCTCTACATAGATTCATGTAGGAAGGGGATCTTTTCCAGCCTTGGATTTCTGATCCTCCTGCTTCTGCATCCTGAGTGCTGGGAGTACACACATATGCCACTATGCCGAATTTTATGTGATTCAAACCCAGATCCTCATGAACTCTAGCCACGCACTTTACCAACTGAGCTATATCCCAGAAAATGGATTCTTTCAATCCATTTTCCTTCTAAACGCTACTACACAGAATATCTATTAGCTTACCATTTACATCTACCTACTAAAATATGTAAATTTTAATTTACTAGGGATGTTCAAAGTCTAAGACAGGTAAAACAAAGTTAAATAATTTGTCTAGATCTTTTTCACAACTGATTTTAATTAAATGTGCTCATAAAAAATAAAACTAGACAATTCTATCAATGAATCCATGTCTATCCACTGCCAAGATGGAAAAAAAATCAAAATTGTCTTTCACCCACATCCTTTCTGGACTGGCATTGATACATATGACCATAACATGAATTAGTATGATATAAAAAGAATACCCAGTTTTGTTCAATATGATGAAATATTCACCAGCTAATATATACAACTCTTGCTAGTGACTCGGAAGGATAGCTGGGATCATAAGTAGGACCAAAAACAGGGAAGGGGTATTTCTCCAACTCAGTGCTACTGCAAAGTGATACTTTTCATGAACACACGTAGCGATAGTTATGAGCTCTTGGAGAAATAACTTGGCCACTGATTTTTTTTCTTTCACTCTGACAATATTAACATCACAATTCACGGTCCTCGGACTCAGGACTCTGAATAAAGCCGACTGTCTCCCTCACACGGGCGAGCCTCACCGAATCAGTTGAAGGCATGAGCTGAACAAAGGGCACAATTTATCTCAGCAAGAAGGAATTTCCCAGCAAAGGCCTTAGGGCTTCACCACAGCAGCATCTCTGCCTGCTTGTACAGGAGATGGCTTCCTGGGCTCACACTGTAATTTTAAAAGTCTCCTTCCTTGAGTCTCATATTCCAGTCCTTTCGATCTGATCTCAGACTCACCATATTAGCAGAAGCCAATCCAATATATATGTATGTGTGTGTTTGTGTATATACATATATATGTGTGTGTATGTGTATGCATCTATGAATATATGTTGGTAGGGATGGATAGACTGTGTGTGTATATGTGTATGTGTGTGCATTTGTACATATGTGCATATATATTTGCATCCTATCACTTCTTTCCCTATGGAGGATTCTAATTAATATTAAATCCATCTCTGAATCACACCATCTTGGTGCTCAAGACTTTGAATTGGAAGTTGTGTTCAGTGAGCCTTAAGATAATGCCAGGCTCAGAAGATATGTGCAAACTGAGCCTTCCCTTACAGCTGGGATGAGAAGGCAAACTCGCTTCTAGAAGGTGTGCAGAACGGAAGGACAGAGCTGCAGACAGTCTGGAATGAAGGCACTACCATGACTGGAGATCTGACCACAGCCCTGAAGTGGAGGAATCACCATAGAATAGGCTGTGGCCATGGAGGCACGGCCCGGAACATCAATTGACAAGGGAGCTTTAATAAAAAGAACAGGAGGTGTATGCTTTGAAGGCCAAAAGACCAAACCGCACTGGCAACAGCTCACCAGTCCAACGGATTAACTGAAAGACCAGCAACGCGACAGAGAGCAGTGGGCAGCGCTGGAGACTCCGGGCTCAGAGTGGAAGCAAAGGAGGACGATGCAGGGGAGTCAAGGGCAAAACCATCAGATGTTTCAGCAAGTAAGCTGAGCTCAGAGGATTCGTCTGTCACAGTTGCCATGAGACTTCCCCAAAGAATGAACCTCAAGCACATGTAGGGCATTAGAAGGTCCACCCGGAGCAGGATCTGGGTCCGATGGGAGCTGAGCCCCCCGTGCACATTAGACCATGTCATCTGAGCAGGACAGGGACAGGATCTCTGGATGAGGGGAGAGAAGGGGCAACAGGAGGCACTGGCCAAATGAGACCAGGGCTCTGACAATGAAGGAGATAAAAGAGGGAGTAACTGAGGAAAGGACTGTCCAGAGGCCAAAGAAACACACCAGATGAACTCATGCTACTAGTCCACACACAGCCACACGCATGCTCGCTTTATATTACACATGTCGCTCAACTGAGAAGCTGGGGAAAATAAGTGCACTTTATGACTCACGAGAAAAGAAAATCTGCTCCTGGCTTTGCGCTTACAGTTTTCATGCAACAAGGGAAAACCCAAATAGCATCTGATCCAATTTACATAACTTTACATAATTTCATGATTACCATCCGCCAAAGAAGTTCCAGACCACAGCTCTTCCGTTTATCTGCTGCCAGAAAAGACAAGATGGGAAACACTCTGGGCAAGCAGCTTCTCACTCTGCTATCAAAGATCACAAGGAGAGGCCGATGGCTTGTCTCGGCGAGTGTTCATAATATTCCAAGCTCACCCATTCTCCTACAAAATCTCACCGAATTTTACCAGTAACCAAACGATGGCTGACACCGCCATGCTCTGACTATTTCAAAAATCACTGATTTAAAGACCCTTGGCTTAAATCTATACAAGTCACCTAATTTAGGATCAGCCACATTCTCTTCAAATGTAAAATAAAAATGCCACCTGCCAATTTACATGTTTTTTTTCTAAGGCTAGAGTTAAACATTTGGAACTACAAAAGATAGGCACACAGTAAGAAATAGTCTACTTTGGAAAGCTGAAGCAATAGCTAAGTTCAACAAAGAATCTAATGTATAAGCACTGGCCTGAGTTCATTGCCTCCAAACCCACATTAAAAAAAATATAAATCATCCCAATACTAGGGGACCAGGACAGGCACGCCACTGACCAGTCAGTCTAGACAAAATCAAACAGCCTCAGGTCAATGAGAGACCCTGTCTCAAAAACCAAGGTGGCTCTTGGCTGAAAAATGACACTTAAGGTTGACTTCTGTCCTCCACACTGACATACACATATATGTAGTTATGCCTGCACACATACACATGCACACACTACACACACATATGTGTACGTGTATGTATATGTGTATATATGTGTATACATATATATAATCATAAAATTCCAGATTAATTTTTTAACTGTGCGAGACAATGATAAAGGGAGAATAGTACACAGTAATTGTCAAGAGTCAATACAAACAACAAACAGGGATTCACAAGAGAAAAAATTAGCTGGGCATAGAGACCCATGTCTGAAATCCCAGCACTCAGAAGTCTGAGTTGAGAGGATCATTAGATTTAGCATGATGAACTGTATAGAAAAAGTACAGCTGGCCCGCGGTGCACAAAAGGGATTGAATCTGGGACTCTGAATTCAAGGATGCTCCATTCTTATGTGAAATTTACATACGGCCTATGCATGTGCTTTGTAGGCATCTCTAGATCACGTATAATCCCCAATGCAATACCGAGACAATGTAAATAATTGCTATTGTGTACTATTTAGAGAACAATAACAGAAGTTTGTACCTGCTCAGAACATGTGGAAATTTTTTGTTTTAATATTTTTGATCTGTGTTGAATCTGAAGATTTGAAATCCACAGGGAACAAACAGAATGTATTCATTACTTACAAACGTTTCTGCTTTACATAGGAACCACCAAAACTGCCTCCACTCCTCTGGTCTCTGTTGTTTTTCCTCCCAAAAACTAAAGCACAACTCTGGCTCCCGTTTCTGTTAGAGCCCTTTCATAGATCTCATTCTTTGAAGTCTTATAGCTGAGACTTTTATTTTTATTTTAAGACAAGGTCTTATGTAGCCCAGGCTAACCTCAACTTGGCCATGTAACTATGTTGGCCTTGAACGGCTGATTTTCCTGCCTCCACCACCTTCCCAGGTGTTGGGATTACAGGTACGTGCCACCATGCCAAGGCTAAGCAGGACATTTTTTAACGGAGAGAAAACTTGAGATTGCTGATCCAACAATTTGTTCCTCGTGGATTGACAGGCCTGCTGCCACAAGCATGGAAATGGTACAAAGACATCTGCAACCCCTTGGCTTTATGTCTGATGCTCAGGCACAAAGAATAAGCATATAAGACACCAGGAAAAAAAAAAGATCCAGGGGGACTGGAGATATGGCTCAGAGCTTAAGAGTACTGGCTACTCTTCCGGAGGTCCTGAGTTCAATTCCCAGCAACCACATGATGGCTCACAATCATCTGTAATGAGATCTGGTGCCCTCTTCTGGCCTGCAGGAATACATGAAGGCTGAACACCGTGTACATAATAAATAAATAAATCTTTTTAAAAAAATTTTTTAAAAATCCAGGGAACAAATGACCATCTAAAGAGGTGTCTGCTGTAGGTGACTGCTGCCCTGTAGAATGTAGATTCAAATGTAGATTCATCTGTGTCTACACACCTTTCTATTTTTGTCAGAGCACAAAGATTCAAGCTTTTAACGATGCTATGTGAAAATGATTCATTGTTTAAGTCAAAACATATAGACACACACACACACACAGACTCACATACATATATGCTTATGACTGTTCACAAGCCAACTCCAGTCTAATCTACACTATGGCACGTGTCTACACAGCTGTGATGCATGTCTACACAGGCTCTGTGCCTGCTCAAAAAGGCTTTCCACCCAAGTGAGTTATTTTAAAAGGTCTACTGCATGCCCACATAGAAGAATTACCTTGCTTCCTGCCACCATGTCCTTCTCTCACGCACCATTTTGAAAAGCTGGCTTTGGAGCCAGGCATGTCGGCACACACCTGTAATCTCAATACTTAGAAGGCTGAGGCCAGAAGATAGGAAGATCGCCACAAGTTCAAGGTCAATGTCATCTACACAGCGAGGTCCAGGCAAGTCTAGACTAGAGCCTAGGACTCTACTTTGAAAAATAAGAAAGGTGACTTTTGACCAAAGGATTTTTTTTGAAAAATAACCAAGATTTGTTTATTTACTGTCATATTTATCAAAGACATTCTATCTTTTCTTGTACCAATATTGCTTCATACTCTGTACATCAAATTACTTAATAGTCAATGAGTCTCCCGGCTTCCCTCAACTCCAAATGTTCAATTAGAGAAGAGACTGACCTAGCCAGGCACAGTAGGAGAAGTCTGTAATTCTAGCACTCAGGAGGCTGATGCAAGAGGATTGTGGGCTTAAGAGCACAATCATCAGTAATTTTTGTTAATAAACAAGATTTTCCAAGGAATAAAAGTGTTTAAGTACCACTAACATTACTAAAATGTCCTTTTAAATCCTGAAATTTTTAAATGACTATTCTCTTGCATGGGAGATGAGTTGGTGGTTAAATAATTCCTAGAGCTCAGATCTCCAGAATCTATGTAAATATCAGGTAGCCATGGCAGCCTGGCTTGTTCACTCCATCCTCAGAATGCAGAGAATCCCCAGAGGGTAGCCATATTAGAAAGTTCTGGGTCTGAGTGAGAGAGCCTACGTCACTGAGTAAGATAGAGAAAAGAAATGGAGCATGATTCCCAGTATTAGGTCTTCACCTGCCCAGGCACAAACATGCACACACATCCGCTCACATGTGTGCACACCACATATATAAATACACATATGCTCACACACGCGCGCACACACACTCACACGCAAACAGAAGAAGAATAAACTAAAAATGAATAGCCTTATAAAATATCAAATTCTCTTTCCCATAGTCATGGTTAATTAACGGTTGTGGACAAGCGAGTTCTTGTGTCAGGACATTTTAGCGCTGTGTCCCGCCCAGCAGCAACTCTTCCTTTACAACCAACGAGAGTGCTCACCGCACCAGAGAACTTGGCAGATCTACCCGCAAAACATAAGGCCATCTTCACACTTTCTCCTCACACTTCATGAATAAACATTCCTTTATTCAAATAAGTTATATATATATATTAAGTAACTCTGGTAAGGGTGATCCCACTTTGAAATGGTAAATACAGTCATTCTGGCGCGCCTGCAGGTGTTTGCAATTCAAATTGCAGAAATTTTAATAATGGCGAAAATAAAAATTAGTGACAGGACTCCTAAGGCCCTGGAATTCCAATACGTTTATTGCAGCAGCCGAAAGCACACATAAATACTTGCCTGTTTAGAAGCCCAGGGCTTTTATTGCCCTGCATCTCCGCAAATATTCGCCTGCAATCTCACACAGGAGCATCCTTCAAAGAATTCAATAGGAGCCATTCAGAGCATCAGCGCACTGACGCTCCCGGGCCCCTGACATTAAGAGGTAATGTTGCTACGTCTGAATACATAACAATGAAAACAGTCATTGGATTAAATGATTTCCGTACATTATCACCATAAACAATAATTATTTGGCAGCTGCCCTTTGCGAGCGTGGTGCACACTTATGAATAAATCAAGCCTTATTGATTTACTAAGCCAAAACGCTTTCCATTTTGCTCTGCTAATAGGCGCTCTAATCCCTCGCTGCACTTAGTGAGGCTTTAATGTAGTACGTCTCTTAATACTTTTAATATGAAAGATTAGCGCTGGTTAGCCCCGGAGCAGGAGCGCTAACTGCACTGTCAACGGCCAATTGGCCACTGAACCCAAGTTGTCTTTGAGCATGTCCTTGTTAATGGAGTCCTCTGACGGCTGATGGGAACCACATCATAATGACATGAACTGGGAATGCTGCCCTGCTGATTTTCCTTCCTAACAATGTAACATATTTATGAAGTCTGACATTCATTCAAGGCTCAAGTTAAAATAGTGCAGCAGGGAAACACAGTCTTTGGACCCCATCAAACTGGCATCTAAAATCATAAAATCTGGATTCGGGGATGTAGCTCAGTTGGCATAGTGTTTGCTTAGCACAAAGCCCTGGGTTCAGTCGCTAGCACCCCATAAATACCTTGCATCAAACAATGAATCAATCAAGTTGCTCTCTTACTGACGCAGAGACAACTTCAGATACATGAAAAGACCTTGAACCCAGTAACTTCACCCTGAGGAGGGACCTCCTTTTTCTCCTCCCACGAAGCAGTAGGCAAAAGCCCACGTACTCCAAGCTGTCATTGGTTCCCTGATCACTCATTGCAGAACTAGAAACTCTTCATTCTCCAGATTGAAAAGGGGAACTAAACTCCCTAATTATTGACTAAAGGACACTCTACCCAGGCAGTCACAGGCGTAGCCTATCCTAGCCATGCCATGGCTGTTAGTTTTTAATAGTTAACAGGCCCCATCTCAAATCACCTAAGGTGAGAGTCGATTGAGGAATTGTCTAGATCAGGTTGGTCTGCAGACATGTCTGTGGGGACTAATCCTGGTGCTAACTGAGGTAGGAAGAGTCACGCTGAATGTGAGTGGCTGCATCTCACTTGATGGACCCTGGACTGTGTGCGGGTATTGGGAGCAGGCGAGGGAGCGTTAATTCTCTCGCTGCTCTTGACTGGGTATGACACCATCAGTCCCTGCGTTGACTTCGCTGTCCACATTGGACTGCAGCCTGGAATTTTTCAACCCTTTCTTCTCCAAGTGGCTTCTGCTAGAAGACCTCTTCACAGCAACGGAAATAAAACCATCGTCCAACAAGACAGAGGCATTTTTTTTTCTCCTGTGCTTTTCATAGATTCCAAAGCTGACATGCATGGATCCTAATCCTAAAACAAACTCCATACTGCATGCATAAAAGAGAAAAGTAAGCAGTCACACTTTCCTCCTTTAATCGGAATCACAAATGCAGGAAGGATGGACCAGATAGCTCCCTGAGATTACACTACAGAAATCCTCACTTCAAAGATAGACTGCTGGAGAGGGCTGAAGGGATTCGGAGCCAAGTTAGTGGTGGCTTCTCTTAGGAGCTCAGATCTCTAGTCCACTGCAACGTCCCTTCTTCACTTTGATTCCTGGGACCTGGAAGAAGCCTTAGTTGGGCTGAAGTAATAGCTCAGTCAGTAAAGTTCTTGCTTTGTAAGCTCAAGAAATAAACCAGATCTCCAGAACCCAGGCATGGCAGCATGTGCTTGTCACCCCAGTATTGGTGAAGGCAGTTCCCTTGGGCTCCCTGGACCAGCCTAGTCTAATCAAAGAGCTCATGGCCAACTAGAGACATTGTCTAATAAAAAAACACCATAGTGGATAGACAGCCAAGCTTGTCCTCTAGTCTACACACACGCGCGTGCGCACACACACACACCCCTCATGTGCACATACAAGCTCCACATCACAAGGGAGCCTCTCAGACAGAAACATTAGGGTCCTGGAGTGATATTTCATATTTTGCAATGCCCTTTAAGTTCAACTACAACAAAGATAAAGATCATCCAGGCACAGTTGCAGCATTTATAGCATTATCTCACTAAGAAAACCATACAATAAAAATCCCCATTCAAAACACAGATTCCCCCAGTCCCTGTAGAACAACCGTGGCCTCTGGTTATGAAGCAATAATTATCCCTCCCCCACAGAAATCAATAAAACGCCTTGCCCCATGAACCTGCTATTTCCTGACTTTGTTCTCCAAACTAAAGATTCCCAAGTCATATTGATTACATGGTAAATTTTCTTAAGTTCTTTACAAGACAGCACTGAAGAGATCCTCAAGCTAACATAGCTCGCTGTTGTTTGAAAAGACTTCTCATCTTTCCATCAAATTAATGGTCTCCCTTTTTCTAGGTTTTTTTCCATTTTTCATTTTCATCTTGTCATTTTAAGGGCATCTCTGTCTTGGCTAATAGCACAGAGTCTGCCGGATACAAATTTGATGGTGTTTCTGAGACTTTGACAACTGCCATATTTTTCTTCCAAGGGAGGGAGGGGACTTGATGAATCGACTGTGCCTTGTCTCCCCAGGGACAGCAGGGACCGTCCCAAGTGAACCCAGGAGCTCTCAGAGCACTAACATTGGAACGCCAGAGCTCTGGAGATGGGGTCACAAAAGCAGCTGTTGTAAAACACAACCACCAGGCTGGGGAGAGGAAGCAAAATGCTCCAGTGGACAAAACTGCCTGCTGCCTAACCTGCCAGCCACGTAGAAGAGAGCTGACTCCTGTGTGGTGTCCTCTGATCTCCACACATATACATGTGCATGCACTTGCATACACTCATACACACACACAAACAAAATTTTAAAATGTGATTTGTTTATTTAAAAAAATAGTAGGTGAGAATGGAGAATAACTTTAGAGAAATAAAAAACATCCCAGGCCTTGATAGTAACACTACTTGAAGAATCTTGTGAATATAGGGGAAAAAAATCACTGAACTTAGACAGATGACGTTTACAATACATGAATTATGCTTTATAATTATACAGGGCCAGGGCACAGCTCAGCGGTAGAGCATTTGCTTAATATTCTCAAAGTCCTTGCAACATTAATTAAACAATTAAGTTACATTAAACACATACACATAATTGAGATGTGAGGGACACTAAGGTCCCAACAGACGTGTTTGTGAGCACAGATCAGTTCTGACCTCAGGGACCAGTGGGAGAAGAGGAGAAAGGAGGCAAGTAGTTCCAGGCATAGGACAGAACAGACACAAAGATCCCAAAGGATGCCCTCTCTCTTTCTTCCGAGACAATAAGGGGTCATGATGTCAGCTGAGGTCAAGGCAATGGATTCAACCCCTACAAATGTCACTGAAAGGCAACTCTTGGGCCTCAGCCAATTGGGTGACCCCTCCTTAGCAAGTCATCAATTATGCATAACAAAGGGATGAAATAAAAGCCACAGGTCATTCTTCCATATCAGAAAAAAATCATACCGGAGGTTGGGGTGGGAAGCAAAGGATAGAGGAGATGGAAGAGAAGAAGAGAAGTGACGGGGAGAGAGAAGGAAAAGGACAGGGAGAAGGGAAAGGAGATGGGACAGAGGGAAGGAAAGGAAGATGAAGGAGAGGGAAAGAGATTACTCCAAAGGAAGGGCAGTAGTGAAAAATGTCTGTCATCTTAGCACTGAGAAAGTTGAAGCAGAAGGATCAGAGGCAAGGTCATCCAGTCTGGGCTACGTAAGACCTTGTCAAAAGGAAGGGATGGGAAGAGAAAAGAAAGCCAACAAGCAAACCTAGGAAAGAAGTCTATGCAGGGGGGTTGGAGAAGCGAGACAGTGGTTAGGACCATGCACTGCTATAGTGAAGGACCCAAGCTCGGTTCCCAGCACCCAAGTCAGGTGGCTCACAACCCAATCACCTGCAGCTCCAGCTCCAGGGGATCCATTGTCCTCTTCTTGACTCCTAAAATAATGTGCACTCAGCTACACAAAGACACTCACATATACATATGGTCAAAATAAATTAATTTTTTTTAAAAAAAAGTTTGTTCAAAATGTCAATTCTCTAAAATGGGAGAAAAGTAAAAGCAAGACATCTTATCCCCAAAGAGTAGCGCTCGCTCTCTCTCTCTCTCTCTCTCTCTCTCTCTCTCTCTCTCTCTCTCACACACACACACACACACACACACACACACACACAGTTTAACTTTATCCCCTACCATCTAAAGACAACCTGAGAATTGGTCTTGAACCTTTTTCCTCTTATATGATTCAACTGATTGAAGATCAATACCATTTCCAGTAAACAAAGTCCTACCGCCACCTACCCCACAGTATCTGCTAGATAGTAAACCACCACCCACGCCACAGCATCTACAAGATAATAAACCACCACCCACCCCACAGCATCCACAAGATAATAAACCACCACCTACCCCACAGCATCCACAAGATAATAAACCACCACCCACCCCACAGAATCCATTAGATAAAGCCCAGATGTTTAAAAAAACTGAGAACTTTTGCACTAAACATATCTGTGATTTTCTAGATGATTCTCTCTGTCCCTTCAGCAAGGACAGGAATCATAAAGAGCAACCTCTTTGATATCAAAGCCTTCGAGACGTGAGCTCACCATCCGGGGGCATCAACACCTTGTTGTTCTGTGTGCACCACCCCACAGGGTGTAGATCTGCTATGATCACATCACACCAGAAGTCAGCCCTTCGGTCTTCCCCATAACCACAGTAACGCAGAAGCAGCAGCTGTCCACAGGTGGTGATGATAGTGGCCACCCAGTAAGTGTCTGGATTGTTCTTATTGGCCACCTCCAACTTCATTCCCGGCTGGAAGTTACTCTGAATGCTGATTTCCACCTTGAGATATCAGAAACACAAGAAAACCGTAATTACACGAGCCATGCGCCTCAAAGGCTTTTAAGAACTAATCCAGCAGATGGCATTTTAAAACAGTACTTCTGCTGCCCTAACATAGGCTCAGATTGAAGACAAATGGAACATGAGCCTCCAATGTAAGACTAAGTCCTCTGCCACATTCAAAGGAAAGATAAAGTGGATTTTCATAACAAATTTTGTTTCACCTATTAAATCCAACAGTTTATCATTTCAGTATCATTTCAATATTACAAAAAGTGAATGAGCCAGGAACGGTGGTACACACCCGTCATTCCAACAGTCTAGAGGCCAAGGTATAAATACCCTAAATTTAGGTCAACCTGGTTACACAAATAGACTCTGTCTCAAAAACATCAAGGGGGATGGAAGTGTTACTCAGTTGGCAGGATGCTTGCCAACCATGCAGAAGTTCTGAGTCTGTGCCCCAGCACTACACCATTGAAAAAGAAAGAGGGGGGATGGGGAGGGAAAGAGGAAGGGAGGGAGGGAGGGAGGGAGGGAGGGAGGGAGGGAGGGAGGGAAGGGAGGAGGGAGGGAAGGGAGGAGGGAGGGAAGGGAGGAGGGAAGGAGGGAGGGAAAGAGAGAGAAAAGAAAGAAAGAGAGAGAAAACAGGCAGGTGGAGGCAAATGGATCAGAAGTTCAAGGTCATTCTTGGCTACATGAAAAGTCTGAGAATAGACTGGGTTACATGGGAGTCTATATTTTAAAAAAAAAAGTGAGGGCTAGTGTTTTTGAACAAAGGCTCCCAAGATCCTGAGCTCAATGAACAACATATCTCAATCGCAGCGGCATACTCTCCAAGTAATTCAATTTTCCTGCATTCCAGGAGCCACCACTGGGAAGAAAAACAAAAATAAAAAAACCTTTGCAGCCTGGAGGTCTTAGCGCTCCCCAGCCAAGAAGGCAATGGAACCATGAACTGTGATCTGTGAGGCTGAGGCTACCTTTCCTCTCAGTCTTGCCCACAGGACCATCTACACCGGGAAGGGTAGATGCCTGCATCAGCCTTCAGGAATACTGGCATCCTGACGAACGAGCACGTGTTCATCAAGGCCTTCACCATTGAGTGGCATCTACTTCAACGGAAGGGACACGGGAGAAGCGATGAATCAGAGAACGGAAGTGACTCATTCCTGAAGACACCACTTCACCGTGCAGATAAAAGGGGGGGATGCTGTCGGCCAATCATCTTTCTTTCCCAGACTGCCTTAAGGAAATCACAAGGCCATTGCAGTATCTTGTCAGCCTGGCTTCTGGAGGGTCAGGATCCTAACAGTATAAGCCAGAGGGGCATTCTTCAGCTGTGCTCGAAAACGTCACTACGTGGCTACAACCATGATCACACTAAACCATAGCTTGAGGAGCCCAGGGAAGAAAAAAGGGGTGCAATCTTACAAATTTAATAAAAAAAAGAACACTTCACTTCCGAGAAGAACTTGGTGTGGCTCTCTTTATTTCAGCTAAGGAGCCAAAAAGAAGCTTAAGAAGGTGGAGTTGCTGCTGGGGTCGCGTGATGAGAAAACAGATCTCTCCGCAGTAAAATTGTATTTGCTGAAACAATTGCCATGTCTAAGAGCTTCGGTTTGAAGAATATCACCTTCTCTATGCTAGAGCTACAGAAACAAGAGCCCGCACCTAAGAATAATCTGCCAAGAACTCGTGTTTCTTTTTCCTGGTGTTTGTCCGCCAGTGGACATGCTAGCCAAATTATACAAACAGATATTATTAAGGAGAATGACCTTTGTGAGACAAACATTTTCAGAATATCTATCGTGATTCCTCCCACCCGACTAATTGTTCCTCCAAAGCTTTGAAAACTCTAGTGTGGCTTTTCAGAATTAAAATATGAACCTTTCAAAAAAAAAAAATCTCAAGTAGCTCAGGCTCACCTCGAGATGCCTATACAGCCTGAGACTGAACTGCCAATCCTCGTGCCGCCACATCCAGAGCTGCAACTACACACATGCACCACAACATCCAATTTTAGGCTGTGCTGGGGATCAAACCCGGGGTTTCAGGCTATTAGGAAAGCACTCTATCAGCTGAGCCAAGTCCCCAGCCCTAAATGTCGCCTCATTATTAAAAAAAAAAAAAAGCACAGTCATTACACCTACTAAGAAGACATTAAAGTAACCTCTTGCCTAACTCGCTGGCTTCTTCTAAGAATCCAGCTGCAGCCTGTTCCGTGTGCGGCTCTCCCATCTAGCCTTCCGCCTGTAAAATCTTATCTGCCTTTCCACCTCTCTTCATTCTTCTCTTCTGACCGGCTCCTGAATCACCCAACAGATCCTTCACCTTCCCTCCCACAGGCCAGAAGGGAGTTCAAGGCTTGACATACATGCCGGAAGGATGAGTGTGGCGCCGCCCTGGTGCCTGTTTCTTCCAGGTAGTCTCCCCAGCTAAAGCCGTTTTCCTCCAGGCCAGAACCTTCCTCTGTGGAAACAAAACAAAGCAAGAATATCAAAACCAGGGCAAAACATGCCTGGGAGACACAGACTGATTCACTGCCTTTAGAGGACATGGCTGAACTCTCTGAAGAACTTCAGTCTGGTGCTGTAGAAACGCTGAGTTTAAACTCTTGGACTGCTGGCTGTCCAAGAGTGAGGCCTGAATTCAGATATCCAGAACCCACATAAAAAGCCATGCTGGATAACACACATATAAATGTAATCAAAGGGAGACAGAGACAGGAGGCTCCCTGGGGTTCACTATTCATCCAGGCTAGATAAATCGGTGAGCTCCAGGGTCAATGAAAGGGTCTGCCTAAGCAAATAAATAAAGACAAATGCAGAGTGATTGAGGAAGATGGCCAGCATTGATGTCAGAGACAGAAATACAGAGAGATAGAACAGAAGAGACAACACTTTGATACCTTGTCAAAATTAAAAGCAACATTTGTGCTTTCAAGTCAAATGGGTAAAAGTTGTCTTAAAGCTAATATGGATTAGCCTAACATTAGCCATGGTAGACAGCCCAGTTTGGAAAGGGTGGAAGAAATGAAAAGAGACACTTCAAACACAAAGTGTGTGCCAAGACAGACACAGGCACCAAACTACCTACCCACGAAGGCTTGAGACTGGAAAATAACAGAGTTTTATAAAAATGTGGCTTCAGTAACATCTTAAGAGAAATAAAGTGGGCTGGGAAGGGGGCTCAGTGGTTAAGAGAGCCTGCTGCTCTGGCGGAGGTCCTGAGAGCAGTTCCCAAGCACCCACATTGGGCAGCTCACAGGCACCTGCAATTCCAGCTTCAGGGGACCCACCGCCCTCTCTGGCCTCCACAAACGTTCCTGTGCATGTGGTAAGAGGCAGATACACACGCACACACATAAACAAAAAGTAGATATGCAAAGGGGATCACCTGAGCATCCTAAAGCCACCAAGCAAGTTACCAGCAGAACAGACCAGTTGCCTGACGGGCCTCGTGTCATCTGTGGTGACATGCTTACCTCACACAGAACCCCATCTCCTGGAATATAAGAGTTCTCACACCAAGCCCTCAACAAGAGCGTATGTCACACCAACAGAACTCAATAGAACATGGGGTTTCTCAAGCCACAAGGGCAAGGACAGGAACAACCATAGCACACAATGGCCTTCAAGACAAAACAGCTTAGCATGCAAAGAGGCTTGCTGCCATTGATGGAGGTCAAAGTTCAACCCCTGGAGTCCACTTGAAGAAAAGACAAAACAGACTCCGGAGAGTTGTTTTCTGTCTTCTTAAAGTACATTCATATACAAGAGAGAGACAGAGAAAAGCAGAGGCAGAGAGAGTCAGGATCATCAGTACTCTAAAGCTACATAGTGCTACACACCTGGAATCTGAATATTGCCAAAACATTAAATAACTGAGAAGCATCAAATAATAAGATATGTAAGATATGTAATGTAAGATAAAGACAGCATAAATGTCACGTTAAAACTTCAACTGGTTAGAGTTAAGCAGTCTATGATAGTATCATGGTTGGCTTGGCCTGTATCTGGAATCACCCAGGAGGCAAAGCTCGGGGTGCCTGTGAAGGAGTTCCAAGATTGGGTTACCTGAAGAGGGACACCTCACCCTCAATGTGGTTGGCACCATTTATGAGCTAGAGCCTCGGCCTGGATAAACAGGAGGAAGTGATCCAAGGAATAGTATTCATCTCTCCTTGCTTCCTGATTGAGGGTACAATGTGACCAGTCACCTCAAGGTGGCTGTCACCATGACCGATCACAGAGTCGTACTGTGAGCCAAAACCAAACCTTTCCATAGACAACGACAAGAAAGAGTCACCACTGTGAGGCTGGCATGATTCTACCCATCCGCGAGGCTATTGTAAAGAGTATATACCAATAAAGACACTTAAGAGTATATACCAATAAAGACATTTAAAAATCAAATACCCAGGAGAACACAGCCATGTCTCTCAAAAAAGTTTCTAGGTCCCGAGCCCTAGCCTAAGCAAGCAGGATACAGGACTTGGAACATCTGAGACACACAGCAGCTAACAGACAGAATGCGGTCGTTCTGGCAAACAAAAACCCTTCAGGAAAGTAAACCACACATCAGACCCAAAACACAAAAGTTGTATATCCAGCAATGGACAATAACAATAGCCTTGCCGTTGGAACAATAAAGCCTGTCAAAATCTGCCACACGCAGCCCCTCCCCGGGCCTGGGTCCCAAACAGGCACGTCCAGTGAGCAATAGGTAAACACACACCATGTTTATGAGAGATCTCATAAAGCCAGAGAAAATATTTACAGCTGATCCATAAACCTCTTAAATCCACAAACATTTGACCAAAGAGACTGTGACAGTCCCCTCCACCATAAATGAGCTGGTGGAGACATTTCCCCATGACGTCATGAAAACCCACTATGGAAAGCTACTATGAGCAATTCACACTTCACAAAGAAAACAGGCATATTCATTAAACAGCAGTCCAGTTACGTTTCACTTTTTTTTTTTTTTTTGGTACCAGAAAGCTATCTGTGGCACCAGAATATTCCAGAATAAACATGAAGAGAACTTCCTATGAAAAGCTGGAACACAAGTGACTTTAGAATACAAATATAATAAACAAGTGCCCCATGCATCCTTTTCTTAATAAAATCTGAGAACAGCTCAAGTTACAGTCTGAAGGGAGCCTGACTTCGTGAGGCGGGATATTAAAAGCCTGTAACTGCCACGATACCAGGCTCTGAGACCTGGCAGATTCCCCACAAACCAAACTGTACAGAAGACCATCTCTCGCATGCTAGGCAATTTTTGAAATGTGGACAGAGATAGGAAGACGGCACTAAATCATCTCCAGGTCCCGGTAGCTCCTCCTTCCACCAGGAGAGGAAATAATGCAACTGTGTGCAGCACTCTACGTAACTCAGGCAGGAACTACAGCTGCCAGTCCACCATGGATCTGACTGAACACACCACCGCACCCTGGAGTTCAAAGGGGCAATGGGTGGTGGGGGCGTTAATGTCGACCCGCAAGAACAAGTTCTCAGAATGAAAAGCAAGGCCTGGATTTTTCTGTGTGTTGATTCACGTTCTCCCAAATAAAATAAAAGAGACCTGCTTCTTTGATGTGTTCCCAGTGAGAGCCAGGCAAGGCACGAAGGTGGCTGAGACAGACGACTATATTCAAGCAAGCAAAGCAATATAGATAGGTATATATAGATCACATAATTAGCCCCGTCTCTTAACACATAGAAAATATAGACAGATAGAAGTATATTTAAGACACACATACAATCTTTGCATGCACACTTGTATGTCTGTTTGCCTAGGTGAGCATGTCTACAACTGGGCAGAGGCCAGAGGTCAGTGTCAACTGTCACTCACCAAGAGCCGTCCGTCTTGTTTTTCCAACAGGGTCTCTCACTAGCTCACCAATTAGGGCAGTGTGGCTGGTCAGCAGGCCTGCAGGATCACCGGGTGACAAGCACACTGGCTTTTTTCCCCATGGTCTCTGGGCCTTCATCCCATGTCCTCGTGTTTTAAAGCCAAGGGCTCTACCGCCTGAGCCATCTTTCTGGCCCTATTATTATTTTATAATTTGAGAAAACTCAAGCCCATGTGTTCAGCTTCCTTCTTTTTACTCAGAGGCTGGCCTTGGCTGCTTGTACAATACCACAGGCTCCATTGGGAAATCACATCGAGCAGGCCTGCACAACCCACGTCACAGAACCCGCTTATTATGGGGTCCCCACATTGCTCTGCTCGCTTTTATTCTGAGTGAAGATACTCAGAAGCCCAGCCATCGAATTTCGGTGGGCTTTGTTCCTATGGGCCTTGGGTTGTTGCTGGGAGGCTCTGCCTGCTGGGGAGACCCGAGGTCCCTGGACTATGTGTTCAACTGTACTTACTTCAGGCATCCACGTTCTTTGTTTCTGGGAGGGAGTGTCCTTCTATTTTATTTCAGGAACAGGCTTCACATCTGACTTATTATCCCTGCTAAGATTTGAGCTTTCCTTAGGAAAAGTCACAAGTGAAAGAAAGAGAAAAAAACCTATTCAGTTCACTCCCAGCTGAGATTATCTCAGGGAAGAATTACCATTGCAAGGAGGTGAATCAGCCAGAGTGGGCATAGCCGACGGAGGCACAGAGTGGATCGAGTGGATGGAGTGGACAGAGGCAGAGTGGACAGAGACACAGAGTAGACAGAGTGGACAGAGACACAGAGTGGACAGAGTGGATCGAGGCACAGAGTGGACAGTGGACAGAGTGGACAGAGTGGACCGAGGCACAGAGTGGACAGAGACACAGAGTGGACAGAGGCACAAGTGGACAGAGTGGACAGAGACACAAGTGGACAGAGTGGACAGAGGCACAAGTGGACAGAGTGGACAGAGGCAAAAGTGGACAGAGGCACAAGTAGACAGAGTGAACAGAGGCACAGAGTGGACAGAGGCACAGAGTGGACAGAGTGGACAGAATTAAGTAGCAAAGGGGAAGGCCCTGAAGTCACCAGACTAACGTTGTGCCCCTTTATCATCAGACAGGCTAGTTTTCTCAGGAGAGAGCTGGACAGACTCACTTGTGCTCTCTCTCCCTCCTCCCTCTCTCACTCTGTACTGGGGATTTAACCTGGGGCCTCACACATCCCACGCAATGAACTATAATCCCCATATATACATATTTTGGAGACAAGGTCTCAGCAAGTTCCTGGGGTAGTCTTGTATTCTGTAACCCAGGCTGACATCGGGCTCACAATCTCCCTCTCTCAGATGCCCAAGTAGTTAGGATCAGGAACCTGTACAGCAGAGCCCGGCAAGCTACAGTCTAATAAGTGTTGTCACTTGCCAGGGAGATGCCATCGTGTGTCACGTAACCGAGAGAGAAGGGTCAGGATAAAAGAAGAAAGAGAAATCTAAGTGGGGTGAGGGGGTCAGGATTCTTGACGACATCAGTGCACCAGTCCAGGACCTGAGACTTCAGTCTGCTTCCAACACACCACTCCGGCAACTTCACCTTGCTATCCAGTCTTCTCATCTGTAAGATGAGGCCTGAGAAAAGCAGTTGCTTTACTGGGCATTGAAGATTAAAGTCAACTAAAATGTGAGGGCTCCAAAGTATGAGCATTTATCAACAGAAACTGTGCTTACGTGCCTGTTGTCCAATTCACAAGTCCATTTAGAACCCACTGAAGTATATCAAATATGCCTTGTTTTGCACATCCAGAAAGCTCATCTGAATCTCACCCCCCCCCCCAAAAAAAAGAGGTTCTGAGCATCCCTAAGCACGTCCTAGAGAGTTACAGGACCAGATGTCTCCGCAAATGACTCTAGAAAGGAAGGCATTTCATGTTTTAACAGGTTGAAAAATAGAAATGACTTGAAGAACCATACTTGACCATGTTATTCTCAGTTTTAATGCTCAAAACTAGACGTGATTTTGAGAATAAAGTCAGTCTGTGCCGTCTATAAAGTTTTAGACTCTCTTTTAAAATTTGAGGCCCTATACTGCACTCATGAACTGCTGACAATATGTTTGCCCACACCAGTCAACATTCCAGTATGGGTGGGGGAAAGGCACATAGACCCCACCCATAATTGAAGAGCTATAAGCAGTAGATGGCTCCCAAGGAAGGGTCTGGCTTTTTTTTTCTGGGAAAAGCCCCCTCATAGTTTGCCTAAGCCCAAGTGGTCAGCTCTCCACTCAAGTATATACAGGTAAAACTAATGGGACTCAATAGGGTATATAACAACATCAACAATAATTATGGATAAAGAAGACATAAATTTGAAAGAGGCAGTGGGGGAACACAGAAGGAACTAGAGGTAGGAAAGGGTGATGGGTATCGATAAAAATACATTGTAGTCATGTATGAAATTCATGCACAAAATTTTTAACTTAATCTAAAGAAATTGTAACACTATCAAAGCCTCCTGATCACAAACATATTGAAATACTAAGAAAAAGGAACACATAAGCCCTTAGCACAGTGGGAAAAGGCCTGGATCAGAAGCTGCAAATTATAAACATAACTTAGAATTATTCAGCCATCTTAGTATTAAAGATCAGAACATCTTGTATGATTTAAACCATCCACTACGCGAGAGTAAAGAACAAATCATGAATGAGTATCTACGATGGGTTTTCTGCCTGGAATCCCCCAGACTCTGGTATCATTCTGAAGAACTTGTCAGTACGAATAATTTCCTGACAGTAGATTATCAGTAATGAGCTTCAGAATCTATTACGCTAGAGAGAAATACGGCAGCGGTGTGAAAATGAAAACTTATCATTGAAAATGACGCAGACAGCAATGCGTGCACAGGATGCACAAGGAAAATACAGGAAATGCCCAGGAACTTTCAAAGCGCAACATAACTTTACTGAGCAGATATAAATAGACTGGGGGCAGCAGTGGGGCCACGTAGGTAGGACCAGAGTGCTTGCTTAGCACACTCTAAGCCATTGGTTCAATCTCCAGCATCATTAAAAGAAAATGCAATTGGGGCTGAAGAGATGCTCTGGTCAGTGAAGTGCTTGCTGTACAACCTTGAGGTCCTGGGTTTGGATCCCTAGCAACCACAGAAGAGCCAAGTATAGTGGTGCATGCCTGTCATCCTGGTGCTGGAGAGGCAGAGAGAGAAAGAGGACCCCTGAGACTTGCAGGCTAGTCGTTCAAGCAAAACAGCAGAAAGAGAGAGACCTTTGCGGAGAGCTGATGAAAAAAACTCAGTGGGTGAAAGTGCACGTGGCAGAATCCTGATGGCCTGAGTATGAAAGCTGTCCTCCAACCCCCACAAACTTCTGCCTGAATTATTAACAACCAATAAAATAATTAAGGTGGACAGCACTTGAATAAGACACCTGAGGTCAACCTCATGTACACGCTTGCACACACACGCATGCACACACACACACACACACACACACAGAGAGAGAGAGAGAGAGAGAGAGAGAGAGAGAGAGAGAGAGAGAGAGACTCTCATAAGGTATCTCTGCAGGGGACAAGGTTCCGGCTGTGCTTACTGAAGTTTCTTACTCATTCCTTATATGTAAAGAAACTAGGGGGACTGGCCTCAGCCTGATCCTAAAGAAGACACTATGCCTTTATCCTATTCCAATATTCACTTTTTACAGTTTTGCAGAAAAAGGTAGAATGGAGAAACCTGATCTAACAAACCCAATGATATAGGCAATCTTTGATTCCATCATTGATGAGTTTGATAAAAACACAGAAATGGAACCCTCAAGATGGCTCAGCAGATACAGATACTGGCTCCCAAGCCTGAAGTTGAAGACTGAATTTAGTTCCCCTGACCTACAGGGGACCTCCCTCCTCCAAGCTGTTCTCTGTCTATTACCTTTACATGCACACACGGCATATGAGTGAACACAGACTCTCTCTCTCTCTCTCTCTCTCTCTCTCTCTCTCTCTCTCTCTCTCTCTCTCGTCATTATTTTAAAGTTGAAGACAAACTTGCTAATTTCATTACACAATGGTCACCTCTTCCCCTAAATTAACAGGAAGCTTTTTGTATGAATTCACTGCAGCAAACATTAATGATTCATAGGGCTCTCTTGCCCTTATTTAATTTGCTGATATATAAATCATGCAATTCTATTTTCAGGGGGAAAAAGGTATCCTTTTAAAATATACCATTGCATAAATACTTTTAGAGATGCATTTATAAATTCATCAAATATTAAAATCCAATCAAACACAATCTAGTTTTGTTTTCTTGTTTTGTTTTGCTTTGTTTTATCCAATTACGTGACACCAATGCGCATGACCAGCCATGCTCAGTACGTTGGAGGGTGTGTCCGTGATGGCTTATCCCAGCTCCTCTTTTCCTATGAAAACTACCCTGAACACTGCTGAGTGCAGCACTGAGAGATGGTACAGTCACTAAGTACCTTGACAGCAGTCGAGACAGCACAGATATTTATAGACATTTACTAGCAAAAGACACCGAGATTTAAAAGTGTTATGTCGCCATGCAGTAACCTAGCCCACTCTGCTTGTTTGATCAATATTAATATTGGTCCAAACGCTTCATAACTTGAAAGCTGCCGTATCTGTAGACATTTGGCTTGGCTAGGACAGCAAATGCCAAGAACTGGTGGCAGACAAGTTCTAGGAATCCACCCCCATTGTTCCTGAATATCTCAAGAAAATACTGGTCAATGAGCCAAATTTTCAATAAAAAAAACAAATAGCATCCTACCTGAATCAAGGTCCCCATTCCCATTTGCTGGGTCTGTTTTCTTTTCCAGTGATGAGGATGCGTTTTGCATCTTGGAAACTTCCAAATGTTTCTCCACGCTGACGAGGGTGAGTCCTCTTCCCTTAGTTCATACTGCAGCAAGTTATCTACAGACAACCAAAACCAAAACATCAGAGAACTTTAATCAGACTAATCATATCAACTCACTTTGCTCTCCTAACTTAGCAGAACCCGAGCAGAGTGGCCACCAGCTCATCACAACGCAGCGCAGTTGCCGACTGGAAACACCAGAATCAGGCCGAATGGCAGGCAGCACATCTCTACAGAGCGTCAGTCGCAAACTAGCTATTTTCTAGAGGTCATTAGCGCCACTAACATGGACACATTCTTCGCCAAGTACAATCTAAGTGCCAATCCGCCATGCTGACATCAGCTAGTGAGCCGTCTCCCACCTCAGCGACTCAGGCACTCCCGACTCTGCCAGAAGTCATCCTGACTCACAGTGAGTGGAGACTGAGAAGAGTTTTATGTCTAAAAACAATGGCACTTCAGTTTGCTTATTTTTCACAAATTAGAAACAGGTAAGAATTTCCCCATCATACAATAGCTTTGCCACTCCGCACTTACATTCGGTTATGTCTGAGAAGAGGTAAAATTAAGGCAGGTCCCATAGAATCCTACAACATAGTTCATTTATGCCAGAGACCATGGACACCAGGAGCAATATTTAACAAGGCCAGCATGCTCAGTTCTGGTAAATAGCACAGCCATGAAGCAGGGTTTCTGTGTAGTACTGGCTGTCCTGGAACTCCCTCTATAGACCAGGCTGGCCTGGAACTCAGAGATCCTCCTATCTCTGCCTCCTGGAATCAAAGGCGAGCACCACTCCCCCTCTTCCCCTCCCCTCCTTGGTCCTCACTACTGCTACCGACCTAGCTGCATTTTTAAATCATTATTTATTTGGGGCTAAGAATGTAACTCAGTTGGGAGAGTGGTTGCCTAGGGTCAGGAAGCTCTAGGTTTGATCTCCAGTACCACAAAGACCAGAGGTGCATGTCTGGAATCCCAGCACTCAGCACGCGTGAGGGAAAGTAGTAGAATCAGAAACGCAAGAGTCATCCTTGGCTTCATAGCAAGTTCAAGACCAGACTGGGACACATGCGTCCTCTCTAAGATTTTTTTCAATTTATATGTACTTACATATTGTATTACAGATAAATTTTAGAATTTATCTATGTATATAATTAATATATTTCACATATAGACAAAAACTAAAGCAAACAAAAAGGTTAAACTAGAAGGAATATGATACATGTATGACTAGCAGGGGAATAATGTGTAGCTCACATGTTAGAAAGTGGTCCAAGAATATCACCTCCTTAACACCGCTGCACATGTGCCTGCCTCTAGTATTATTAATATTTCTTTCCTAAAGAACAGATCTCTGAGCAGCTACAAGTTCATACAAGAGTGTGAATCTGGGAAATGAAGGGGAAGCAGATCTGGTGGAGAGGAACTGGGAGGAGTGGAGGGAGGGGGGACTGTCGTCCAGATGTAGGAGAGAAGAAATCTATTTCCAACTTTTTAAAAATAGAATAAAAATAGTAATTGTTTGACGTTTGTGTGTGTGTGCACATGTCTGAAGTGTGAATCCTTTGTGCAATGGCAAGAAAGTGTGAAAACCGCTCCAGTCACCGGGAAGAGGCGGTGCCAAGCACCCAGCACTGGAATTTTATTCCGTGCATATTTATTTATCCACCTGTTGCATCAAAACACACCAGCACTGTTGGAAGGAGCCCAGGTGATTCCCCAAACAAAATACAAAGGACGAAAATGTTTGCTTTAGACTGGAGAGTATAAGACCACCTTAAGTGGTTTATTAAATAGCAATCTAGGCATCTTTGCTCATGAATAAGCAAAGAGGATGACAAGCAAAGATATAAGGCACCTCCAAATAACTGGATTATCTTTTTCATTCAATATCCTCTAAGCACAGAGGCTTATGAGTTTGGGGAGTTTTTTATTGTTTTTATTGAGCTATATATTTTTCTCTGCACCCCTCCCCTTCTACCCTCTTCCATGGCCCCTATGATCCCAATTGACTCAGGAGATACTGTCTTTTTCTACTTCCCATGTACATTAGAACCATATAGGTCTCTCTTAGGGTCCTCATTGTTGTCTAGGTTCTCTGGGATTGTGAATTGTAGGCTGAGTTTTTTTGTGTTTATTTGTTTTTGTTTTATGTCTAAAAGCCACTTATGAATGAGGACATATGATATTTGTCTTTCTGGGTCTGGGTTACCTCACTCAGAGGTATGTTTTCTAGATTCATCCATTTGCCCTCAAATTTCAAAATGTCATTATTTTTTTCTGCTGTGTAGTACTACATTGTGTAAATGTACCACATTTTTCTTATCCATTCTTTGGTTGGCGGGCATTTAAGTTGTTTCCAGGAT